>NC_133657.1:196995952-197368292 GCF_009905375.1 Apium graveolens
TAGTCTTGAGCAGCAACCATTCTTCTGCAAATCTTCTGAAAATCACTGAAAATTATGAATCAATTCCACCACTTCAACGTTGACACTCGATGTACTGTCTGGTTCATGAGTGACTAACTTCCATGACGTTTCTTCATGTCTTGACTCTGACACTTTGATTTTCTTCAGATTAAATCCTTGTAATTAATTGATACTCTGACGAGATCTCTGTCACTTGATTAAATCCACGATCTTGACTTATATCACTGAGGCATGATCAATTTCTTGAACTTCTTCCAGTGAATTAATTCCTCAAGTCTGTAGATGAACCTTGTCTCTGAATCCTTTGACAGATATTACTTTGCGAGATCTCTCTGATGGTAGTTCCACTATTTACTTATTACATTCTTATTTGAGTTGAGTTGAATCCTCGAATATACAAATAGGTCTATGACATATGACTTACAAAAGGCCAAATGTTCTTCAATATCATCAGATTCATCCTGACTGGAATTGTCTTCATCCTCAGCAACTTGCTCTTTACCCTTGCTTGATTCTGATTTGCTTGTACCAATTTTGAGACTTGGCATTGTCTTCTCCTCATTCCTGGCTTCCATCTTCTCACTGTCAGCTACAAGAGCAACTGTTCCTCCTTTTCTCTTTCCCTTTTCCAACAGCTCATCCTGCTCCATTTCAAGTTCATAAGTCTTCAGAATTCCATATAATCTTTCAAGTGTGAAGTTCTTATAATCTTGAGAATTTCTCAAAGAGACAGTCATGGGCTTCCACTCCTTTGGCAGAGACCTAAGAAATTTTAAGTTGGAATCCTTGACTTGGTACACTCTACCATACAGCTTCAATCCATTCAACAGTTTCTGAAACCTGTTGAAGGTATCATTTAGTGATTCACCTTCTTCAAAGTGAAAATATTCGTACTGTTGAATAAGAAGCTGCATCTTATTTTCTCTGACCTGCTCAGTACCTTCACAGATGATTTGTACAGTATCCCAAACTTCCTTTGCAGTTTGGCTATTGATGACATTGTCAAACATATCTTGATCTAAGCCATTAAACAAAATGTTCATGGCTCTCTTATCCTTGCGGATTTCTTTCATGTCTTCAATAGTCCATTCTGCTTTTGGCTTGGGAATGGACTGTCTAACAGCAACTGTTGCAGTAGCAGCTGTGGCTACTTTGTGAGGGATGTGAGGACCATTTTCAATACAGTTGATGTAGCTTTCATCTTGAGAAAGAAGATGTAAATGCATCTTCACTTTCCAGTGATGATAATTATCTTTTTCCAGGACTGGGATCTTTACACCAATATCCTTCCTATTCATGATGTTAGCAGGAGGATTCTTCTGTGCACTCATGATGTTAGCAGAATAGATCTTTAAACTCTTTGTATGTTAAGAGCTTGCTCTGATACCAATTGTTATTTCCAGTGGACTAACAATGAGATTTACAGAAGGGGGGTTGAATGTAAATCTCAAAACTTTTTCAAGTTTTGAGCAGTTTCTAAGGCTAAGTGTTTGAGTGATCAAATGTGTGTGAATTGCTTGAAGCTGATGCAGACAGATATATATTCAAACACAAATGTAATGAACACAAAGAACTTTAAAAAAACTTTTCTGGTGGATTTGTTGTTCCACCAGAGATGTGTTATTTCAGAAAATCTGTGATTCAAAGAATTAAATCACAGCTGCTTCCTAGGACAAACTAGATGATTTTCTCTTTTGATATTTCTAAACAGCTCAAGGAAAATTCATATCTAATTACTAGCTGCTACTTGGTTTATATATCACCAAGTTTAAAAGTGAAGACAAACTGTAAAATACAATTGAAAAGATTCTTCACATGTTTCTTCTTCATTTCTCTATCCAATGCAATCTAGAGTAATCTGTAAATCTTTGAATACTTCCTTGTTTGCATCAGAATGGAAATGCTGCATTTTCTTGATTCCTCCTAGAGGCTTCCACATTCCAGTATGTCTCTGTCAATCCATGTGCCTCTGTCAGCTTGTGAATTGTCACTATCAACTGCTAATGAACTAAGCATCCGTTGAAGCTTTCATCCGTTGATGCCTTATCCGTTGAGGCTTTATCCGTTGAAGCTTTATCCGTTGATGCATTATCAGTTGAAGTCTTTATCCGTTGAAGCACTTATCCGTTGATGGATATTATCCGTTGAAGCATTTATCCGTTGATGGATATTATCCGTTGAAGCATTATTTCTTATCCGTTGAAGGTCTTCAATATTCGTTGACACTTCTTCACTTATACAAAATTACAAGGCATGAAATATTTACAATTAGCCCTCCTATTTGTACATCCATTAGTAGTCAACATGACTGATTATTTCCTAACAACATCTAAGAATTACAGCTTGATACCAGAGAGTGAAATGTGCTACAATACTAAACTTATTGCTAAGTCAAGCTACTCCTTCGACGGATAGCCAAGATGGTCTTATCCGTTGAGGCTACAAATACTAGATTTCTACTTAAGTGTTTTGCTTAACTTATCATCAAACTAATACACATATTTCTAACAAAACTAACATTTTTTCATACATACATACGTTGAATTTCAAAAAGTAATATTTTTCATTAAATTCAACTTTTATATTAACAGTAGTGTAAATTTTACATTATTGTATATCATGATCGCAAGTCATTCTGACTTCAGTTATGTCTCTTTTATCTTTTTAAATTGAGTAAATTAATTATAAGTTAGTCGTGAACTCAGTAATAATATAGAGCAGTACACATAGTTTATTTAAATAAAATTCAATTTTTTTGGACAACTCTGTATTGAACATATATGTTAATTTTTAGTTTTTTCTTTGTAAACATAGTAACGACATTCTACATATTAAGTTTAATCGCACTACAAGAAAAATGTCAATAGACATCACACATTAGACATCAGTTGACAGTGCCACTGATGTTAAAATCATTAATGACATCACCCCGTGTTTTTGTGATGTCTTTGTTATTCGAAGACATCGGTTATTATTAAACCGATATCTAAACTTCACCAAAAAAAATAATAATTCGCGCCCACCTTTATTTCCCCCCTTAGTCAAAATTTTGTTCCATTTTTGTTCCAAAATTCCCCCATCCTAAAATCTCCCCCCCTTAACCAATTCTTTGTTCCCCCCATTCCTCACTTCAGACAAAAAAAAACTGAAAACTAAAAAATAAAAACTATAAACTAAAAAATAAAAACTAAAAACTGAAAACTACTCTCTCTCTCTCGAACCCCTCTCTCTGCTCATTCTCTCTCGAACCACTCTCTCTCCCTTGAACCTCTCTCTCTCGAACCTCTCTCTCCGCTCACAATCTCTCTGAACTCCTGTCACATGTCTCTCAACTAGTCACAATCTCTCTGTTAAGCTTATCTCTGGTCCCTTCTTCAAGAGTAAGAGTAAGAATCAAACTGGTCTTCTCTGCATGAAGACCATTTTTATAAGTTGAGGGTTTTTGAATTTGAAACTCTAATTTTGGAAATTGGGGTTTTTTAATTCGAAACCCTAAACTTTTTATTAATTCAATGTCTCTTGAAGTTCCTAATGCTTTTTAATTTGTTGTATGCAGGACCTGATTTGAGAAAAAGATTTAAAGTTTTAGGTAATTTGGGTGTTTTTGTCTATACTTTTGTAATTTTGTTTATTTTTGTAAATTAGGTTTTCATTTGTTTGTACTTTTGTAATTTTTGACTTGTTTTTGCAGGACAATAGGGCTCTGTTTCATTTTCCGATAATCGGTGAATTTCCTTTTCTAACTCTGTTCAATTTTGTTTTTTTTTAAATTTTTATAAATTGTTGTAGTCTGAGATTTTAAAGTTAAGACGGAACATGGAAAGTCATTGTACTAACCTTATTTTTCATGTGGATTGTTACATACATTTCTTGCTTAAATTAAGTCCTTTTGTGTTCTTGTCTGATCATCTCTTCAGGTACGCTTATAATTCTCTATGAATGTGCTAAATTTTAGTTCTGTACTATAGATTTTTGCAAAAATAATAGTTTGTATGAGAATGTGAACAATTTTGATAATGTACGCTTATACATTTGATTTGTTTTGTTAGTTTTGATAATATTTTTTTGTCTATGTGCTCTGTTGTCAGTTCTTCTCTACTGCGGTAATTTATCAGCAAAGATAGATTAATATACTCTGTAGTTGGTTCTTCTTTACGCATCTCTATGTGCTCTTATACCTTAAAGTTTTGATAACTTTAAGGTGCATGTAAAATGTTTATATAATAGATGGCGATAGGTCGATATAATAAGCTTTTACTACACTTTCCTATGCACATTTTGTGGTATTTGTAAATCTGCATATGTGATCTGACTCTATTTTACTTTGATTAAATATATACTGTGATTAAATATAGTTAATTTTATAGTGATTATACATTATGTATTGAATGACTAGTTAATTTTATAGTACTAGTACTATAATCAAATGTATAATATGAATAACGTAATGCATTACAAATCAGTTCATATTATAATCAAATCTATAATATGATTATGTATAATATGAATTATCAGTTTTCTTATGTCGTGTATAGTATGCCCTATGTGTAGTTGTCATACTTAAAATCAAAGACTTATAAAATAAATATAAGCCATCATACATAAAACTTAATCACTATAATTATACTGATTTTTTTAGTGACATACCAGGTGGTTTTAAATGGATAAGTCTTGGATAACAGCCGATAGAGATTCTCTACAATATAAAATTGATGTTGAGAACTTCTTGATATTTGCCGAGGAAAATGCTAAAAACCCGAAGAAAATTCCTAGTCCTTGTGCACACTGCTCTAACTTCAAAAAGTTTTTTGTGAATATAATCAGAGGTCATCTGTATGAATCACATTTTAGTTTAGGATATTCTGAATGGATTTGGCATGGAGAAAAACATGTTAATAGTACTGGGTCATCTGTTGGTAGTACTTGTCCTCCCTCGAAGCCCATACCAATTTCAGAAACATTTAACGTGTGTGAAGCAGCCTATAATAGGGAAGATTACGATAAAGAGTCAGATAACTTTAAGCGGTTTGTTGTTGATGCGGAACAACCTCTGTTTGAGGGAAGTGAGTGTACTAAACTAGAGTCAGTCTTAAAATTACATAATTGGAAGACTAGGTTTGGAGTAAGCGATAAAGCTTTTACTGATCTACTCCAATCAATTGGATCAATTCTTCCTAAAGATAATCTGCTTCCGTCTAATATGTATGAAGCCAAGAAAACCTTGACTGATTTAGGACTTGAGTATATTAAATTTCACGCTTGTCCAAATGACTGTGTATTATACAGGGGTCCAATTCTTGAGTCTTCTTCTGAGTGTCCCAAATGCCATCTCTCTCGCTGGAAAGTTGGGAAAGGTGGTCAAGTTAGGGTTAATGTGCCAGCTAAGGTTATGTTTAAATCTTCGTCTACTGCTGAATTAATAAGTTGGCATACAAATAATTGATCCAAAGATGGAAAGATGTGTCACCCCTCTGATTCTCCTTCTTGGATAAATATAGATTGTAGGTGGCCTGAGTTTGGTAGCGAGGCAAGAAATATACGTTTAGGATTAGCGGCCAATGGTATAAATCCACAAAAGTATGAATTAAACAATCGATACAGCTGCTGGCCAGTTATGTTAGTAACTTATAATCTTTCTCCATGGTTATGCATGAAGAGGAAGTTTATGATTTTAACAACATTATTTTCTGGCCCACAAGAGCCTGGTCATGACATTGACGTATATCTCCGGCCATAGATCGATGGTTTAAAAAAATTATGGGAGGAAGGTGAACCAAACATGTACGATGCCCATACTTAATCCTTTTTCATTTTAAGGGAAATCTTGATGTGGCCAATAAAAGACTTCCCGAGATATGGAAATTTGTCAGGGTGCATTAATAAGGGTTATAAGGCTTGTCCAGTATGCGGTGATCAGACCGTGGCTAAATATATAAGTCATATTAGAAAAATGAGCTACCAAGGACATCATCGTTATTTAGATCTTTATCATTCGTATAGGAGGCAAAGGGCAACTTTCAATGGAGAACAAGAACTTGGTTGTGCACCTGAACCACTTAGCGGAGAGAAAGTGTTGGGTCAAGAACAACAACTTAGGTTCAGTTTTGGGAAGGGGGGAAGTCAAAAAAGGTGGTGTCTCCATGGAAAAAATAATCGGTTTTTTTGAGTTAGAGTATTGGAAGTTTCACCATGTTCGACATTGTTTAGATGTCATGCACGTCGAAAAGAACGTGTGTGATAACATAATTGGGACACTTCTGCACATGAAATTCAAGAGTAAAGACAGCCTTGCCTCGCGTCTTGATTTGGTTGACATGGGACTAAGGGCTGATTTAGCTCCAGAAGTAGGTGAGAAAAGAACATACTTACCTCCTGCCCCTTAACTCTCTCCAGGAAAGAAAAACAAACAATATTGTCATCATTGTACGATATGAAACTTCCTTACGGACATGCTTCAAATATCAGAAACTATGTATCGATGATTGATATGAATTTGTATGGTTTAAAGTCCCATGACTGCCATATCCTTCTCCAACAACTACTACCCGTTTGTATTCGTTCAGTGCTTCCGAAAAATGTTAGGGTTAGTATCATAAGATTGTGTTTTTTCTTCAACTCTTTGTGCAACAAAGTTGTAGATGTGTCGAAGTTGAGTAAATTACAATCAGATGTGATTTTGACCTTGTGTGAGTTAGAGAAGATATTCCCTCCGTCATTTTTCGATGTTATGATACATCTTATGGTCCACTTAGTAAGGGAACTGCAATTATGTGGACCGGTTTTTTATAGATGGATGTTTCCATTTGAACGATTCAATAAAATATTGAAGAGTTATGTAAGAGACCGATTCTATCCGGAAGGTTCTATAGCTGAAGGTTACCTCAAAGAAGAGTCAATAGAGTTTTGCAGTGAGTTCTTTAGCGGGGGTGGTAGAACAGCTGGTCTTCAGAAAGATGAAGAAATTTTTTTTGGTCCAATCGGTGGTGTGACTGTGAAGTCAATGGCGGAAGAAGAACGAGATGAGGCTCATCTTTTAGTTCTTCTTAATAATTCTGAAGTGAAACCATATGTTATGTAAGTAAAACATAAATAAGTATACATATAAGTGTTAAAGTTGTATTTCATGTAGTTTAGTCGAATCTGATGTAATTAATTTCATGTTGCATAAAAATTATTTGGAAGGGATTTATCAAGGGAAAAAAAGAGTGTACAGTGGCTATTGGGAGAGCACAATCGACAATTTGCCGATTGGTTTGAATAAAAAGTTGGTTTACATTCTTTTTCTTTAATTTTTATTTCCTATAAGTCGTGCTCTTTAATTTATATCCACTTATATGCATCAATAATTTACATGTAGGTCAGTACATAAATGAGGGAGAATGCAAAAGGCGTATCTGAAACTATAAGATGGTTGGCTGTGAAGCCTTCATTTTCAGTATTGACTTACGAAAGTTATGCTATTGAAGGGGTCCGATACCACACAAAGGATCGAGATAATGCAAGGGTAGTTCAGAATAGTGGTGTGTCATTAGTTGCGAGGACAATTCAAGTCTCTAGTGCTAAGGACATGAATCCCATAGAGAGTGATTTAACATTTTATGGGGTGATCAGGGAAATATGGGAATTAGATTACCATGCATTTAAGGCCCCTCTGTTTTTATGTACATGGGCATCAACTGACAAAGGTGTCAAGTCCGATGATCTTGGTTTCACCCTTGTGAACTTCAATCGACCAGGTCACAAAAAGGACAAATATGTCTCTGTTGACCAAGTCAACCAAGTATTTATATTGAGGATCCAATTGATGTTAATTGGTCCGTTGTGTTATCGGTGACAACTCGAGACTATCATGATGTTTATAATGAAGATGCTCATGTAGACACCTCCTGGAACCCTCCCTCATTCTGTTCTAATATCCCTACATGTGACCCTACTAACATTGATGATACAAGTGTTAACAATAAAAGAGAAAATGTTGAGGGTATTTGGGTCAAAAAGTTATAGGAGTCTAGCTATCTGTTTAGATAATTTGCTTCAATGTAGTTTTATTCTATTCTCCTTATTTATAGTTGTCGATGATAGTTTCAGTGTGATCTCTGTTTTTTTGTTCATTAGTTACTTGGAATTATCTATCTGTAATTTTTCTTGACAATTAAATGAGAATTTTTCTTAATTTCCTGCATATCTTTTAGGCATTATACCATGAACTGTGTAGTTGTTTTAATCTGTTAAATATTAGCTTATTTTTCAGATTTAAGGAAGACGGAAGAATGGCACCGAAAAAGCAAAAGCAATCAGAAAATACTGCAGCACCGAATGTTAGCAGTGGAAGCCCTAAGCAGCTGGAGAATGTGGCGAACAATCATGAAAACAGTGAAGGGAATGCATCGGAATCTCAACCGACTAACTCAGAACAACGGACAAATACTACAACTAATACTGATACAAGAAAGTCTGGGGGTAAGCGAGGCGTACGATTCCAATCGACATTCCTACCTGGCCAAATGTAGACCCTGAATTAAAATCAAAGCTTTGGTTAGATCTTCAGGTACTCGATCAATTGTGGAAAATTATTATTAAATGTAGACCATAAATAATTTTTTCCTGTTATGATTTTGTGAACTTGTGTTTTTTTCAGGCTACATTCAAAGTTAAATCAGAAATTGAGGACAGAGTCCTAAAGTCAGCAGGCTGTAAATGGCGACAATTTAAGACTGATTTGACGAGAAAGTATGTGCTTTCATTTATTGGAGAAAAGAAGAAGCTGAGTAAGCCGCCAAGAGGATATGGTTATGTTAGTAAGTCAACTTGGAAAAGATTTGTGAGACAGAGGACTGATCCTAACTGGATGGTATGTTTTAATTTTATAATATGTTATTTTGGTGAATTTTTTGCATATGTTGTCATTTATTTAATTTTGTAATTTTTGTTTTTAGGAAATTCATCAAACACAAAGTGAAAGAGTGGCTCAGAGAAAATATCATCACCGGTTGTCAAGAAAGGGCTACATCGGTTTAAAAGAAGATGAGGTAAGAAAAGTCTATTTAATTGTATAAGTGTATTTAATTGTATAAGTGAAAGGGTAAATGTAGGTATATGGATAAATGTAGGTAAGAAAAGTTTATGTAATTGTATAAGTGTATTTATGTTTTTTTGATAATTTATAGTGTCTTCGTGATTAGGTAAACTTATTCTTTAAAAACATAATAATGTTTTTCGTTGATTTTAAAATTATGCGTGATTTTTTAAATATTTTAATAATATAAAATATGTATAAGATTGTTTGTTATATGATTTAAGGCCCATCTAACCATCTTTTATGTAATTTAAGTTCCCCTGCTTCTCTGAACCTTTAAGACCATGATCAGGCTATTACACAATCATAGATAATCCCAGTTCTTTATTTTTTATTTATTTCTATATTTTTATTATTTATTGCTTTATTTTTAATAGATAAAAAAAGGAAGGTAGAATCCGGGAGAAGAACCAGATAGAACGATTTTTTAGCAAAAGGCTTGTAAGCGGAAAAATGGTCAAGAGGTCGAAGAGGTCGATGAAGAATTGGCTGTTGTATGCGATAAAATTGTAAGTTTCAACTCCAATGAAAAATTGTGAAAACTAGTTAACTCTATTTTGGTTAAATTATTTTCTTGTTAACAGAACGCATTATTGGAAAAAAAAAAGAAGGGTGAGATACAGTTTTCTGGTGGTGAAGATGTTCTGACTACAACTTTGGAGAGTCATGAGCATTCTGGCAGGGTTCGGGCTGTTGGAGGGTACATCAATCCAAAGCAATACTTTAAATTGCCGAGAGAGCAAAAGCTTCGAATCACAAAGGCAGAGTTGATGGCCCGTGATCGACAAAGGGATGAACTGATTGATAAAAAGATGCAAGCTCTCGAGGCAGAGATTGCTCACTTGAAGTCATTGATAGAAAATGGAGGTACTTTTCACTCTTCGATGTGGTCTGAAAAGGCAAGTTACGATCCAGAAAAGGATAAAGAAATGAAGTCAAAGCCACCATCTGCAAGAGGAGTTGTGTTGATACCTGAAGATGATGAATGTGTTCTTACAAATGCCCCAACTAGGCCTTCACCTCCTGGAAGTTTAGTAAGTTATTTTAATTTTGTGAGCAACCTTGTGATTTATTTTACTAATGTAAATCATTTTTACCTTAATTTTTAAATTTTGTTATTTAAATATTATAGGCCCAATGATCTTGTGAGTTATCTGTGGAGAGAATAGAGAATAAGGTTGCACTTGGTATGGTATATCCTCGCGAGGATAATTTAACTAATTCAGTACATGGACTTGATATACCAATTGGACATCAATGTGTCTCCGTTGATGGCCTCATCAAACCAGATGCCTTGCTTCCCGCTGAGATGCGTGGTGATATGATGATTGTCCGCGATGCTCTAGGTTCTTTTTAAGCATGGCCTGAGGAATTAATTAGCTACACAAATGTTGCGGTATGATGAATAATATATATGTATAATATTGTCTGAATTTTAAAATTAAATTGTTCATTTCAAGATATTAAAAATTAAATGGTAGGTATATTTTATTTTGGTTTATATATTATCATCAGATGCTGAAAAAAGAAAGGCCCCGAACAAGTGCTGAAAAAATATAAAAGAATGACGGGTTGCATGATTTGAAGGAACAATTCATTCAAGCAAAGCCAGGTGCGAAAGTGCCAAAGGGATTTAACCTATTGTATAAACATGCAACAACTTGGATGAAAACTACCGGGGTTAGTATCCAGGTTCGATGCGAGCCGGATGTGTTTGGACATGAAAAAATGATTTATTTATTGCATGAGAATGTTGTCTCTCTATTGGAGTTTAAAATGTTGGGCCAAGCTGTAGTTGCATGTTACATGACGTAAGTTACCTTTTTTCTTTTCCCGGTAGGACATGATCAGTTCATTTTAATGTTTATAATTTTCCAGAATTTGCATTCTAATATCAATACTCTTTTGATAGGCACTTGCATTATGAGATTAGTGAAATACCAGAACTGGCGAAGACATTTGCTTTTATTCATCCGGGATCCACATATCACGTGAATGCTGATTTTGAAACTTACATTTTAAACCGGTTGAAAGAGGGTAACCCGGATCGGCTATTCTTTTTGCCGTATAATCAGAAGTAAGTAATTATTATAATACTGAAAATTAAAATATGGATAGTACAAACTTGTATATGACGTGTCCAATCTGCCTTTGTTTTTTTGTGAAAACATTATGCATTGGATTTTGGTTATTATCTGGGAAGGTGAAATATATATTCTAAATCCACTACCTCACCCGACACAGTTCCAGAACTAGAAAAGGCGTTATCCAGGTAAATTTTTATTAACGTAACAGTTTGGTATAATTCATGATTACTTGTGTACATTGTATGAGATTTTATGTTTTTTATGCAGGGCTTTTAAAAGTTACAACTCTGAAACCGGTAGGAGCAAGAAGATGGCCAAGGCAAAGTTTCTTAGTGTAAGTACAATACATCGAGTACCTATTTGTGCTTAATATATATGATTTATTTGACATGCCTGATTTGTCATTCAATTAATGAAATAGGGATCTCCCAAACAACCTGGTTGGAATGAATGCGCTTATGTAATAATGCGATACATGAAAGAAATTATCGCTGATGACAAATTGAGTTTTGCTAAAAAGGTATACTTTGACGCTTCCAGTTTGCTATATATTGAGATATTGTCACTTTTCATTAGTACTGTATTTTGTTTGCTTGGAATTTGTAGTGGTTGGCCAAGACTCGATCGTCTTACAACATTGAACAGCTAGATAAAGTTCGCATTGAGGCCCTCCAGTTCATCCAAGGGCATATCTGACAAATTCTAGTACTCAATGTCTTTCTTTTGCATAGTGAACGTACATTTGGTAATTTAAACTGCAGTTGGTGTGGACAGTCTTTCATTTTGGTTTGTAGTAAGATTTTAAGTGTCTCATGAACAGGTGGTAAAGTGTAGTTATAAGTTAGTTTGCAAATGCAGAGGTTGGTGTTGGTTGATGTAGATTTTTGAATGGTTGAATGGTTAATTGAATGAATGGTTGAATGAATCAATAGTCGAATGGTTGGATTTGTGTGGATGCTTGTTATTCCCAGTTTTTAGTTTTGGTTATGTAGTACATGACATCAGTTTTATTTATAACAAATGTCTATTAATAAAGAATACATCATTGTTTAAAAAAATAGTGATGTCTACAAACTTCTTATATATTACATTTAATAAATTAATGTTGATGTCAATAAAATAATTGGACATCACTTTTAATGAATAAATACTGATGTCTCAAAAGCAATTGCACATCACATTTAAGGAATAAAAACTAATGTCAAAAAAATGAATATACATCACTTTTTGATAAAAAAACTGTTGTCAAAGACTGATATGTTCAAGTCTAAATTGAACATAGACATCACTTTCTTTGGGGGGGAACTGATGTCTATGTGACAATATAGACATCAATTTTAAAGAAGAAAAACTGATGTCAAAAGATATAATGTACATCACTTTCAGATACAAAACCGATGTCAAAGACTAACATGTTCAACTATAAATTGAACATAGACATCATCTTGTGTTGGAAGAAACTGATGTTAATGTGCTAACATAAACATCACCTTTTACTAAAAAAATCGATGTTTAATATCTAATTTCACATCACCTAAATCAAAATATTTGATGTCTATGTTGCAAAAAACATAGCTTAATATATGTTTTAATAAGTGTAATTTATTTATTAAATAAAATATTTCCAACAGTTTTTGTAAAAAAACAATACATGGACATCAGCCGTTTTGCCAGAAGTGATCAGGTAAAGACATCGGGTTTTGGCCGATGTCTAGAATAGACATCACCGACATCAACATCGTTTGGTAAACAGCATAGATATCGGCCAAAAATCGATGTCTATGGACATTTTTTGTAGTGTCGTTTCATTTTAAACGTACAATGACTATCCTGTATATATTCACTCATTAAATACAAATTATCCGACACAAACAAGAATATATATATTTTGCTTAATGAACTATATTAGAAATACTGTGTAATTTGTTAATGTCTTCTATGAAAATAATACATGTTGATAAACAATCTACTTGTATTTATTATATGTTTGACAGTGTACAACATTTACAAATAAGATCCAACTGATCCAAACTCTGATCAAAATTTCTGATAAACTCCAACAATGTAATCCAAATTAACTTTTACATATTATAATACGTAAATATCATATTAAACTCTTTATTCTTAAATTTATATTTAAACATGAATAACTATTTATATTATATCTAATAAATTAATTAAATAAAAAATAATTTCTTTTACTACACTTAAAAATATTAAAATTATAAACTAAATTAGCTAAAAATATATTAATTTCATTAATTAACATCTAAAATATCATTGACATTCATTAATTAATCACAAATCAATTTTAAATCTAATAAACTAAAATTATAAAAGTAATAAAATCATTATTTTATATTAATGTAAATTTGGATCAGTGAACGGTGGTGAGTTCACTCATCCATATTTGGAGGATCACTGTTGTAGGAGAATTTGGAATAATCTGCCCCAAATTTAAATATTTGGATCACGGTTAAAGATGCCCTAATAGTCTCGGTCCTTATAGCAATAAGTAACAGTACTATATAAAACCCCTCTGATTCCCATGATATTGTTTGTCTATGTGCTCTCTTCGTTTTTCTAATTTTTTTAAATTAAAATTTAATATATATTTTTTATTTAGAAAAAAATTGAAAATTTATTTGTGAAGCTATTCATTTTATTTACCCAAATATTTGAGTAAAAATAAAAAAAAGTTATATTTTAAGACGGAGGGAGTATGATAGAAGAGTATCTTAGTGAGAAATGCTTCAGAAATACTCTAATTTAGTACAAGAATGGGAAAAGGAAGGAACTACCGAATTGCCGATCATAGAAAAACTCTACTGTGTTGTGTAGCGTTTACCAAGTCTGTAGCTTATGACAGCGTTGAATAAGAAGACATTTCAGTGCTTCGAGCCACTTGCACTCCTATTTAAGTGGCTCGAAATGTGCAAGTGTCTCCTATTTAACCAAGTTTCCTGTGCCCTCACTCGTTTTCTGTCTTGTAATTTAATTTATTTTCCCACTTGTAAACCTCATTGTGCTTCTTCGGTTTCTTTTGACTTTGTCAACTCTTTGCTATCTTCCAGTGATTACAAATACTCGATATTTGCCTTCCTATTTAAATTGTCTTCCCCATCTATTCAATTTTTATAATCTTCCTTTTCAATATACCAATGGCTTCTTCAACTAACTGGGACGTTTTCTTGAGCTTCCGCGGTGAGGACACTCGGTATAATTTCACTAGTCATTTGTACTCTGCCTTGGATCGCTGTGGTGTTCGAACGTTTATGGATGATCCTGAGCTACGGACTGGAGATGTGATCTCGGATGCATTGCTTGAAGCTATTCAAGAATCCAAAACTTACATTGTTATACTCTCGGAAAATTATGCTTCTTCAAGCTGGTGCCTCGACGAGCTGGAAGAGATCCTCCGTTGTAACAGAACAATGCATAGATTAATTATTCCTGTTTTTTACAAAATTGATCCAGCAATTGTAAGACACCAAACTGGGAAGTTTGAACAAGCTTTTGAAAAACATGAATCCCGTCTGGCGGGTGAAATGGAAAGAGTCAAGAATTGGCGTCTTATGTTGAGGGAAGTCGCTGACAAATCAGGAAAACATATATCTGAGAAAAGGTAATTTACTAATTCATATAATATATTTAAGCATGATGTGATGCGGTAGCTTAGTGGTATTTCTTATACCCTTAACGTTCCAAGAGGGAACGAGGAATAAATAAATAACTATGCAGGCGAGTGATTAAATACAAACAGTAAATTATAAATCAATAATCAATTGGTGATTATAAATAAATAAATGAATATATAAATATAAATATAAATATATATATATATATATAAACAATGACACTTCTTAGTAATTTAGTAATTATATATGTGTAATTTAGTGATAGTCTTTACATTGTTACTAATATACAAATTATTTTTATATTTAGCAATTTTCAGTAGTATTTTACAGAAATTTGTAATTTTTTATTTTAATTTAATTTATATTAAAGTAAACCCTATCTATATTATATAGAAAATGATGGTCCAATAATATTAAGACACTCGATTTAATTTTTTATCTTAATCTTCAACATCTTTTAATTTTATCTAAATTTTCACCTTCCACGATTATTTCTTTGCTACATCATCTCCAACCATCTCTTCCCTTCCCGCCACTTGCGAATCACCGTCATACCTAGAATCACTATATCAGAACAAAAATCACCACAACTATCATATCACGACCACACCACACACACCACATATGAATCACTATCATACCTAATATCACTATATTGAAACAAAAATCACCACAACTGCTACACCACCAACACACTGACCAATCAGTCCACACCTATAATCATAAATTTAAACCAATTTCACCACCAGAAGCAAAAATGGTTACAACCACCAATTCTTATCATTTCGGTCACCACTAACACACCGCACACCAACATTACTTATAGACCACCATTTATATATATAACTAACTACAAAGATTTAGAAAAAATTACGAATTTTAACAAAATCACCAAATTGCAAGTATTTTCCGAAAATCAGCTCAAATTCTGATTTTTAATTCAAAATAAGTCGTTGGCCCAAATGCAACAAATTTGGATAGTTTACCAACACATGGCATCGAAATATCATTATTTGTCAATGCAATCAGTAGTATTACTTGCCTTATAAACCAAACAAAGTCTCATTTTCGATAGTTTACAAGCACATGGAATCAAATTAGTATGATTTATTAGTGCATCTAGTAATATTACTCTAACTTATAAACTAAACAAAGTCCCAAATTTACCGAATAGGATTTGGGATGTTAAGATACACCGTTAAATGGATAAAAGTGAAGAATTTACGTATGCAAACTGAATCAATAAGAAACGACAAATATTGATTGATTATAAAATATATTTAGTGAAAAATAAATTAATTGATCTTTAACTATACATCATTCTTTAATGTGCTATCCCATTATCCCTATTTCTTTACCAAAAGAATTCGAACCCTATATTATTTATCATTTTCTAATGTCAACCCCATTATTTCCAAAAGGATAATGAAATTTTAGTTATCACATGTACTATAGTTAATTTTTTTTTATAATTGTTCTAATTATATTTTTTTATTCTTATTAAATTGTTAAAAAAATATATTAGTATTATAACAACTAAAAGCTCATTTGACGAATCTGAACCATTTATTCTGAACAGTTAATATTTCTGGACGAATACTATTTAAAACTATTAATTTATGAGAGTAATTTGTTATTTGATAATTCTGAAACATAACTTTCAAGTAAATAAATTTTTGAGAAATAACTTAAATATATAATATCTATTTTGTTTTGTCATTAAACTAAAAATATAATTGAACATGATATATATCAGATAACGGCATGGCAATTTATACAAAATCTATAAAACTATATACTCTAATGTGAGCAATATATAATAAAATAAAAAATTACATATTTAGATAATCATTCTATGATATCTAATTAGTTTGACAATATTAACTTTATATTTACTACTTAAAATAAAGTTAGATATAAAGTTAGAGTACTATGTAAGAAAAATATAAAACTACAATTTACTGTTATATAAACTAAAAAAGGTACGAAAACTAGATAATTACAAAAAGTAATGATAATTTACACTTACATGTAATAATATTATTACAAATAATTAGCAATTTAAACTAAAAAAGAAAAGAAAATAACAAAGAAGGTGACTTGCGTGAAGTTTTTGTATGATGGTCTCAGTGGAGCAGAGGACTGATTAAGGGATAAAAATTTGAGTGACTCGTCCAGAAGATTTAGGAATCGTCCATGACTATAGTAGTTAAATTTGATTCATTCACTTGTTATCAAAGAGACCTTTTACAACCATGTAAATTCACACATTATTATAAAAAGTGAAGTTTTCTACTTAAATATTCAAATTGATTATAATTTTACGGCCAAACTAAATGAAATTTAATTACTGTTAATAAAAAGTAAAGAAGTTATAATTTCTTGACTAAAATTAGTTAACTGACATGACAAAAAAATGTAAAATAATCTTTTTACAACGTTCAACTAGGGTAGTTAAACGGATAATTCGGATACGGATATGCCATCTGAAATTGTTGAATTCAGATACAGATAATATTCGCTTTATTTTGAATACGGATAATATCTATTTTTTCAAATACGAATACAGATATTTCGGGAAGATATCGGATTTTTTAAAGTTTTTTGACAGTCCTATCTTATTTGACAATTATTTTGAAACAATATGTTTCCTGTTCAGATGAAATAAAACTGTATAGCTTTCACAGTGAAGGCATTCTTTTTTTTTATTTATCTTCCGGTCTCATTCTATTATCTTTAAAAATATAATGATCAAATGATATTTTTATATATGCAAACAATATTTTTACAAGTATATAAAATTTGTGTAGATATTGAAAAAACTTCTATGGAGTCCTTATTTTTTGTAGAGTCTGGAGTTCGGAGTTCATCCATACACGCTCTGCAATAAAAATATTACGCAAAATATTGCAGAACATATTTTTTTGTAAATTATGTTATGAAATTTACGTACACTACAAGAAATTTGCAATCAGACAACACTTGACAAACAACGGTTAAAAAAAAACCGTCGTCCTAAAAAATCATACAACGGTGAATTGATTTTACAGAAAAAATAGTTGTGTGAGCTCCAGAACAAACAACGGATATTCATCTTTTTTTAACTGTTGTACAAGTTGTATCCTCTCATCGAGTCAGACAACAGTTTTTTAAATATAGTGTTGTTGTAGATCTTTAACATAACGATTATAAACCGTTGTTACTATGTTAACGTATAGGGATATAAGACAACGGTTTTGACATTACATTGTGTAATTGAGACAACGGTTTTTTAGAAAGGTTGTCCTCTAAACCATCAAACAACGGAATGAAACCATTGTCTGAGGAATTTCAATGGGTACCACGTATTGAGGTGGCAGCACGTGATAGGTGGTAAATCATTCACAAGGATTGCTGACGTGGCGAAATGAGAGCCCTTCATTGATATGAGATTTGATATTGGCCGTTAGATCGAAAAATAGCCGAATTCTTATACAACGGTTTTATGTTAAAACAAAAGTGTTGTCTTAGTTGGTCTTATACAAGCTTTTAGATATTACGTTGTGTAATTCACACAACAGTTTTTACAAGGGTTGTCTTAGAAAACTTCATACAACGGAACAAAACAGTTGTCTGAAATAGTTATTTTATAATTTCAATGGGCACCACCTGATGAGGTGGCACCCCATGATTGGTTGTAAACATTTTACTCGGATTGCTGAAGTGTCTGAATGATAGCCCTTGATTGAAATGAGATTAGATATTAGCTGTTAGATTGAAAAAAGCTGATATGCTCACACAACGGTTTTATAATAAAAAAAAGCGTTGTCTTATTTTATCTTTACACAATGGTGTTTCAAGGAAACCATTGTAAAAGTATTACTCTATAAATGAGATTTCCGGTTTACAAGATTAATTTCTAAAATGATTTTTTCGACGATCCAACCGTACGGATGTTAAGATATATCAATTTTAGTCATATGAAAAAATTATTAAAAAATATGAACTTCATCTTGCATGTCAGGATTGGAAAAATCCGGTAAAAGTACCCCTCCCGACAACGAGACTCGTTCCCGATTTACAAGATTAATTTTTAAAATGATTTTTTCGATGATCCCACCGTACAGATATTAAGATATATCAATTTTAGTCATATGAAAAAATTATTAAAAAATATGAACTTCATCTTGCATGTCAGGATTAGAAAAATCCGGTAAAAGTACCCGTCCCGACAACGAGACTCGTTCCCGATTTACAAGATTAATTTTTAAAATGATTTTTTCGACGATCCGACCGTACGGATGTTAAGATATATCAATTTTAGTCATATGAAAAAATTATTAAAAAATATGAACTTCATCTTGCATGTCAGGATTAGAAAAATCCGGTAAAAGTACATGTCCCGACAATGAGACTCGTTCCCGATTTACAAGATTAATTTTTAAAATGATTTTTTCGACGATCCAACCGTACAGATGTTAAGATATATCCATTTTAGTCATATGAAAAAATTATTAAAAAATATGAACTTCATCTTGCATGTCAGGATTAGAAAAATCCGGTAAAATTACCCATCCCGACAACGAGACTCGTTCCCAATTTACAAGATTAATTTTTAAAATGATTTTTTCGACGATCGAACCGTACGGATGTTAAGATATATCAATTTTAGTCATATGAAAAAATTATTAAAAAATATGAACTTCATCTTGCATGTCAGGATTAGAAAAATCCGGTAAAAGTACCCCTCCCGACAACGAGACTCGTTCCCGATTTACAAGATTGATTTTTAAAATGATTTTTTCGACGATCCAACCGTACGGATGTTAAGATATATCAATTTTAGTCATATGAAAAAATTATTAAAAAATATGAACTTCATCTTGCATGTCAGGATTAGAAAAATCCGGTAAAAGTACCCCTCCCAAGAACGAGACTCGTTCCCGATTTACAAGATTAATTTTTAAAATGATTTTTTCAACGATCCAACCGTACGGATGTTAAGATATATCAATTTTAGTCATATGAAAAAATTATTAAAAAATATGAACTTCATCTTGCATGTCAGGATTAGAAAAATCCGGGAAAAGTACCTCTCCCGACAACGAGACTCGTTCCCGATTTACAAGATTAATT
The DNA here is from genome assembly GCF_009905375.1 of Apium graveolens. NCBI lineage: Eukaryota > Viridiplantae > Streptophyta > Magnoliopsida > Apiales > Apiaceae > Apium > Apium graveolens. Next base: position 197,015,890 of record NC_133657.1, read on the forward strand.
TTTAAAATGTTTTTTTCGACGATCCAACCGTACGGATGTTAAGATATATCAATTTTAGTCATATGAAAAAATTATCAAAAAATTTGAAATTCATCTTGCATGTCAGGATTAGAAAAATCCGCTAAAAGTACCCCTCCTAACAACGAGACTCGTTCTCGATTTACAAGATTAATTTTTAAAATGATTTTTTCAATGATCCAACCGCACGGATGTTAATATATATCAATTTTAGTCATATGAAAAAATTATTAAAAAATTTAAAATTCATCTTGCACGTCAAGATTAGAAAAATTCCGTAAAAGTACTCCTCCGAACAACGAGACTCGCTCCCGATTTACTAGATTAATTTTTAAAATGATTTTTTCGACGATCCGACCGTACGGATGTTAAGATATATCAATTTTAGTCATATGAAAAAATTATTGAGATATTTTCCTATCAACATAGTAATTTTTTAAAATAATATTTTCGAAGATCCAATTGTATTGTGATATATCGATTGTAATCATATAAAAAAATTATTTAAAAAATTTTAAATTTATCTTGTATAATTTTATAATGAAAATCAAATAGAAGTGCAATTCCAAAAATTAAGACTCTTTCTTGATTAAATAATTAATTTCTTAAAAAATATTTTTAGGATCATCTTGCACAATGTTAATATATATTAACTTTAGTTATGTAGAAAAATAATTTAAAATTTTCAAATTTGTTTCAAATGATTTTATATATAAAATTATGTGAAATTATTTAAAATAAAAATTATTCTGTTAATATAGAGTAAAAAAATAAGTATTTAATTATAATATATAATTAAGAAAAATAATTTATGATTTTTTCATTTTTCACAAAATTTTTTATTTCCCCCCTTTAATTTTCATTTCCCTCTCCCTTCTAATTTTCATTTCCCCCCTTACCTCTACCCTTCCCCTTTGTTAGATCTGATCGGTTCTCTCTCTCCCTACTCTTCCATCTCTCTCCCACGACTCTTCTCTCTCCTCTATCCACCTTCTACCTGGTTTAGGTTTTTGAGTTTTCAAACCCTAACCATCTCACTCACCCAATCTTGTTTCTCTTTTACAAAATTGCCTCTGAATTCAGCTCAACTATTAAGATTCAGTTCAAGGTTAGGTTCTATATTTGTTGTGCTTAATTTACTCCATGGGTTTCGTCTTTTGAGGCCTTGGAGAAGAAAGAGACGGAGATTTTCCCTGTGTCCGAGATGGTACAAGTAATATTCTCAAGCACAATAAGATTCTGGTTCCAATTAGACGGAGATTATCCCCAAGCCCTTAATGCTGCTCTTAATCCCCAAGCCATGGCTTCTCTCCAACAAGCACAGGTCCTCTTTCCATCTCTCTCTCTCACTCTCTCCCTCTCCACCCTCTCTACTTTCTCCCTACCCCTCTCCACCCCTCACGTATGTTGTGACTGTAGCTGTTTACACGCCCCCTGTTTACATGCCCCCTGTTTACACGCCCCCAAATCCAAGCGGTTTTATTTAATTTATGTTTTCCTATAAATTCATAAACGGGGGCTATGACAGACGAAAGGTTGCCGCCTATTAGTCTACTGCTACCCCTGGGTTTTAACAAAACTTTTGAGGTGGATCAAAATCAATCAGCGGGGTTTTTAAGATGTTTGGAAGAGCCCCAAAGAAGAGTAACAACACCAAGTATTATGAAGTTTTGGGCATTTTCAAGAATGTCACACAAGATGAGTTGAAGAAGGCTTATCGCAAGGCTGCTATCAAGAATCATCCTGATAAAGGCGGCGATTCTGATAAGGTAATCTGTTTCGAGAGAGTTTGTGTAAGAGAGTGGGTATTGTGTGTGTGTGTGTGTGTGTGTGTTATATATAGAGAGAGGTTCATTTCAGAAAACATGTATGCTTCTTTTATGCGCAGTGTGGGTGTTTGTGCAATTATATGCTTGGTTGGAATGGAAGATTAATTAGCTTTTAGTGATAAATTAGAAGCATGATTATCTTTTGGAATTAAATTAACATGTATGTGCTACATGGTTGTTTTGTATGCTTACTATTACGATTTTCTCATTATTTCGAAAAGCATATCATGTTGTCATTCCCTTAGATTATAGTAACTCGGGTTTATTCATAATACGTTGCTTCTCTTTTTTCAATTTTAGGAGTTTTCTCTATTTTGGCATGTGTGTGTATGTGCGTAATTGGGTAATTAATATTAAATTACATGTCTGATATTTTGTTAAGAATAGTTGTTGGTATTGAAGTACCATGACTGTGTTTTACAAATGTTTTCTTTATGCTTATGGTTATGTTGTGAATATTAATAAGGTAATCAGTTAGTTTAATACAAGATACATTGTTGTTCTGTTGCAGTTTAAGGAGATTTCTCATGCCTATGAGGTTCTTAGTGATCCAGAGAAGCGTGAGATATATGATCAATATGGTGAAGATGCACTCAAGGAAGGAATGGGTGGTCCGGGTGAGATGCATGACCCGGTTGAAATGTTCCACTCTTTCTTTAATGGTGCAAGCCCATTTGGTTAGTTGGCATATATCATATAAAATGTTCATGTTCTGTTATTTCTGTTTTGTTTTCCGATTGTATAAGTGCTTTGTTGCTGTTACATTTTTCCGTTGAAGATTTAGTATTAATCGCCTTGTTGTTTATCAGGTCATGGTAACGGTAGGGTGCAGAGACAAAAGAGAGGAGAGGATGTTGTGCATCCCCTTAAGATCTCTCTGGAAGATATGTATAGTGGTACCTCAAAGAAGCTTTCACTTTCCCACAATGTGATTTGCAGCAAATGCAAAGGGTGAGTGTGTTAATTCTGTATTCTCTTGCTTTCATGTATTATTTTTATTTGTCTGCATCTGATATATGTGTATTTTCTATGCCAGTAAGGGATCAAAATCCGGGGCATCCATGAAGTGTTCAGGTTGCCATGGGTCTGGTAGGAAGGTATCCATGAGACAGCTTGGACCTTCTATGTATCAGCAAATGCAGCATCCTTGCGATGAATGCAAAGGATCAGGAGAGAAGATAAGGGACAAGGATCGTTGTTCCCAATGCAAGGGAGAGAAGGTAGTTCAAGAGAAAAAAGTTATGAATGTTATTGTGGATAAGGGTATGAAGAATGGACAGAAGATTACTTATGCTGGTGAAGCTGATGAAGCGGTATGGTGTTGGCTGTTTACACGCCCCCTGTTTACACGCCCCCTGATTAATTTAAAAATGTGATTTTGTTAATGTTATATATGTATCAGCTCTGGAGAAGAGACATCGAGTCCCCTCTGCCTAGAATCGGTTTAATAAGTGAGTATCGATCATACCAACATTGTCAGTATAAATGCATACATAAATATATATCTGTGATGATATATGTGGGTGTGAATATGCAGGGATGAAATTCAACGAATCAAAGCAGCAAATCCAGATATCAGCCACAGAGAAGCATTTAGTGCTGCGGCTAAATGTAAGTATCCCCTTGTTATAAATGAACATCAGGGTTCGGACTTCTTGATACAATGATTAGGCTAATATGAAAAAAGAAATCTCTCTTTTTTACCAATTTCACTTCATCAGTGGGCACATTTTCCACCCATCCATTTTGGTCTCATGACTGCTGATCAAACTACTGCCAAGAAGATCTTGAGTTTTAGGTTGTGTTGAACATTGCAACCTTTATATTATTATTTTTAGCTTGGAGAGCAATGTCGGTTTAGAATAGTGATAATATTTACTGTTTTCCCAATACTGCAACTTTCTGATGATGGTTGATTGAAATTTAAGTTTAAGAACAGTCTTAATTCTTTATGATTGAGATTCTGTTTCAGGAATTTGAGCCACCTGTACCTGTTCATCCTGAGGTAGACCCAAAAACAGTAGCTTAAGTTATTCTGGGGGGAGGTGCTGGAACTTGTCTGTTTCCACGGACTAGCAGAAGAGCTAAACCAGCTGTAAGTGATTATTTCATGTGTGTTTGTGAAATAGTTTTTCCTGTGGTTGCTTATTATACATTGAGTTTCTTTTAGGAAGTATGTATTATTTGAAATGCAGAAATTGTTTCACATGGAAGTAATTATGAAGATTATATGTAATGTTTGGTGAGGTAGCAGAGAGTTACAAAGATTTTGCAGCTAGCCTTCCTGAAGATGAGTGCCGGTTATGCGGTTTATGACTATGATTTTGTGACCTTAGAGAATTAGCACAAGAGCAGAATTTTATTCATTTCATGGTAAGTACAAAATACAAGGTCTTAATTTTGCTTTATTTGCATTCCATTTCATTAAGTTCATTTATTTCTCATGTGTATATGGTTGCAAAGGTGTCCTGATACTGTAAAAGGTACGGAGCAAAATGATTTACGCAAGCTCTGACAGATTCAAGAGGGAACTCGATGGCATCCAGTTTGAGTTGCAAGCCACTAATCCAATGGGACTTGATGTTTTCAATAGCTGAGCCAATTAAAATGTATAGAGAATCTTTAAGTTATACTTCTAATTCTTGTAGAGAATTTTTGTATTGTAAATTTAATTTCAATTGTGAAATAACAATTGGATTGTCATAATACAATTTAATTTTAAAATTGGTTTATTTCAAACAATGAAATTAAATTTATAAATAGTTGTGTGAAAGCCACTTAAGAAATGATGAAAACCGTTGTATGTCTCACTGCACATATTTTTTTTAAAAAACTGTTGTCTTTTAATATTTTTTGTAATGTTTTAAATCTTTTACTCCATTGTCTTTTAAAAAAACATTCATAAAAGAAGCTTATAAACGGTTGTTTATGACAATATTGTATAAGGTAACAATAATTGTTTTTCTACAAAACCATTGTTGTTAAGTTAGATAGACAATAGTTTAATAAAGAAACAGTTGTTTTAAAAAAGTTCCAACAATGGTAAATATAGAGTACCCGTTGTGCCTTCTTGACTGTAACCACTATTAAAAACGGTTGTCTAATTTCTCTTATTACAAGGGTTAAAACAACCGTTGTCTGGTATTCTATCACACGAGTGTTGGATAGACAACGGAAACTATACATGTCACACAACGGTGCAAAACTGTTGTATGATTGCAAATATGTTGTAGTGGTAGAACATGTATGTTCTGTAATGTGAATATGTATATTCCGTAAAATAAATGTAATTTGTACAATAATATGTTTTGCAATTTTCTTCGCATAAATTTCATGTGTTTTGTATTATTTTCATTAAATAGTGTTAATTATGCAAGATGATTCCCAACATAATATGTTCGGAAATAGTTTACATAATATTTTAATTACATAACGTACATGGATTCCAGCACAACTCCAGAAAAAATAAAGACTACATAGGATAATGAGTAATTTATATATATACACATACATATATAATGAAATGAGAATATTAAAAGAGAAGTGGAGATTTCTGTATTTGATATTAGCGATTTTTTGAAAAGCTAAAATTTTGAATTTGATAAATTTTACCGTTCTCATTTTAATAAGTTCTTATTTGAGCAAAAGCATGTGTATATATATACATGACTATAATATCATATTTATTTAATTTCGGATTCGAATATTCCGGATTCCGATAAGAATAATATCCTCTTTATTTCGGATATATATAATATCCATTTTTTTCTCGAATACGAATGCACATATTTCTGACAGATATAGAATTTCCCGAATTTTCTTGACAACCTTACTTTCACTTCCCTCCACTTACATTAAAATTTATTTACCTTCAAATATGTAGAAATTTACTTAACAACCTCATAAACTTATATAAGAATAAAAATATTTCATTTTGAATATAACTATCAAGTAAAATTGTTATTTTTCCAATTTTTACAACTTATGTTGCTATCTATAGTAATATTGTGTTAGTTTTACATATAAAAATTATTAAATAAAATTGTAGTTGTAAAGTACTGCACCCCATCGTAGCACCGGAAAACAAGCACTAGTTAGAATACAATTTTAAAATATTTAAGCGGATATAAAAAGTCATGTTACCTGGTTGTATTAGTTTATTAAATAAATACATAAGATTTTTTTCACAATAAAATGAATTAACTTGCAGGTCTGAAGCTGATATTATCAGTGAAATAGTTGAAGAGATTCTGCTGGATATAAATCCTAGGGCTTTAGATGTTGCCAAATATCCAGTTGGGTTAGATTCTCATGTTAAAGGCATAACATCCTTGTTGAGCAGTGATACAAAAGGTGTCACAAAGATTGGTATATATGGTATGGGTGGAGTGGGCAAAACAACTCTTGCGAAAGCTCTTTTTAATGAACTCCTGCTAAGAAACTTTAATGGCAGCAGCTTTCTCGCAAACGTTAGGGAGATTTCGGGGACAATAAAAGGCGTAGAGACTTTGCAAGAGCAACTCATCAATGATGTTCTTAAAAGTAAGAAAAAAGTTACGATTAACAATGTTGACCAAGGAACTAAGTTGATAGCAGCCAGAATTTGTCTAACAAAAGTTCTAATGGTTATTGATGATTTAGACGACAGTAAACAATTTGATTCACTGGTAGGGCCATTTGCTCCCGGGAGTGTAGTTATTTTGACTACAAGGGATGAAGAGATATTGGACAAAATTGAAGTAGAAACCAAATATCGATACAGGGTAAATGAGTTGGATGATGCTGAGGCACTGGAACTGTTTTGCCAACATGCATTTGGGAATACTAAACCAGAGAGCACTTTCATGATATTGTCAAAAGACATTCTACGTCATGCTGGCGGGCTTCCCTTGGCTCTCGAGGTTTTTGGCTCGTATTTGTACAAGAGATCTGAGGTAGGATGGAAATCTTACATTGGGAAACTGCAGCGAATTCCCAACAGCAGTATCCAGCAAAGACTTATAATTAGTCTGGATGCCTTAGAATCGGATGATCCTATGCTGAAAAAAATATTCCTAGATATTGCTTGTTTTTTCATCGGGAAGAAGAAAGAAAGTGTGCTTGAAATAATGGACACTTATTATCCTTACACAGATCATAATATTGATATTCTAAGGAAAAGGTGTTTATTATCGATCAATGACAGAGATGAGTTGAGAATGCATGATCTGCTTCAGGATATGGGAAGAGAAACTGCGCGTAACAATTCTCCTGATGAGCCTGGAAAGCACAGTAGATTGTGGGTAACAAAAGAAATTTACACTGTGCTAAAGAAACACGAGGTAATTCCAATATATGTATATTGAACTCCATGAATGGTTAGGGTATAAATGTATAATATTTATAACATACTATTGAATGTTTAAACTTTGGATCACATCAATAATGTGTTAATATTTAAATTTAATATGATATCATATCAAGTTAATAAACATGCGTAAAAGAAATATGGGGTATAAACTAGTATATATATGTGTGCATAAAATTTCTCATAAGATGAAATTATTTTTAGATCGAGCATAAGCTAACTGTCTCCTCTTTTTTCTCTTGACATATACATGTAGCAATGGTCATTAAACTTTCTTCTTAATATACATGTGTCAGGGAACCAAGTCAATAGAAGTTATCATCCCTCGCTATCTTGAGTCCAACAATCCAATACGGGAAGTATCATTCGATGTGGAAACGTTTAGAAGGATGAGCAAATTAAGATTTCTTCACCTGAAAGACATTAGCCTCACTGGAAACTTTGAAGAGACACTCGAAGATTTGACGTGGCTCTGTTGGGATAGGTGTCCTTTAGAGTGTTTACCTTTTGAATTTTACCCACAAGAACTTGTTACTCTGGAGTTGCCTCGTAGCCGAATGAGAACAATATGGGAGCTAAACATGGTATGCACAGTGAATATGTAATTTTCATACATGATAATTTTATCCAAATTATCATTACTAATTTTTCCCGGTCGCACTTATTGTTACAGGTTTCACATGTTTTTAAGAATTTAAAGACTTTAAAGATGTCACATTCTCCATATCTGACCACAACTTCAGACTTCACTGGATTGCCATGTCTTGAAACTTTAAATCTTGAAGACTGTGAAAGCTTGACGGAGGTCCATATGTCAATTGGAAGTTTGATGAGCCTTGTTACCTTATATTTGCCTGGTTGTAGGAATCTAAGAAGTCTTCCGGACACCATTTGCAACTTGAGAGCACTGAAAAGTCTAAATATTGATGATTGCGGTAGTCTGGAAGCATTGCCTATAGGACTGGGGAACATTGAATCCCTAACAGAGCTCAATGCAAGCGGAATAAATGTTTCAGAATTACCAGATTCGATCGGACGACTTAGTAAGCTTGTTAAGCTGATACTAAATTCTAACGACAAACTCAAAACTCTTCCTGACACAATGTGCAATTTGAGAGCTTTAGAGTTTTTAAGTATCGATAGATGCACTAGTCTGGGAGCATTGCCTATAGAATTGGGAAACATTGAATCCCTGACCCAGCTCAGTGCAATGAGTCTAAATGTTTGGAAATTACCAGATTCGATTGGACGCCTTAGTAAGCTTGTTAAGCTGATGTTATATCACAACGTGAATCTTAAAAGTCTTCCAGACACCATTTGTGACTTAAGATCATTGAAAGTTCTAGGTATTGGTGGTTGCAGTAGTCTGGAAGAATTGCCTATAGATTTGGGAAACATTGAATCCCTGACAGAACTCGATGCGTACAGAGTAAATGTTTCGAAATTACCGGATTCAGTCGGACGTCTTAGTAAGCTGGTTAGGCTGATATTAGAAAAGAGCGTCAAACTTGAAAGTCTTCCAGACACCGTGTGCCACATGAGGTCAATGGAAATTCTTGACATTGGTGGATGTGAGAAACTAGAGAAATTACCAGATCAGCTGTGGAAGCTTACAAGGTTAAGGGAGCTATATGCAAGTGGTGCCTCTCTGTTGAAAAATCTTCCTGATGTAGAATCAGCAGGCCATTTTGCATTATCATTGCAGAAGCTGAATTTATCTGAGACTTCTTTAATGGCTCTGCCATCCAGTATTAGTCAGTTCCCAAACCTAGAAGAAGTCACTCTTACAAATTGCGGTCATCTGTTATTCATTACCGAGCTTCCTCCTTCCCTGAAATGGTTAAGGGCATATGGTTGTACGTATATGGAAAGATTACCAAATCTATCCAATTTGGAACGGTTGGAAATGTTGGACCTCTCATATTGTAGTGCTTTAACAGAGATTCAAGGCTTGGAGGAACTCGCTTATCTAAGAAAGCTTCATTTGAGAGGTTGCAAATCATCTCTTCTGGCTTGCACTTTGACAAAACGTTTCTTTCAGGTATGGTTTGATCTCAAACTCCCAATAATTTAATAATATACACTAATTTGGTGCTTCAAACTAATTATTTTCTGGTTAACTTTTTTTCCTTGTTCTTATGTTTTTCAATAGATACACTCCGGATTTGGGCATCATATTAGTATCTGCATCGGATCAAACGAGTTTCCAGAATGGATTAATCAATCAAGTGAATACGGACCAACAATGTCTTTAGATTTGCAGCCGAATGTGTCACCCAACTACTTGGGGATGATTCTCTGCTTTCAACGCGCTGTGGGTTGTTACTGTTATATACTCGATTTTTCTGCCAAAACTTTGTCCACTAATTTTACATGGAGCGACACCTTCCATGATGTTTATTATGACTCATGTATTGTAGTAGTGCCAAGATCAATTTTTTCAGTAGGAGGCTGTGACAACAGGATTGAGGTGATATCAAATGGAGATGCAGCAATTTTTGGGATTCATCTGTTGTCCGAAACAGAGATTACAAGTACGAGACCACCACTAGCAACATAGAAGAAATAGGAAGCTACTTTAAACATTTCGATAAGTGTCTCTTTCTCTTTAGAAATGATATAAGATTGCGTTTGGAAACTTTGATTTCATTTCAATTTAGGAATTTCAAATGACAGGATTTGAGTTGTCATTTCAAATTTTCTTGTTTATACTAATATTTGAATGTTCTAGATTTCAAATGAAATCCAAATCCAAATTTCCAAACAGCTTATTTGATCAAATCCAGAATTTCAAATGAAATTCAGTTTTCCAAACGGACCATAAGTTCAAAGTTCTTTGTTTGATGGTCGCGAGTCATTTGTTTCCTACCAACAGAAGCAGAAATAGGTAAGCAAAAATTGTAAGCAGAAATAAGTAAGCAAAAATTGTACTTCTGGTTTTAATAGAGCATGTTCGCGTACAAATTCGAGCCGGATACAGTACTTAAATGTCTAATTTTCTTGTAATGATTGTATTTTTTTTGAAATCTCAAGTTTAGGAGTAGCGAATAAAATTTTGATCTTGGTACATCATATTTATAAGATTCCCTCCGAATTTTTGGCCTTGAATTTGAATGTTACGTGTTTATTTGAATGATAAGATTCCTTGCTGTGTAGAGCTGTTCCCGAACCGAGGCAAGTCGAGTTTTGATCGAACCGAGCCGAGCTTTAATTTTTTTTCTGAAGAGCCGAGCCGAGCCGAGCTTTCTTAACGAACAAAAACCTGTGTTCGAGCTCGAGCTCGTTAACGAACGAGCCGAACACGAGCTTTTGTCACTAAAATATATAGATCTTAACATCCGTACGGTTGGATCATTCATAAATATTTTTAAAAAAATTGAAACATTAATATGAGACTAAACACTAGTTCTAACAACTATTCAAACAATTGGTCGATTGTCAAAATAATAAACAAAATAAATTTATTTTTTTCTAAATTTTTTATCATGTCACTAAAATATATAGATATTAACATCCGTACGGTTGGATCATTCATAAATATTTTTTAAAAATTGAAACATTAATATGAGACTAAACACTAGTTACAAGTAAAGGTCAAAACATCTGTTGACTGTGAAAATAACAAATCAAATACATTTATTTTTTCTAAAATTTTTGTCATATTACTAAATAATATAGATATTAACATTCGTACGGCTGGATCATTCATAAATATTTTTTAAAAAATCGAAACATTAATATGAGAGAAGTACTAGTCAAACTACTAGTTTACCGTTAAAATAGCAAACCAGATATATTTATTTTTTCTAAATTTTTTATTATATCACTTAAATATATAGATCTTGACATCCGTACGGTTGAATCATTTATAAATAATTTCAAAAAATCGAAACACCGATCATGAAATAAATACTAGTTACAAGTAATAGTCAAATCACTTGTTAATTATTAAAATATCAAATTAAAAAATTAATTTTTAATATCTGAATTTTTTCAAATTACTAAAATATATATTTTGACATTGGTATAGTTCAATAATTTAAAAATATTTATAAAAAATCTGAATAAAATTCATAATAATTAAATATATAAAAAATAATTTTTTTTTTAATTTTTTTTCGAGCCGAACCGAGCCGAGCTCGAGCCGAATCGAGCCGAGCCGAGCTCGAGCCGAGCCGAGCTCGAGCCGAGCTCGAGCCGAACATGCCAAAAGCTCGGCTCGAGCTCGTTTTCTTAACGAACACATTTTTGTGTTCGAGCTCGAGTTCGAGCCCTTAACGATCCGAGCCCTTAACGAGCCGAGCTCGAGCTTGTTCGCGAACGGCTCGGTTCGCGAACAGCTCTATTGCTGTGTATGTATAATGCTAATTTACACACGACAAGTAATTTAACGCAAGTACAACCAATGGTAAAAATTGGTCACAATCATGACTCGGCTAAAAAGATATGAATGGATTTGGTTTATCCAGACCATCTGAGCTTATATTTAACAAATTTTTCCCTAAACTGCTTGAACAACGTCCCAACGGTTAGAGTGAAAAATATGTAGTACAAAAAAAAGAAGTGCGAAAACGTTAAAACACCTTAATTGGAGTCCATTCCGTGGGTGGCCAGTAGAGGTGGCAGACGGCCGGTTTGAGTTGGCCCGCCCGTGAACCGGCTCGCCTAAAACTCGCTTGAATCGGCTCGTTACGTGCCGGTTAATTATTCGGCACTAACCGGCTTTAGAGGCAAACCGAACACGAATCAGAAATACATAAACCGCGAACGGACCGGCACGGCACGCGAACCGGCCCGTGTGATTCGTAAACGAATGAAAACTGGATTAAGCGTTATTCGGCCCGTTATTCGGCACTAACCGGCCCGTTATTCGGCCCGTTCACCTGCAACCCCTCCAACGTTCACCTGCAAGGCTGCAACCTCCTCCAACGTTCACCTCTTTATTCTCTATAAATAATCTCGCACTCACCGTTTCTCTGTCTCACTCTTAATCAATCTCTCAATCTCTCTCACTCCTCGAATTATCTCTGTTCACCTGCTCTCTGCTCACAAATCACAAGACGACAGACTCACAAGTCACAGCCCAGGTCACTAGTAGTCAGTAAGTCACAACAACACAGTTTTTTCGAACAAATCCGGCAACACTGTAACAAATTCCGGCGAGTTCAATTTTTTCAGGCAAGTATTTCTGAACAATGGAAGAAGGAAGGGGTACTATTTCTTATCAGGGATCGAGTCAAGCAACTTGTATGCGGCCTCCTCGACCGGAAGTTGGTAAAATTCTGCCTCAGTTTTTTTGTTTTTATGTTCATATTCGTGTTCTTAAATTTTGTTTTTGTTAATATAAATTTTTATTTTTTTTATGTTTTTTGGTTTATTAAAATTTTGCATTTTTAATACGTAGGTAGATTTTTTTATGTTAATATAAATTTTTTGTATATATTCGAATGATGTATATATTCGAATGATGTATAATTTTTTTTTATATTTTTTGTATATATTCGAATGATGTATAATTTTTTTTATGTTTTTATGTTAATTTTGTATATATTCGAATGATGTATATTATTAATTTTGTATATGTTCGAATTTTGCAGGGCCCTCTTGTAGGTCTACGAGACATTCCTCACACGTTTGGAATTATTTTTCGAGACAGGCAGTACCGGAAGATCCCAACAAATTTAAATGCTTTTGTTTACTTTGTATTCAAATTGGCCGAAATCAATCCCCGTTTCTTCACTCTAAAGGTGTCGGCACAGTACACTTGATCGACACTTGAAAACGCATCACGGAATTTCGAAACAAAGTCACGAAAGTGGAGAACCACGCGGAGAATCACCGCAACAAACACAAATTGGTGGTTTTGTGACATCGTCTCCCGGTGGAGGTATGCCTTTCCACTATAGTCGAGATAAAATGATCGAATCTTTTGCTACTTATGTTACACTAGACGAGTTACCTTTTTCTCACGGTGAGAGTCCTAATTTAGAGCACATGATGAAAGAATCAATAAACCCGGCTTTTAAAAGAATTCCTAGGAACACGCTTAAACGTCACACATAAAAACAATATTATAGTCAACATGCGCAATTAATTGAATTTTTTCGTGATTATGATGGCATGGTTTCTTTAACTAGTGATTGTTGGAGTTCGAGTTGCGGTGAGCCATATATTTGTGTTACCGTGCATTGGATTGATTCTGATTATTTTTTACAAAAATGAATAATTGCCTTCGATGTTATGGACGAGCAACACACGGGTTATAATATAAAGACGAGAATTGTCGAAACTATTAACGAATTTAATTTGCAACACAAGGTGTTTACTATTTCTTTGGATAATGCTTCGGCAAATGATAAAGCTATTTACTATATTGCACAAGATATTCCTACTACTTTAGACGGTATTTTTTTGCATGTTAGATGTTGTGCACACATTGTCAATTTATCGGCTCAAAAGGGTATTCAACAAATAACCGAATTTTTAGCACCTATTAGAAAAATAATTAAGTATTTACGTATCGCACACACATTAAAGAGACAATATAAAAAATTGTGTAGGGAAAATGGATTAATACCCAAAAAATGGGGAATTGATTGTCCCACGAGATGGAGTTCGACTTATAAATTACTATGCGAGGCAATTAAATATAAGATAGTTATCACCGAGTTATATAATTCCGATCCAAGAAATCAAGTGGAGGATAGACTTATTACCGAAAATGATTGGGACTTGGCAAATAGGGTACGTGATTTGCTTGATTGTTATGCACGTGGTACTAAGATATTTTCTTACGTTTACGAGCCAAATGTACATCTTGTTATTATTGAGTGTGTTAATATTATTACTACTTTAAAAGCATATGAAGAAGATAATTGTTTTGGTGCAATTATTGTTGATATGAAAAAAAAGCGGATAGAATATTTTACCGAATTTCCTTTTATTTATGGTGTTGCATGTCTTATTGATCCCGGTGTTAGAAAAGAAGGTTTAGAAAATATGTTAGAACATTATTACTCGGTATTAGGAGTTTCATATAATCACGTGCTTTATGTTCAAAATTGTTTAGACTTGTTACACCGTCTTATAGATTTATACACTCCTAGAACTCAAAATATTATACCACCTAAGACTAGTCAGTCTAGTAGGTTTAATCCCACATTGCTTGGTATCCTAACTAAAAAACAAAAGTGTAGAATTTCCGAAAATGCATCTACACCTCAAACTTCATTTAGCATGCTTAGAGAGTTTTTTTCATATAACTATGAGTTCGATGAGGATTTTTCAATACTAACATGGTGGAAGAATCACGAGAACCAATTTCCGGTATTAGCTAAAATTGCAAGGGACATTTTAGTAGTTCCCGCCTCTACCATTGCTTCCGAGTCTGCTTTTAGTGCCGGTAGAAGAGTATTGGACGAGAAAAGATCAAGTCTTGCACAGGATGTGGTCAAGATATGTGTTTGCAAAAAGGATTAGGATCAAGCGGCAAAGAGACAACAAGGGATGAAAAAAGATGATTCGGACGACGAAGAGGATACTTGGATGACGATGGACACTTCATCAGAATCGGGTATGTCAGCGAACGATCCATAAGAAGAAGAAATTGAATAGTTGATAATATTTGTTTGCCTTGTATTTTTAAAATTTGTTATGTTTTGTATTTTATTTAAAATGCAAACACGGTTTGTTCCGTTTTTTTAGAGAGAAGTCCTCTCAAATCAATTGTAACATTTTTTTAATTAATAAATTTATAGAGGTACCGTCCTCTTTTCATTATAAACATGTTGTTAGTTTTATAAATTCGAAAAAAACACAATTTTGAAAAGAAAAATTGAAGATACAAAAAAAATGTTTTTAAAAATAAACTAGTCACTTATTTGATCAAATAAATATGTTGAAATGTTAAAATGTTAAAAATTGAAAAAGCCTAAGTCGGTTTATACAAAGTTAAAAAATTAAAAATTGAAATGTGATCACTGTCAAAAAAAATTCAATATAAAAAATGTAAAATAAAAATAGAAATCCAAAAAATGTAAAATAAAAACAAAAATGCAAAGTCGGTTTATACAAAGTTAAAAGCAAAACATAAGAAAAACAAAAAAAAAAGAAAACAAAAGGCACATCATCTGTGTACACACCAGACACCACCACATCCACAAACAAGTTCAAACCACAAACAGCACGCGGCGGTTATTCGCCTGATTCGCGAACCGCCAAACTCGCCGGACCGCTAAAATCGCCTGATTCGCGAGCCGTTCAAGAGTTAACTTTCCGTCAAATCGGCACGGCACGGCCCGGTTCGTGTAGCTTTACGGGCCGTTCACGAATTAACTGGCTGATGAACCGGACCGCCGAAAATTCGGCCCGGCACGGTCGGCCCGACCGTTTGGCCGGCTCTAGTGGCCAGTTGGGTATGAGAGCAAAGCAATATGTTTTTTTTTTGAACCAAAAAGATCATTCCATTAAACAAAATCAGAATTACAGAGAGAGAGCAACTCAGCAGGGGCAGTGATAGCCTATAATAATACAGGCCCAATAACAGAGGCTCAGGGCCCAATTACAGGAGTCCAGGAAGTAATCAGCCATAATCTTGAAGGGCACAGGACGCGTGGCAACATCACCACCGTCCAGGTACCCCGGATTAGAGCTGGCCAAATGTGCGGGTTTGAATCGCACATTCGGGACTGGTTCGTACGGAAACCCGTAATTATTCGGACCGAACCGGGCCGGTTCAAACCCGCACAATTTGTTAGATCAATCGAGCCGGTTACGAATATAATACTGAAGAACCGGGACCGGGACCGGCCCGCACAGCCCGCACAGGCTCGTCAAATACACCGGTGGTTTCTTCGACTCCGGTGAGATTCCGGCACAACTCCAACCGTCCAATCGGGACTAAAACGAGTCGTTTGAACTCGTTTATTTCGTCTAATCAACAACAACATGCCCCCAACCACCCGATTAAGCTAACCACGACTGTATTCATGCGATAACTCGCGAGTTCGAGCCATGTCGCCATGGAATCCGGCGATGTTCAAGCTTTTTCCGGCGAAATTCGATTTGCATAATAACAGAACCAAATTCAACGTGCTATATGGGTAATTAAAGTCCCGAACATATAGAATCAAACCCGCCCAGGCTCGCGGGCTCGCGAGCTCATTGACGACTCACGAGTCGAATCCGGTTCTCCTTTTCACGGTTCAAACCCGGCCCGAGCCCGATTCGTTACCTGATAGTGTCGGTTCAGTGTCTGGGATCAGTGAACCGAACCCGCCGGCGGCCCAGCCCGAACCGCCCGGACCGCCCAACTAGCCACCACTACCCCGGATCCAGAACGTTCCTACGGTCCGGATTTGCCCCCTAACCCCGGGGTCAAATGGGAATGAGACTCCGGGGTTGACTTGGTTAGTCCTGTGAGTTAACTCCAAGGTGGGACTCCTTGAAGTACTTTGAAACAAATGATAGCCTATAATAATACAGGCCCAATAACAGAGGCCCGGAAAGTACTCAGCCATAACCTTGAAGGGCCCAGGACGCGTGGCAACATCACCACCGTCCAAGTACCCCGGATCCAGAACGTTCCTACGGTCCGGATTTGGTAGTACCCTGACGCATCCCAGGCGTCCATATCCCCTATAGTCCAAAAAGCACACCTACGGTCCAGATTAAAAGGTACAAACCCCTAAACCCTAGTAGGGGGCCTATAAAAGGGAGGACAGAAGGAAGGTTACAGGTTACATACTCTCTCTCACACATATACTTACATACACCCACGTACATACCATAAATATACTCACATAATTCCTGTTTTTCCCCTCTTCTCCTTAAAACCCTTTCTCATTCTCACGCCGGAGGTGCCGCGGGGATGCCACCCCCCTCCGGTTCTGTTTTGTAGGTTCCCACCCTACTGCTACACCGCACGACGCCGCCATTTCCATCCAAAAGGCGTTTGAATCCGGGCCCGTCAAGGAGAAGGTACCCAGGGTGATTTGGGATTATCATTGGCGCTAGAAGGAGGGGCCGAACCTCCATCCAGTGGTGTTCATATCCGCAACTTTTACCCCACCCAGCAGCTGGGAATACCATCCCCCCAGTAAGAACGCCACTCCCAATCTCTTAGATCTATTTTTTACAAGTTATATTACTTTGAGTTTGTAGTACTATTGAATAACCATGACTACGAGAAAGAGCAAAGCGGCCATTTCTGCCTTTTTCTTTCCGCCTCCGCCCCAACCCAGGGATGGAGATATGGAAGATCTAGACGAAGGGCCCCCCATAACCCAGACTCCATCTCAAAATCTCCAACCAGGAGACCAGAGAATAATTATCGAAAAAGCTGCCCATAAGCACACCGGGACTCCCGCCAACCCCTGGGGAAGCATGACCCCGGAACAGATACAGGCGGCGATGGACCTGTGGAAGGAAAAACATGATGCCGAACCTGAGACCTGCCCAGGGGATCAGCGAGAACGGTCCGGTGAACGGTCCGGAGAATTCCGGGGATCCGTCTTTGACCGGATTGCAAAGAACTTAAAGAAACCACCAGAGGATGCCAGAGATGAAATAAAGAGAGCTGCCCTCCGTGAGAGAATCCGGAAAGAAGAAGAGGCCAAAGCCCAGGAAGCTATCGAAAAGAGAGTCCGGGAAGAAGAAGCAAAGGTAAAAAGAAAGGCACACCGGATTCATGTTTCTTCCGACTCGGAGCTAGAAAAGGAATCCAAGCAAGAACAAATGGCCCGGGCCCTTCAGGACCTTAAAAGAAAAGTAGAAGGCGACATGGAAGTAGGAGCGGCAGCCACCCCGTTCACCAAGAAGTTGAAATCTACTCCCAGAGAATCAGGGCTGAAGCACTTCAATTTTGACTCTTTTGATGGATTAGCTAACCCCGAGGAGCATCTGAACTATTTCGAGCAAATATCTAATATTTATGATTACAGTAACCTAACCAGATGTCGATTCTTCGCATCAACGTTGAAGGGGGGAGCTCAGAAATGGTTCAACCGCATTCCATCCTAGAGTGTGGACTCTTGGAAAGACTTCCGCGAGATATTTTTGAAAAGATTCAGGGCCAACCGGATGAACGAACTGCAAATGTGTCATTTGGAAACAATCCAGCAAAGAAGCAAGGAGTCCCTCCCGGAATTCATCAAAAGATTACAAGAAGCAGTTAACCAACTCTCCAACTTGGAAGAAAAAGAGGCAGTGAACATTTTTCGAAGGAACTTGCACCTGATATCCTGCGAAGGCTATGTTAAAGACTTGATTCATAGAGAGCCCCAGAGCCTAGCATCAGCATACGCGTTGGCGTCAAAGTTCATAAAGGACAATGATTTCCTCAAGTCAATGAAGATGAATAGGAGAATACATGATGATGATGAGTCTCCGGAGCGACGCTCGTCGTCCCAGAGAGACAAAAGATACAAGCTTGATAGGCAAGCCAACTACATTCAGCAGTCTCGGGGAACCCCACCCCGGGAGACGTACGCTGAATCAAGAAAGAATGAAAGGAAACCCAAGACCAAAAAAGAACCCAAGCCGGAACCGGAGTGGACACCCCTCAACAGGCCCCGGGCCGACATTTTGCGCGAAGTTAAGGGCAAGCCATTTTATTATCCGCCAAAATCCTTGCTGGCGCCTCCCGAGAACAGGGCCCGAGATAAGCATTGTGGCTATCATGAGGATCATGGCCATACCACTGAAAACTGTTTCTCCCTCAAGATGTTCATAAAAGACCAGATAAAGAAGGGAAGCATGAACCAGTATCTTCAAAGGGGGTCAAATGACAAAGACAGGGCCCCGGGAAGAGGCAAAAATGTGGTGAATGTTGTTTTCAGAGGCACAACTTCTCCACCTCGGAGCCCGGACCGGGAGAACGATGTGATGATGATCCAGACTCTGGATGATGAGCCAATCTGCTTCTCTTATTCTGATTATGAGGGGCTCGATCCGGACCACAACTTGGCATTGGTGGTGACCCTCGATGTCGCAAACAACGAGGTAAAAAGAATTTTAGTTGACAACGGTTCCTCTGCTAATATTGTATTCGAGCACACACTTAACAGGATGGAGCTCGGCCACCTCCGAATGGACCCCTGTCTTGAAGATCCCTTGTACGGATTTGGGAACACAATGATTCCAATCCGGGGCATCATTTATCTCCCCATCATCTTTGGAACCGCACCCCGGCAGATCTCTCATATGATGAAGTTCTATGTGATAAGCGCAACCTCCTCATACAACATGATCCTTGGAAGGCCCACTATCACCAAGCTCAGGGCAATCCCCTCAACTATTCACTTAAAACTCAAATTCCCCACCCCGGGAGGTGTTGGAGAATTGAAAGGAGACAGGGAGATGCTATGGTCAAGCCCTGGTCATGACAGAAACGGAACCAAAAAATAGAAGAAGATAATGTCCCTACCCAAGGGACAAAGCAGAAAGAAGCATCGAGACCACCTTAGTAAAAGAGTCCGCTTGGATGTGAATATGATTGAAGACTCCGAATACAGCGTAACCAACGCTGATGCCCGAATTTAGAAATTTGTAGAGAGCAAGGAGAAGACAAAGGTAGAACCTGCCCAACAGACAATCGAGGTGGATTTGGAACCCGGGAACCCCACCCGAAAACTCAAAATTGGAAAGGCATGGAAAGAGGCAAAAATGTGGTGAATGTTGTTTTCAGAGGCACAACTTCTCCACCTCGGAGCCCGGACCGGGAGAACGATGTGATGATGATCCAGACTCTGGATGATGAGCCAATCTGCTTCTCTTATTCTGATTATGAGGGGCTCGATCCGGACCACAACTTGGCATTGGTGGTGACCCTCGGTGTCGCAAACAACGAGGTAAAAAGAATTTTAGTTGACAACGGTTCCTCTGCTAATATTGTATTCGAGCACACACTTAACAGGATGGAGCTCGGCCACCTCCGAATGGACCCCTGTCTTGAAGATCCCTTGTACGGATTTGGGAACACGATGATTCCAATCCGGGGCATCATTTATCTCCCCATCATCTTTGGAACCGCACCCCGGCAGGTCTCTCATATGATGAAGTTCTATGTGATAAGCGCAACCTCCTCATACAACATGATCCTTGGAAGGCCCACTATCACCAAGCTCAGGGCAATCCCCTCAACTATTCACTTAAAACTCAAATTCCCCACCCCGGGAGGTGTTGGAGAATTGAAAGGAGACAGGGAAATGGCAGGGAGATGCTATGGTCAAGCCCTGGTCATGACAGAAACGGAACCAAAAAATAGAAGAAGATAATGTCCCTACCCAAGGAACAAAGCAGAAAGAAGTATCGAGACCACCTTAGTAAAAGAGTCCGCTTGGATGTGAATATGATTGAAGACTCCGAATACAGCGTAACCAACGCTGATGCCCGGATTTAGAAATTTGTAGAGAGCAAGGAGAAGACAAAGGTAGAACCTGCCCAACAGACAATCGAGGTGGATTTGGAACCCGGGAACCCCACCCGAAAACTCAAAATTGGAAAGGCATGGAAACCACATTCCAGAAGGAACTTATCGATCTGTTAAAGGAATACGCTGACGTGTTCGCCTGGTCCTTGGAAGACATGTCGGGGATCGATGAATCCGTGGCCATGCACAGCCTGGACGTAGATCCAAAGCAAAAACCAATCAAGCAAAAACGAAGGAACTTTGCCCCTGAGAGACAGCAGGCAATCGACCAAGAAGTTGAAAAGTTATTACAGGCAGACATAATCTGTGAAATTAAGTATCCGGATTGGCTAGCAAACATTGTGCTAGTCAAGAAACCCAATGGAAAATGGCGAATGTGCGTGGATTATACAAGCCTCAATTCGGCGTGTCCTAAAGACTCCTACCCCCTGCCCAACATTGACCAGCTGATAGACGCAACCTCGGGCCATGTAATGCTAAGCTTCATGGATGCTTTCTCGGGATACAACCAGGTCAAGATGAATCCGGCAGACATCGCGAAGACGACATTCATTACACACCGGGCTATATACGCTTTTGTTATGATGCCGTTTGGGTTAATCAACGTCGGGGCAACATACCAAAAAATGATGAATACCATCTTCAAAAATCAGCTGGGTAGGAACATGGAATCTTACGTTGATGATATGATCTCTAAGTCGGTCATAATCCCAGACCATATCCAGGACCTCAGGGAATGTTTTAATAATTTGAGGAAGTATAACATGAAACTGAACCCAGAAAAATACACATTCGGGGTCCCCTTCGGGAAGTTTCTCGGTTTTCTGGTCAGTGAACGAGGAATAGAAGCCAACCCGGAAAAAATCAAAGCTATAATGGAAATGACAGTACTTCAGACTCAAAAGGATATTCAGAAGCTTGCAGGATGCTTAGCAGCCCTTCGAAGATTTATCCCAAAATTAGCAGAAAGGTGCTTGCCTTTCTTTGGGCTGTTAAAAGGAGCCCAGAATAAAAAGCTGATCGACTAGACCCCGGATTGCCAAACAGCGTTTGAGGAAGTCAAGCGACACATGATGAACCCACCTACTCTGTCAAAAGCAAAGCCCTGGGAGCCTCTTTATCTCTACATTGCGGCCGGAGAAAGAGCGGTATCTTCTGCACTCATCCGGGAGAAAAATGGTTCACAGAGCCCGGTATACTATATAAGTCAAGTCCTGAAAGATGCTGAAACCCGGTATCCAAACTTGGAAAAATTTATACTGGCTCTTGTGCACTCGAGCAGGAAGCTTAGGCAATATTTCCAAGGCCGGGAAATCAGGGTAATCACTAATCAACCACTTCACAAAATCATCCATAAGCCAGACGCTTCTGGGAGATTAGTCAATTGGGCAATTGAATTGAGCCAGTTCAATATCAGATTTGTCCCAAGGACAACTATAAAGGCCCAGAGACATTTAAACTCCAATCCGGAGAAGAAAAGGAGGCTAGCAACCGAGAGTCTTGGACACTACATGTTGATGGTTCGGGAACTGCCGAGAGGTCCGGAGCTGGCCTGATCCTTTCCAGCCCGGGAGGATTCACGATTCAGCAGGCCATAACCTTTGCCTTCAAAGCAACAAACAACCAGGCTGAATATGAAGCTCTCCTCTCCGGACTCAGGTTAGCTAAATCCCTTGGGGTAAGGAGTTTAACCCTTTATAGTGATTCTCAGATTGTGGTAAGATAAACCAATGGTGAATATATTGCAAAAGATCCCAAACTGACCCGGTATCAGGAAATGGTAAGGGCAATCCTGGCGACCATCTCGAACCCGACCATCTTGCAGATAAACAGAGAAGAAAACGCGAAGGCCGAAGAGCTGTCCAAGCTCGTCCAGAATACTTCGGATTTGACCAGCTCGGTTTACTTCGAAGAGCTCGGTGCCCCAGCACCGATCGGCCTGAGGTATTATGTATCAGTAGCCCAGACAACTGGATGACTCCTTACATAGCTTATCTTAAGGACGGGATCCTTCCGGAAGACCTGAACAAGGCACGCTATCTCAAGTATAAGGTTGCCTGCTTCTTTTTAGAAGATAATCAGCTATACAGGCGAACCTTTTCTGCCCCGACTTTGAAATGTGTTGACCCGGACGAGGCGGATTATTGTCTCCGGGAGGTACACGAGGGAATCTACGGAGATCATTTAGCCGCTAAAGTTTTAGCCTACAAGGTCATCAGACAAGGCTACTATTGGCCCATAATCCACACCGATTCAGTTGCCTACGTGAAAAAATGCAGCAAGTGCCAAAAATTCAGCAATGTACCGAAGCAAGGTTCAAGCCTCCCCGGGTCAGTTCTCTCCCCGATCCCATTCGCTGTCTGGGGAATTGACATCATGGGTCCTTTCCCTCGAGCAAAGGGAGACCTTCGTTATGTGCTGGTGGCGATCGATTACATGACTAAGTGGGCAGAAGCCAAGACTATGAGAACCATCAATCAGCAAGACTGCATCAAATTTATAGATTCAATTGTGATGAGATTCGGAATACCGATGGTTTTAATCTCGGACAACGGGCCACAGTTCGTGGGTTCGAATTTTGAAGCCTATCTCAAAGAGCTCGGGATAAGGCACAGGAAAGCATCTGTGGCCCATCCGCAAGGAAATGGACAAGTCGAGGTCACAAACAGGACCATACTCCGGGGTTTGGAAAAAAGACTGGAAGATTCTAAAAAAAACTGGCCGGATGAACTCCCGAAGGTTTTATGGTCATACAGAACTACCTCCCGAACGGGAACCGGTGAGACTCCATTCAAGCTTGCCTATGGTACTGAGGCCCGGATACTTGTGGAAACCGGATCCCCCTCTCATAGAGTGGTCGACTTTGACGAGGTCTCCAACATAGAAGGCCTCAGAACCAACCTCGAACTCTTGGATGAAGTAAGAGACCGGGATGTAGAAAAAATGGAAAGCTACAAAGAAAAAACAAAGCTTTACTTTGCGAAGAAGGCCAAGATAAGAGAATATGTGGTGGGAGATCTAGTGTTCCGGGACACCGAAGCCTCAGACCCAACTAACCAAGGGAAACTGCAGCCGAACTGGGAAGGCCCCTACATAGTCAAGGAAGTGCTCCGTCCGGGAACTTACAAGCTGAACTACCTCAGCGGGACCGAGGTTCCCAACACCTGGCACGGAACCCGGCTAAGGAAATTCTACCAGTAAGAGAAAGGTGCACATTCTGGGAACACCTCTACATTTATACTATGATATTTTGATGTAAACGCTATTCCCATTCACCCCAGAATGTAATTTTTGCTTTGGATATGAATGAAAAACTCTACTTTAAGCGTTCCATAATTTGAATCAATTTCATCATGTTGCTTATCTATTTACCCTCAGATTTAAAAACACAGTCCATGTGTACTTTGGAAATTTACCCCTACCCGGGGTCCTATAAAAACTCAACCCATGAGTACTTATAAAATTTCTACAAGTTAAATTTTTTTTACCCCAACCCGGGGTCCGCAAAAACACAACCCATGTGTCCTTTAAAAATTCCTGTCAAATGAAATTTTACCTCTACTCGGGGTCCTATAAAAACTCAACCCATGAGTACTTATAAATCTTCTACAAGTTAAATATTTTTACCCCAACCCGGGGTCCGCAAAAACACATCCCATGTGTCCTTTAAAAGTTTCCTAACTCCCTAAGTTAGAAATTCAAATATACAAGTCAATAAAGAAGCAAAGAAAGAAAGGCATAACTACATTAAACAACCCCGGGGAAACACACCCCGGGTGCAAATCAAAGTCATCCAAATTACAGAAGATAAATTAGCCAAAAGGCTGAGTTCAGACAGTACTAAAAATAAAGAAACGAAAATTATATGCCAAGAAATGGCAAAGTCTTCAAGCTTCCGCTGCAGGCTCGGCAGGAGGAGAGGGAGGCTGCTCCGGATCACCTTCTGGAATCGGAGGATGCTGCGCGAGCGGCGATCCGGGAGAAGGAGGGATGTTACTAGACATTCCGCCACCAGACTCCATTGCCCGGATAGCTTCTTTCTCCTGCTCCAACCGGGTCTCCTCTTCAATATACCTCTCCAAGAAGACAAGCTTTCCTCGGTCTCGGTTTCCTCGCTTTTTATTTGTGCTAATAAAAGGTCTAAAAAGCTGTTTCCCCTTTTTGCAAAAAATAAGCCCCAGCTCCCTAAGAGGGACCCTTCTCTGATAAGGAAGTAAACAAAAGAATCTCAATTTTACGACAAATCTGGTCCGATGGCTGTTCTCAACTAACCACAAAGATATAGGGACTCTCTATTTCATCTTTGGTGCCATTGCCGGAGTGATGGGCACACGATAGTACCCTGAGGCTCTTCGCCGAGATACTTCGAAGTAATATTCCAGCAGATCTGAATCTTCTCCAGTGCTTTGTCATTCAGTTCTTCGAAGTACGCGGGAGTTCCCCGGAACCCAGCCAGAACCTCTTCGGGAGTGGGCCGGGCGGCAAGATCATCCTTCAGCTTCTTGTTCTCCACCCTCATCTCCCGGACGGAAGCCTCAGCCCGGTCCTGCCTCTCCCGGATCTCGTCTAGAAATTTCTTATGAGCAGCAGCCTCCTTTGCACTTCCCTCCTTCAGCTCCTGTATCTCCTGAGACAGCCTCTCAGATTCAGTCTTGTAGACCTCGGCAGCATCAGCCTTCGCCTGCAGGCTCCGGGTAATGCAAACCAGTCCAGCAACCCGGGAGTTAGCCTGGAAACATTATACATCGCGATTAGATGATACGAATACAAGAAAATAAAAACAAGGCAAGTACGGAATCGAATATCATAATGGTATAAGAAAAGGGCTTACAACAGTAATGTCCTCCTGAAGCCCGACCAGGAAGTCGTCGAGAGGCTCCTTTCTATATTTCTTCCTCTCCGCCGTGCTAGCGTAGTTCTCAAATAGCTCCCTCCGGCGAGTCTCCGGGGTGAAGCTTGTTAGCAGGGCCTTTAAAGTTTCCGAGGTATCCGGGGCCAGGTCAACAGCAGCCTTCTTCGAAACAGGGCCCTCAGATACATCCCCACCTTTCTCCCCGGAACCCGAGGGAGCACTCTTCCTTTTCCGGGATGCTGGGACCCTTGTCGCGTCCCCTTGCTGCACATCCTCGACCCAGGGTTCATTAATCACAATCGTTGTCCTCCCCGGACGAGATGGCGCCACCTTCCGGGCTACGTCTTCACCCTCACCGACCTTCTTCTTCCCGGAATCCAAGCTCGTCATTCCTCCAATCCTTCGCAGCTTGGCCGACAAATCCTTAAGCAGAGCAGACATGTTTGGGGGATAGGGAATCAGCTTCGGAATACCTGAAAAGAAGAACAGCAAAACATCAGTCCCGGATACAAGCAACAAATCAAAGTTAGAATAACAAAATAAAGCTAAGGCAAAAGACTTACAGCCGGCAACATGCATACTTTCATTGCTATTAAAAGTATCCCGGGTCCATTGCGTCCCGAGTGCCCCACAGAAGGCGTAAACCATCGCGAGAGCCGCTTACCCGAGCCGCTGGACCGAAAATCTATCTGTTTTAATTTCGAGTTTATGGAGTGGCATGAACTCCAGATCCCCACCCCGGACAAAAATAAACTCCCGGTGCCATCCCTTAAGCGATGTTAACATGCTAACCGGGAGGACCATCTTATCGGAAGGATATCCGCAGTCCTCTATCCTAAACAAGAACTCGTATATGGGTCGGGAGGTGGACCTCTTGATCCTAAAAATATGGTGAAATAGTTTAAAGGTAGGGAGGTAATTTTTGGCATAGTAGCAAGCCAGAAACCAACTTGTCCACTTCACTGAATTCGGGGCCAGCTGGGTGAAAGGAATCCCATACATGTCCCGGCAAAGAGACTTGGTGAATTGATGAAGTCCGAGGCGCATGCCCCGGAGGTGCTCTAAGGCAATCCCAACCCAACCCCCCTCCGGTCTGTGACACACCCTCTCATGTTCCTCGGGCCATCTCCACTCGTATCTATCCTCATGGTTAAATGCGAGCCTAAAAGCACTATCTACCTCGGCATCAGTATACTTATCCTGAATCTCCTTGTGAACCGCCCCACACTCATACCGGGTCCCCGGGGCGGTAAAAAACTTCTGGTTCATATCATCTTCGTCGTAAGGCTCCCTACCTCCCAACCCATCCGGACCCCCGTACGCCTTTGATAAATCTCGGTAATAAAAACCCAAGGGCTTAGGGTTCACTCGGCACTGGACGAAATATTCATCTACGTCCTCCCAAGACCCGTCCGGGTTCGATAAGGTACCTCCGGGGCCTAAAACTAAGGTTTGTGCTAAAACTTGTTGAGGTTGGTCAACCCGGGGAGGCATCTCTACAGAGCTAATGCTAGAAGAGGAATAAGGGTAGAAGGAGTTAAGTTCGTCTAGTCCGACAGGACGCTCGGGATACCGGTTCCTAAGAGTAGCAGTACGCTTAAAATGACTACCCGGCATATACTATGTGTATCTATATAAACGCACCCCGGAGTCGATGCCAAACCCGAACCCAACAACAAAAACAAAACAGAAAACAGGAGAGTTTTAGAAACAGACCATGTACAAAACTAAACCCAAAAATAAGATCTACGACATATACATACGCATACAACCAAAAACACATTTCAACAACACACCCCGGGATCTTCAACCTTTTACACTACTAAAAACCCACTTTTTCGCATACAAAACTACCAAAATCCATGTTATTTACACAAATAAAACACAGAACCGTCGAAAAAACTATGCAAAATCTACACAACTACACAGATGCATGGTCAAAGCAACAAGGAAGTTACGAAACTCGAACAAGAAGTACAAAGAAGCGAAACAAAACTCGCACAAAATGGTTACATGCATTGCGATAATGAAAGAAAAAGAAATGAAACAAGAAAGCGAAAGATCAAGACACTTACAAAGTAGTAGGAGAAAGAAATGCGGCTACAAAAAATCTCTGCAAGATTTCTCTGGTCCCTCTCTCTCTCTCTGTGGAAGTTTCTGCGTAAAAGAAAAAAGAAGGGGAGAAGGCGGTATTTATAAAGAAAAGAAAGACAGGTGAAGGGTTTTTGAAGTAAAATTAACCCCACCCACGTGGTGCCTTCTGATTGGTCCCAAAAAATAACTGCATAGCAGTTATTACACAACTTGTCACGTAATCATTACGTGGGCGCGTCTTTTTAGGAGAAAAAATAGGGGAAGTTAAAAAATGGCACACTCAAAAGATACGTTTAAAACGTATGAATCTTTGACCCCGGCTGGAAGCCTAACAGTCGCCTGACACTCCGGACCTGCATTTTCAGCTTTTCAGGGTCCGGTCAAATCAAATGTCAGGAATGCCCTTATCCACAAACCCCACCCAAATTTCAAAATTCGAGCCAATGGACTAACCAAGTCAACCCCGGAGTCTCATTCCCATTTGACCCCGGGGTTAGGGGACAACAAATCAAATAAACCCCCCAAAATTTTTTCAAAGTACTTCAAGGAGTCCCACCTTGGAGTTAACTCACCGGACTAACCAAGTCAACCCCGGAGTCTCATTCCCATTTGACCCCGGGGTTAGGGGGCAACAAATCAAATAAACCCCCAAAATTTTTTTCAAAGTACTTCAAGGAGTCCCACCTTGGAGTTAACTCACAGGACTAACCAAGTCAACCCCGGAGTCTCATTCCCATTTGACCCCGGGGTTAGGGGGCAACAAATCAAATAAACCCCCAAAATTTTTTACAAGGTACTTTAACTCACAGGACTAACCAAGTCAACCCCGGAGTCTCATTCCCATTTGACCCCGGGGTTAGGGGGGCAACATACCAAATGAACCCCCCAAAATTTTTCCTAATGCTTTGCGGCACAATGACAACTACTCTACTCCCCCATCCGGGTAAACCAACATAAGGGAGTGGGGGAAAATGATAGCCTATAATAATACAGGCCCAATAACAAAGGCCCAGGACCCAATTACAGGAGCCCGGGAAGTACTCAGCCATAACCTTGAAGGGCCCAGGACGCGTGGCAACATCACCACCGTCCAGGTACCCCAGATCCAGAACGTTCCTATAGTCCGGATTTTGTAGTACCCTGACGCATCCCAGGCGTCCACATCCCCTACAGTCCAAAAGGCACACCTACGGTCCATATTAAAAGGTACAAACCCCTAAACCCTAGTAGGGGGCCTATAAAAGGGAGGACAGAAGGAAGGTTACAGGTTACATACTCTCTCTCTCTCACATATACTTACATACACCTACGTACACACCATAAATATACTCGCATAATTCCCGTTTTGCCCCTCTTCTCCTTAAAACCATTTCTCATTCTCACGCCGGAGGTGCCGCGGGGACGCCACCCCCCTCCGGTTCTGTTTTGTAGGTTCCCACCCTACAGCTACACCGCACACCGCCGCCATTTCCGTCCAAAAGGCGTTTGAATCCGGGCCCGGTAAGGAGAAGGTACCCGGGGTGATTTGGGATTATCAGGCAGTGCTCTCTGTAAACAAATAATCAGCATCTAAGCAAGATGACCTAGCAAGGAAATGGGACACATTGTTTGCAGATCGTTTTCCAAAGCCAAATTTTCCTTCGTCTATGAAAATCACTGAATCATTTATTCACCTTGATTACGTCCAACTGAGGTTTACTCCACTGCTCCATACCACCGCCAGGCTTAGATAAACCTGAGAGAGGTGCAAATTCATGTTTTTGAGCAGACTCCCAGTGTACATGGCTAATGTGCAGATATAACAAAATCATCAACAACCGAATGTTTATTTGACCAAACAATATTATTATGAGTTCTCCAAGCCCAACAAATCATAACCGCACTTGCACAGAATTTGCAGCCCCCTTTCACTCATGTAACCGAGGCTCATGTGCATCAATCTGGTCATATTTTCCTTTTCAATCTCAGAGAACGCAACAATAACAAAACCTGTTAACGAAGAAACTTGAAGAAGATACAAGATACCATGTTTAACACCTTTCAGAATCATATCAGAACCCTTGCATACATGGAGAACTCCATCTTCATCTTTAAAACTGAAACCCTTGTTGCCTATATCAGATTCTTCGTCATAAGTGGGATATGCCTAACATTATTTAATGTGCAGAAATTACTATCATGTGTCCGAAAATTAACCAAGCCTATTCCAACCGCCTCACAAATAACACTGTTAGCCACTGAAATTTTTCCACCGTCTACTTGCTCGAAGGTTGTGAACCACTCCTTGCGCGGACATATATGGTAAGACGCTCCAGAGTCAAGAATTGACACATCAGAGTGATGTGTGTGATTAGCAGCAACTAGAGCAATATCTTCTTCAGAATAATCACCAGCTACAGCAGTAGTACTTGCAGTAGTACCCGCCAATTTATCATGTTGCTTCTTTTTTTTTGGAACAGTCAGATTTTCAGTGCCCATTCTCTTTACAGTAATTACAGATATCATTAGATCTGGAACCCTTAGGAGCTTATTTCTTGGATTTATTTTCCCCTGACTTTCTATGTCATGTCCTCTCGCTGGCTACCAAATGTCCTGTCCTCTCGCTGGCTACCAACCCAACAGCCTGATTATCTGTATCTGTACTAGCCGCCTTATGGCGTAGCTCTCTAGAATGAAGAGAAGATCTAACCTCCTCTAGAGAAATAGTATCTTTACTAACAATAAACGATTGCATAAAATTCTCATATGATAATGGTAAAGAAACTAACTGAATTAAAGTAGCGTCCCCATCTTCAACTTTAACATGAATATTACGCAGTACTAATAAAATTGTGTTTAACTGATCTAAGTGATCTCGAAGAGGCATACCTTTCTGCATTCGCAAACTAAACAGACGTTGCTTCAGAAACAACTTATTTGTTAAATACTTTGTCATGTAGAGACTTTCAAGCTTTAACCATAAACCAGACGCGATATTCTGTTCCGCGATTTCAGTAATAATATTATCCGTAAGGCACAATAGAATTGTTGAGTGTGCCTTTTTTCAAGATTGGCCATCTCAGCGCTTTCAGAAGCATCTTGATCTGCCATAGACTGAAACTGTTTCTCCCAGTAAATTTGTCGACCTTCACGTTAATACCACCAGACATCCCATATATATTTCTCCCCGAACCGAAATTCAAACCCTAGAATTAGAACCAGGCTCTGATACCAGTTTGTTATAACGAAAGCAAGAAAGATTATAATAAACGTAAAGAAAAGAACACAAATAGGTAGAAGAGAAAAGATTTATTGATCTTGAGGATACAGAATACAACATACGTTTTAATTATGCTGATACAGATTATAGAATTCATGTTTAGATAATGCCCTAGAGGATTTAAATAGTACTATCTAGGCAGTTACAAAAAAATCCAGAAAAATAAGACCAAAATAGATAACCCTCTAAAACCAGATTCAAGGCATAGTTTAACAATTGTCATCCTATATTTGTAGTAGATTGAATTGATGATGATAGTCGTAAAACTATTTAGATTTGTGAAGAATCTAAGATTGACGGAGATAGTGATAAAATAAATAATTTTCAGGATTTGTTAAAATGTTTTGTGTCACAGTTATTATATTTCTACAAGATAGGTCTAAGACCAAATTTATGGAGAAGTTGCAAGATAATGCAACCGTGAACCACAGATTAATCAATGTCTACAATGATGGAATACTTGGCACCATTTACCGCTCTAAGCCTTCTATAGAAATCTAACGGCATTACTTCTACTTGTCATACTTGTAGAGAGTGGATAAATTTGATTCCTTCTAGAAGCTCTTCCATTTTCGAAAGATTTCGAATCATCAAATATGATAGAATAGGTATGCTGCCTTCCTCTACCCTCTATTTTATGAAGTTAGGAAGATTTTTGAGGTACAAAATGGTTAAGTTCTGATAACCCACTTATCAAAGGAAAATGCTAGATGCACAAAACTGGGTACAAAATTTTGCATAAAATAATATGTGATAGGTTTTTATCGGAGTGGATCCCTTGCAAGGGAATGTCAGTGTAAGGAAGAGCACCGGAAAGGCTGGCAAAGGAAAGTGGAGGAAGAATTGGTTCGTGAAGGAGCAACACGTGAAGCTGTTGGGAACAAGAAGCATTAAGTAGAGAGTAAAATGCAGGTTGTGTACCTCAACTTTAAGAATGGTGCAATATGTGTACCTCGACTTTAGAAATAGCAAGATGTGTACTTGAACTAAGGAGAGTGGTGTAGATTGTGTGCTTCTGTTATGTGCACCGTTAAGGACGTTAAGTAGTGATGCAAAGGGCTGCAAAGTTGAGTGGCTTATCTGCAAAAATTCTCAGTAACGGTTATAAATGAATGCATAAAAACACACCCATCTCCTGGGTTGCAGCTGAGAACTTTACCAAATTGAAAAGCTTAACAGTGGAATCAAAATGTCCGAATTTTGCAATTGTGGATGACTGGTGGTTGTAAGGACGACATGGACTAATAATAATGCTGGAAGGAGGTCTATGAGCTGTGTTGAAGGTCGAGTTGGATGCAACTATTTTATATGGATTGAACAACCTATTTGTGAGCATGGCATAACCGTGATCTGTGGGTTGCTTGGAAGAATTAGTGGTCTTGAAGGATAAATTGAGAGAATTTCAAAAGGTGTTGCAATGAAGAAGATATTGTGAAGAATCATGATTCTTCAAGGCGTTCGACTTGGTTGTATGTTGTTATTACTTTTATTGTTGGGTTTGTTTGTATACAGAGCAATTAGTTTCTTGTAATCATTATTTTAGGCTTTGAATTATGTAATCTAAATTTAGGGTTGTACTAAGTTGTTATCTTTAAGTGCACTTTGTAATGTTATCAATGTATGATGTTTAACAGCTAAAGTCTTAATGTAATTAATTGTTGTTCTTCTAGTTAGCAAGAGATGTAACTGATTGTTCTTGTTCTTCATTTTAGTCTTAACTTAACTGATTAAAAAGCTTGTACAAGACGTAAAAATGGCCATTTATTTAGTAGTCTTTAATAAGATGTTACAAGGCCAAAACACAGAATAACCTAGTGTACAAACTAGCCTTTCAAATTCTCTTGTCAACAACCAAGAGTGACAACGTGTGATGGTAGCAAATCGAGCTCCCAAAGGCCATCATCATCAGAGATGGCACTGTTAGCAAAAACAATTACTGCAATGTTTGCAGAAGATGCAATGTGAACAAGGTCACAGAGCTCGCACTCCTCTGACATGAGGTTCCTGATCATGCACACCAACTCAAACATGTCAAAAGTGGGATCATCATTAGAGATCAAAGCCACGACCTCCTCGCAGTCACACTCCACAACCACATGCTTCTCATCATTCTCCCATGCCATCTTGAGAGCATAAAAAATGCTCCAAAGAGCTTCTGTAACTGGCACAGCCGAACAAATCATGCTTTCACAGCGGCCCTAAAAGAAGAAACACTGCAGAAAAGCATAGACAACTCAAAATGGGGATCATCCATATCTTTTTGTTCATAAAAACATGATACATAATCATCTAATCTTCATCACTACTATTTACAACCATTCTCTCCACATCACTACCACCATAATCACTAAATTCTTCTTCAGGGCCTATGGTTTGCTCTTTAGTGACATATTCAACCATAGTGGATACATCAAAGTCACAGTGACCAAATCCCCCTCTTCAATCATCAGTTTCAATTGGTTTTGGGCCACCACTCTTGAATGTTTTAACATCATCATCTGTACTGTTTATGTTGAATTGTCACCATAAAAGCTCACTACATCACTACCATCTTCTTTATCTTCTAAGCCCCCATCATCTGCTAGCACAATTTCTTCCTCCACAGGCTCCACATCACTAAAGTGCTGGTATAGTCCCTCAACTTCCAACATCTGATTCATTTCCCTTTGCTCTAGTTCAATATGGCTAGGATCATCTAAAAATGACAGGTCATAATGTTGTGAAGGGAGAAAATCTTGTGTTTCTACATTTTCATTCACTACATAAACATACACAATTCTCTAAGCTGGGACAACTTTGGTCATTTCCAAGACATTGACATCACTTAGAAAAGGGCATAATCCAGTTTACAAATCACAGTTTGGAAGTTTATAATTAAATGAAACTAAACCATAATTCAGTTTGCAAATCATCAGTTTCAATTGGTTTTGGGCCACCACTCTTGAATGTTCCAACATCATCATCTGTATTGTTCATGTTTGAACTGTCACCATGAAAGCTCACTACATCACTACCATCTTCTTCATCTTCTAAGCCTCCATCATCTGCTAGCACAACTTCTTCCTCCATAGGCTCCACATCACTAAAATGATGGTATAGTCCCTCAACTTCCAACATCTGATTCATTTCCCTTTGCTCTAGTTCAATATGGCTAGGATCATCTAAAAAGTACAAGTCATACTTTTGTGAAGGGAGAAATTCTTGTGTTTCTACATTTTCATTCACCACATAAACATACACAATTCTCTAAACTGGGATAACTTTGGTCATTTCCAAGACATTGACATCACTTAGAAAAGGGCATAATTCAGTTTGCAAATCACAGTTTGGAAGCTTATAATTAAATAAAATTAAACCATACTCACCAAGCTCATCCACAATATTTCCTATTTCTAATAAACTCAACTCTTCAATATCACACATATCAACATATCTGATTGAACCACCAACATAGGTTTTAGGGTTCACATTAAATTCACCCGTATGATGAAATTTTATACTGAACTTATCAGGACAGTCTGCATATGCATGTAAAGGTGGCAGAAAACTCAATGTTATAGTACAAATAAGTGATGTTATCAAACCATAGAACAAGAGTAAAGTAAACTGAAAAACATGACAATTAAACATACACACAAACAAAACATAATTGAAAGATTCAAACAAGCAACTATACATAAGTATACAATCAGCTCATTACACTACTATTTACACCTATATTAGGTTCAATAAAATCAAAGATGGGATGAACAACTCACGGCTATAATCGGGGGTCTCATGTGGGTGAAAAACTTCATTATTTATTAATGATCGTACACATCAGGTCATTGAAATGAACAAAAAATAAACAGAACAACAAAGCTTAAGCCATAAATTAGAAGGGAAATAATGCTCGTACATTAATGGAGATGACAACAAAATTGATCAAGAGACTGCCCTTATGTCAATAATGCAAAAGCCCTTTTACAAACGTTTCTAACGGTGCACATAACAGAAGCACGCAATCTGTACCTCTTTTCTTAATTCAGATACACATCATACTATTTCCAAAGTTGAGGTACACATATTGCACCATTCTTAAAGTTGAGGTACACAACATGTATTTTGCTCTTAGGTTGATTGGAAGAGGAGAAAGCCATGGTATTGGTTGCTGAGCCGGAAAGAGGACCTGATGTTACTCTTGTTATATGTTGTTTTCCTGGCCGTTTTTTTGACAAAAAATAAAGTTGTGTTTCATGAGATTATAATCATGGGCAAGCTGGGCAGACATGAGACTACCTTAGCTTTTAACCTGGAGAAATAATTAGCACAGCAGTTCACAATCTACCCCAGCACGAATCACTGGAATAATTAATATATATATAAGTATTTTCTTTTTCATTTTTACTCTCTTATATGAGTTGAGTTATCTGGTAATTAGCATTAAAATGGAGACGATCGGAGATTATGTAAACATATTCTGCTTGCATAAGATATATAGTACATTTGGTGGTTCTGATTTTATTTCTCACTGTGATATCAATTTCTTTATCCGGTCAAGTAAAATGTCAAGATGGTCGTTGCTGTTGCGGAGGCTAATCCGAACGGAATGAATTTAATAGTTCAATGGGTACATATTGGCACACCCCGGAGACTCAGGGCGCGGTGGCCTGTTCTAACTTAAAATCTTCTTTTCTTTTCCTGCTTCATGATGGATTGGAGAATCTATAATTTCATGTTGAGAATAACTAAAAACACTTGCAAACACTTGCAGTGAAGCCTTAACAAAACTTTGTGGTCCTGATGATGTAGTTAGTAGTTACTATAGCGATAATTTAACACCATAAAACTATATCAAACCTGTATTATTAGGTATAAACACATCATGAGAATTCAAAATTTTTAAAAATAAATGGAAAAATTGAACTACAATCATACTCAATCTTCATTCCTTTTTACTTGTCGGTCATAAACTAATTTGATCAACATAAATATGAGAAGAAGAAAGAAGAGGAAACCAATAACACAAACGGAGATGGCCAGGGTTGGTGAATCCGACAACACCACAAATGTTCCTGCCATGAAAGTCAACATCATTGCCATAACTGAAACAATGTTGAACACAGTTGATGTAGCATTGAGTTTTGACACTTGATGAGGATCTTCAGTCATGGACTCAAGGAAGTAGAAAAACAAAGAAGATGTTGATAACAGTAGAGCTAATGCATCTGATAGCATAAACACATTGAAAACTGTCTTTTTGGAAAGAACCGCCAATCCTTCAACAAGTTTTTTACTTGTATCATTAATTTCTCCACTCTGACGGAGACCACCCGGCATGGTAAATCCTACCGTGAAAGTTACTGTAGTTATAAGTGCAGTAACTATTATCTGTGTGTTGGTTCTCTTTTTGTACCTTTCTAAATTTTTCCTCTTTAGTATTTCCATCTGTGAACGCTTTTCGGCCATAAACAACTTTGTCTTTTCATTAAATATCACGTCTTTTGTCTCTCGTCTAGTCTGGGGCACTATGCTTTCGATAGTATCCATTTTCTTCTTGGTGCTTTTGTGCCATGGTATCCAGGGCTGATTAGTCTGGACATCTTCGTCAAGTGCAATTTTTATTTGTACCTGTAAATAAGGGAAGATCAGTACATATGACTGCAATACTCAATGTCCTGGAAATGATCCTAGCTTAGATTCTTTTTACATATTACTGTATTTATAATGCAACCTGCTAACCGAAATAGAATGTGAAAAACAACATAATTTGTTCTGCAATTTCACATGTTCATATTATTTTTATAAGATCAAAAAAAATTCCATAAATTAGTCAAAAAAGAAAAGAAAAAGAAGGTATTTTAGCACCTGATCAGCAATAACATCAGCTTCAAAATAGAGCATGTCACGAGGAGTCCATTTATCCTTGTTTTCCGCCATTGTATCGAGTTCCTTATGTTTCAAGAGTTCCGGGATAAAACAACCATGACGGATGAGTAGATGGAGAAGTGTATTGTTATTCGGATCTTGTTGTTTCAAAATCGTGTTCTTGTAAGGTTCAGGACAATATTTCAAAATACCTTGTATCGTTTCCTTTTTATTTTTAGCTGCAGCTATGTGTAGTATGTTTCGACCTTTTTTATCAAGAGTCGTGTATGCTACAGAAGATGAAGATGGCCATAATTGCAGAAGTCGTATCATGGTTGCAGTATGTCCATATTCCGCTGCTACATGAAATGGTGTTGCTACCATATCTGGATACACAAATTCATGTTTAACATCCTTTGCACTTCAACAAAGGCATTAACTATCGAAACAAGTCCATTATATGCGACGTAATGAAGCGGTGTCCACCCTTCGTCTTCGATATAATTTTCAGCAAAATTTACAAGCAGCGGTGCATCTTTTAACAGGCGTGTTATCTCATCTGAAAGAAAAAAATCAAGTATATCGGTTAGGTCAAAACAAAAGTCCAAAAAAAACTTATTGACATTTTGACCATTATACCCATCAGCCCCGATATTTGAACTCGTACCTTCTAACATCCAAGATGTGGGATTTCGTACTTTTTAACATTTTTACCGTTACCGGTATAAATCGGAGGGGTGGGAAAAGATATTAGAACTTGTTAAAATTGATAAATGTGATAATTGATCATTTTCGTATTTAAAACTGATATTTTTACAAATTATAAAACTTTGGTTTGTAAAAAATTACTAATCTACCGAATTCGAAATTTCAACCTTTCAAAAAATCATCGGTTCAATAAATGAGAACTTCTTATAAATAAGTTGTACATTAATAATAATTTATAAGAATTTGGGTAATAACCCTAAGTATCACAATTTGGAAAGAAAAAACTCAAAATCTCATATGCCATGAAATATGACCCTTTATATTACTTAAAAACGCAATATTTTATTTCGTTTTCAGTCTAGATCAAAAAACGTAAATATTACTTGTGTTTGATAGTGGGAGTTGACTTTATATGCTTTTAAATTTATTCAAAAAGCGTATTTGAAAATTGCGTTAATAGTTAAATGTATAATTTTTCTACGTATGTTTTTTAGCAACACATTATTTGTTTGCGTTTGTTATGATTAAAAAAATAAGATTGTGTTCAAAAGGGATTCGAACCCCAGCCACTCAGCACGCATAGTTTTAATATACACCACACAACACAACACAACAATTGAGCTAAGAGTATCATCTTTACAAAGTTGTAAACGCAATTTTTTATTAACGATCTTGAGTTATAGAAAAGACCATATCTTAATACTTGTGAGATTTTGGGCCTTACCTATCCAAATTGTGAGAATAAGGATTATAATTCTTAGAATTTTGATAATTTGTTTTGTTGAAACTTACAATTTTTATAATTAGAAATTTAGATTTTGATAAATTGATATTAAATCTAGTACAAATTACTGATCTCGCAATTTTCATTAGATTAAAATATATAGTCGAATTTAAAAAATTTGTGTGTCAAAAATACATAGTATATATACGTACTCACCATGGTCCCGCCGCCTAATAGCAATAATCAAAGTGACCACCCCTTTATGAACTCCGGTGATTCCAGCTTGGTAAGCTTTCGAGAGTAACTTGACCATAGCCGACAACTCCATATCCATGGCTTTGTAGATTAAAAGCATAAGACCATTTTTTTTAATTCCCCGACGATAGGCTGGATCTTTTTGTAATATCATTTCAACCACTTCCACGTGATTTCCCTCTACTGCCAGTTCTAAGACAGTGAGGTTGGTCTTGTGATCAGTTTTATTATAAAATTCTTCGAAACTTCTATTTGAACTGCTTGAACGTTCGGCTACAGCAACGACCTTCTCAATCACATCTTCTTTAAACTTCCCTGCAAGTTAAAGTAAAAATATTAGACTAATTTACAATTTGCAAGCCAAAATTTTGGCTGAATTTTAGACCAAGTTTAATATTTTAAAATAAAAGAGTTTGCACCCAAAATTTAGAAACGTCATCAATAAAACATTAACGTATTTTTTTAAAGAAATTATGCAAACGTAAATTACAGTCTACATCCCATATTTAATCTTGAATCTCAGTTTAGGTCTATAACTATATACTGTAACAGTTTTCATCACAAAATTATTTTAAACAAAATAAATAAATTTATCTAAAATAATTCTATTTTCTTTTACCAAGTTTTGGTATAATTTAAAATAAAATATAATAAGTCGAAGTATAATATTCCCCCGCCCACCCAATTCCTTACATTAGGGGGCGGGGGCTCAACACGCTTTTTAGACTCATAAAATATAGTTGTGTCAATTTTTTTTAATTTTTTCTTCTAAATAAAAATATAATTTTCAAATTTTTATAGAAAAATATATTTAATAATCAATTATAAAATTATAATTTATAATAGCCTCAATTATGGGACGGGAGAGTATTATATTAAGGAAAAAAGGTAAATAATCATTAGCTAAATTAAATAAGCATAATGGGAAAAAATAAAGATAGTCCGATACTAATACTTGAAAATTAATTTAAACGGTCAAAGATTATATAATATTTTATGATATCTACTTGTACAATACCTAAAATATATACTTAAATCCATAAATAACTTATGATTTTATGATTTGTAAATTTTATAAATAAAGTAATACTGTATTATAAAATTCTTAATCATCTTTCTCTATATTTTTTTCCGTTTCCAGTTATATTATAATTGTGAAAATAACACTGAATTAATTATTATTTTGTGACTTTCGTATGAGTCGTAAAATTTTATAAATTGACTTTTAGAACTTATAATATAACCAAAATAATATAGATTCCGCGTCAAAGAATTATATACACCAGATCAAATTAACTAATGGTCCGGTTTTAAAATTCTAACGTGAACATAAAAAATAATATATCTCGATTATTTTTTTATAATTTGAAATTAATTTTTTTTTTGATAATATAAATTACAAAATTCTAGGATGCAAAGAGAGATTTGAGAAAAATACTAGGATGCAAATTGAAATATAAAAATATTATCAAAAATACCCTTCTCACAATTAAAGTTAAGGTTGAGTTAACATTAAAACTATAGAAGAGATGTAAAAGGTCACCGTTTTTTAAGTTTAGGAAGCAAACTGTAAAGATTAAAAGTAATGGGACCCGAGTACGATTCGGCCAAAGTTTTGAGATTAGTCAAAATATCAATTGTTTCCTAATTGAATTTGTACATGTATATGAGCTGCATACCTTTGCTGAGACTTTTAATTGCAGCATGCAGAGCAGTACTACCACCTGGACCATCCAAAGATGGAGCTGGGCAAGTTTTACACATCTCCTTTACCATTTTGTGGTACCCACCTTCCGCAGCTATGTACATTGGAGTTTTACCATCAGTATTTTTAGTATGTCGATCATCTGGATCGGCCTCCACTAACAGCTTAACAATTTCAAAGTGACCTGCGTATACTGCTGCATGCAACGCAGTGTCCTTGTCGTGATCAACTTCCCTAAGAAAAGCTTGAAATGG
The DNA here is from genome assembly GCF_009905375.1 of Apium graveolens. Taxonomy (NCBI): domain Eukaryota; kingdom Viridiplantae; phylum Streptophyta; class Magnoliopsida; order Apiales; family Apiaceae; genus Apium; species Apium graveolens. Next base: position 197,056,211 of record NC_133657.1, read on the forward strand.
ACTAATTGGAGGATTAGCAGAAGAAGAAGTAGAAGAAGGCAGATTTCTAGCTTCCTCGATGAGGGCCTTAACCACTTCAGTGTGTTTACCCTGTACTGCAAGGTGAAGTGCAGTATGACTACGTCGTGTACTTAGCTTGACCAAAAGATCTTTGTGTTTAAACTTGTCCAAAATGAAACGCACATGTTCTATATTTCCTTTCGCAGATTCTTTGTGAAGGATAGTTTTATCATCGTTGTGCAGTGCTCCATCTGCTATCAAATCCAATTTAGCCAAGGCATCAGCATCTCCGGCAATGGCAGCAGCAAACACAGGATCCAGATCCATACTTTTTGTTATTCTAGCAGATCGATCTTTTTAAAATATAAATAATTGAATGGAATCGCACTCTAATAATTGAAGATAATCTAGCTAGCTTTTGCTAGTTATATATAGAGGCTTGCTAACAAAATTTGGACTTAAAAGAACTTATAACTCTGGCTCACACAAATTATGATCCTGTGGAAGTGTATGTAGCTGTAGCAAAAATGAGAGCTGAGATTGGTTGTTGATGATTAAGGTACATTTAAAGACAAGGTTGCTGTAGGGTGCGTGAGTCGCTGAAACTAACAAAAAGAAGGGGAATGTACCATTCCCTCTCACTAGATTTTTAACATTTAAAATAAAAATTCGGCACGTGTTTTAAAATTCTTATTTAATATAGTTTCATAACTTATTTTTAAAATTTTACTTTTTCTAAATAAAACTTTAAATATTAAATTTTTATTAAAAAAAATGTTAAAAATAATTATAAAATCGTATTAGATAAAAGTTTTAATTTCAAATGATAAAAATCTACCGGGGAGGGAATAATATTTTGTAACAGAGTACTAATTAAATAGTAATATACTATCACCATTTTCAACGGCCACCTCCCTGTTACTCCAAGTTGTTGATTGCCCTTCGGGCATTTATTTAGTTCGACTTGATTCAGTAAAAGGTAGAGTTCAGCTACTATTCTATTACAGACTCTTTTATACGTGTAATTTTGTGTTGTTATGTTTCTACTATTCTATTACTATTGTTAAAATAATTATATTTTCGGGAAACACCGACCATTTTTTGATAGAACACGGTTATACATTAAATTTTATTAAGAGGCACTTCTGCATAATTTTTTTAAAAAAATTATGCAATAAAAAAATGAAATATGTATGAAACTAAGGGTGTCCTACCAAAAGAAAACATTTTGGTAGCCGAGACTTCAATATGAAAATCTTCTAAAGAAATAATGACCTGAATTTTTCCCTATAATAAACTTTTTCGATAACTTATTATTGTAAAATTTAATGTACACTGTACTTCGGTGCTAAGTAATTATAATTTATAAAATTCTGTAATTCTATTATATATAAAGGGGTGCGCTCAACTTAAAAACAGTCCTTAAAATTGAATCTTAGAACCATTATAATATAAGACGAGTTCTGCTGCAAAATCATAAATTTTAAATAGACTTTTAGAATCTAAATCTTATTACATATTTTTTGCATTGTTGTGTGTGTTTAAAAATAATTTCAAAATATAATGCATAAACATGATATTTTACATGTGCAATTCTGTTGCATAAGCCCTAATAATACTACAAATAAGGTAAAATTTTACACATGAACTATACGTAAATAGTATATTAATAGTACAGAATAAAACGAATTTTATTACAAAATGTTATATTCTATACCTGAACTATACGTAAATAGAACATTAATACTAGCTACACAATGAAGCGAATTATGTTGAAGTATCCTAATTAATAAGACAAATGCTCTGCATAACCCAGAATTTTGAAGACACTTCAAATTCAATTATTAAAATATCTCATAATTGCATTAATATAAAATACAAAGTTCAGTTGAAGTATATAAAACCACAAAATAAGATAAATTCTGCCTGTCGGAGAATCTTAGTTCACTTTTAAACTAAGAGTTCTTAGGCTAAGGGTTCAAGACCGAATGTGACCATATATATAAAATGTATTTCGTAATTGGATAAACGATTATGTGTTCTGCAGAGCAGTTGGAATTTATCAACTAGTTTAAGGACTGCAACAGCAAGTTATCAATTTTCTTTTCAGCTACACAGATTTTACGGTCATACAGTGAGGAGTAGTGCTAGGTTTCTCAAAAAATTTCCCCAATTTTTTTACCAAATGACGTGGCAAACACATGATATGTTTTAATTTGTGGGTGCGTATTAATACACGCGGGGTCTTATATTATATTTAGGAAAGTTGCTATTTATTATATGCCACATCAGCATTTGAGAAAATTTTTGGGAAAAATTTGAGAAACCTAGCATTTCTCAAGAATGAGTGATGCGCTAGTATCAGAATTTATTTTCATGGTTCTTGGCAAATAGACATGCCAAGCACCTCTTTTGACATGTTATTTAATCGCCGTGCAGGTCAGGGAAGCAGCAGAAGAGGGTAAAATCAGTTTGATACACAATTGATTTACATTTATATTCGGGAGGATCGGCAATTTAACATGGTATTGGATCTCACTCTGTTGCTCAATAAAATTAATAATGTCGATTGTCCAAACTCCAAAGTGATTTAGTGAAATCAGTTCTGTAGAAAGAGATGAACAATTTATAATATTTATATTCAACTGAATCACGCAATCAATCACGTGTTTAAAAGAGACACGTAAAAACTAGTGAAGTATAAATTAGTTCTATTCTGTAACTTAACTTGTTAAAAGTCAACTCATTAGGATTAGTCAGCGGAGTTTGTTAGCAAAGTACTTGTATATATTTTGAATCTAATCGTATAATCTTTTACGCTTTTCATTGAAAAAATGACAAAAATAGCCGATTTTTGAAAAAATTTAACAAAAATAGTCATTCTGAAAAAAGTAGCCAATTTTGACCGATTGAAGACTCCACTGTCAGTTGGGTATCCCAATTTGTATAAGATACTCCACTGGTAGTTGAGTATTTCATATATGGGATACTCCACTGCCAGTTGGGTATCTTGTATAAACTGGATACTCCACTACAGTTGGGTATCCCATCGGCTAAAGTTGGCCAACTTTTCAGAAATTAGTTATTTTTGTCAATTTTATGTAAAAACGGACTAAATTTGTCCTTCACCCCTTTTCATTTCCAATACAATGCTCTCTGTCTCTCTCTCTCCATTTCTCTCTTATCCATCCTCTTCTTGTAACAACTAGATCTACTTTCCTCCATTGTTGCTTATGTAGAGATTAGGCTTGTCAACGGGTCGGATTTGGATCGGATTTAAGTAAATCCATATCCAAATTCATTTAATTTTTTCGGATCGGATTCAGATCGGATCGCGTATCGGATAAATTATAGCTCAATCCATATCCGCCCCATTAGGATTTTCGGATTTCGGATCGGAACTCCAATCCATTTAGATCTAAATATATAAAATTTCTTAAATTAAATTATTCTTGCTACATGCTGATTTCTAAAAATGAAAATGAAAAATATTTAGAAATTAAAGCTATCTAATATTGCAAATATGCAATAACATAGTCACCAGATCCAACAATTACGGTATTTGGTGGGAGTTAGAACTCTAAGACTCAATTATTATTTAGAATTTAGAAGGGTTATTAGATTATAGAATAATTTATGATATAAAATATTTATTTTATTTATTAATTACGCAATTTAATTACACAATAATTTTGTAAGTTTTTTTAAATTACCAAAAGTAATGAATAGTAACTTTAAGAAAATTAAAATACTTGTAAAATTAAGTGTATAATGTGCGTAAAATCAATTTATCGTCTAATGAAAAAAATCTCGAAATGGAATAAACTAATTATTCAACTTATCACACGAGCAACATCGAAAATGAACGAACAAAGAAAAATATTTGTAAAATAAAGTGTATAAAGCTAAAAATGTGAGGAAAAACCTGATATCATCTTTTTTGTCGGGAGAATAACATTAAAAATGAACGAAGAAAAATATGAAATAATACGATGTGTGTTTAGATAAATGTGCAAGCCATTCAAAGACTTGTGTAGTCGAATTTCAATTTATTTATTTTTGCATATTGAAACGAGTCAATCGAAGGTTATGAATATAAAAATATAGCACTGATATAGTTACATCACAAAAATTTGCACATAGATTCAGTTTTGAGGATTCATGTAGCGAAATTAAATTATTAGTAAATTGATTATGTAAATTTTCACTTTTCTACGGTTAAATATAGATATTTTCTGAAAGTTGCATAACCGGAAAATATATAAATATATTTGAATATTTTATGTATCAGGTTCAATATATAAATTGCAATGAAGAAATATTAAGAAATTTAAATTTAATGAAAATTTTGTACTTAGAAACTTAAAATATTTAAATATATAGATTTTATTATATATATATATATATATATATATATATATATATATATATATTAAGCCGGATCGGGTTTTTAACAGACCGGATCACGTAAAATTCATATCCGCTTCTTACTAGATCGAATCCTTATCGGATCAGATTTTTTGCGGATCGGACATTTTTTATACAATCCATATCAATTTATCAAACTCTGGATCGAATCGGATCGGTCCCCGCTCCATTGACAAGCCTAGTAGAGATCAGTTTAAGAGCTTAATTAGAAGCTTTCCATTGTTCTGTATAAACTCTATATGGTATCAGAGCTTTATTTCCGCGAATTCATCTTCATTTTCATCTTCGTTTTCATCTAGGTTTTACGATTGAATTGAGTATTGTGTATCTTTTCGGTGAATCTGATCATCTTATTGAATTGATTCGATTATCAAGCATGGTTCGAGATATGCGTAACAACACATCTTCATCGCAGACTTATGCCAATGCTGTTTCGGGTACTACACTTGTTAATACGTATATCGATACAGATATAGATACAACTGCTGTTAATGATGTTAACAGCATAAGTTCCAATTCGCATCCACTTTATCTTCATAATAATGATCAACCTGGAATAATTTTGATCTCTAAGAAACTTGTTGGATATAAGAACTATGCCAGTTGGAAACGATCTATACAAATAACGCTATCTGCTAATAATAAGCTTGTAATTTTGAATGGAGAATTTAAGGCACCAGCTGAATCTTCACCTTCATTTTCTCATTGGAAACGTGTAAATGGCATGATAATTACTTGGATCCTTAACACTGTTTCAGATGTAATTAGTAGTAGTATGCATTACCTAGACAGTGCTTCTGATGTTTGGAATGTGTTAAGTGAGAGGTTTGTAGCTGTGAGTGGACATAAGATTTATGAAGTTCAGAAGGATATTTTTAAGCTTGAACAAGGGAATGAATCTGTTGAGATCTACTTTCACAAACTAAAAGGTTTTTGGGATGAATTGATGGCTTTAGAACCTGTAGTTAAGTGCAATTGTGGAGCTACCAAGGACTGGGAGTCTCAAAATAGAGAAGACTGGGCTTATTTAGTTTTTGATGGGCTTGCATAGTAGTTATACTGCAGCTAGAGGTCATCTTCTTATGATGAATCCTTGGCCAACTGTTAATCAATCTTATATGCTTATTAAGCAAGAAGAAAAACAAAGACAAGTCCATGGCTCAAGTAATCCAATAGCAATGATGGTCAATATTCCTAAGCCTGCTAATATGTCTTCTGGATTTCTGAGTGGTTTTCAAAGAAATTTGACTGATAAATCTGCTAGCACACCCTTAGAATATACATATTATCATGGAAGGAATCATACGAAGGAAAGGTGTTTCAAACTGATTGGATCTCCTAATGATCATCCATATAATCTAAACAACAAGGGTAAGAAAAGATTTACCAAATCTGGTCAAGCTCTACACTTCAATTCTGGTCCAACATCTGGTTATCAAAAATTTGGAAATGTTGTGCAAGTTTCTGATTGTCCTTCTCCTACTTCTGGACCAACTTCTACAGTGGTTGTGCCTCCTAATTGGCATTCTCAGATGGAGTCTCTACTGAATCAAATGACTACTCTAATACAGAATTTTAATCAAGGACAATCACATACTCCACCACCTGCTTCTTTTGCTTATGGAAATGTTATAACCACCAGTACTCATCTTCCAAATCAGTTTATTTCTGGAAATCATGTGGCAGGTACAACCTACTCACTCTCTCCTATATCAGATATTGCCACAAATGTCTGGATTCTAGATACTGGTGCAACCAATCACATGTGCTATAATGTTAGTGATTTACAAGATGTTCATTCTTTAGTTATTCCTATAACTATCAAGTTTCCCAATGGAGATACATCTGTAGTCACCCATACATGATCAGTTTATCTGCATCATCTCTCTATTTCTATCCCTGAGGTCTTATTAGTATCATCTTTTAAATTTAACTTACTTTTCATTAATAAGTTAGCATCACAAACACAGTCCATAATTTTCTTCAATGCACATGAGTGTATTCGGCAGGTCTAACACCATACCAGTTTTCAGATTCTTGGTAGATTGGTTGGTGGACTTTATCAATTTGTCAATTCTAAAATAATTGCTTCAGCAGTTTCTCAAGCTTCTACTCATTCTCTTTGGCACAAAAGGTTAGGTCATATAGCTCACAAAATTCTGTCAAAAATCCATTTTATTCATCAGTCTCAACAGCTTCCAGATAGTAATTCCTCTCATTGTGATATTTGTCCTTTGGCAAAACAATGCAAGTTGCCTTTTGCTATTAGCACATCTTTTTCTCAACTTTCTTTTGACCTTATACACTGTGACTTATAGGGTCCATATAAAACACCTATTGCAAATGGTTGCAAATATTTTCTTACTATAATTGATGATTATATTAGAGCAATTTGGACTATTGTGCCATATTTACCGCCTGGAAAAAAGGTTATTTGTTGTAAATGGGTTTACAAAGTCAAATATAATTCTAATGGTGAAATTGATAAGTTAAAGCAAGGTTGGTGGCTAAGGGGTTCACACAGACTGCTGGGGAGGATTATCACCATACTTTTGCACTTATAGCTAAAATGCATACTGTTAGAACTCTTTTGGCTATTGCTGCAGTTAAATCTTAGGATATACACCAATTAGATATCAACAATACTTTTCTTCATGGTGATTTTACAAGAGGTTTATATGGATTTGCCTCAAGGGCATCCTCTACATGGTATAGCCGTTTGTCGACTTATTAAGAGCATTTATGGTATTAAACTTGCTGCTAGAGAATGGTTTGACAAATTGGCAGCTACTCTGTTCTCAGTTGGTTTTCATCAGACTAAAGCAGATTATTCTCTATTGTTTTTCAAAATCAATCTTCTTTTGTGACTTCCCTGGTAAATGTTGAAGGTATTCTCTTAACAGAAATGATACTAGTTTTATTTCCCATTTTAAATCAGTTCTTGATAAGGCTTTTACTATTAAAGATTTAGGCCTAATCAAATATTATTTGGGTCTGGAGGTTTCCAGAACAACAGATGGGATATATGTTCATCAACATAAGTTCATTCATGATATGTTAGTTAAAACTGGTCTTCTCCATTGTAAACCTCTGTCACTCCCTGTTGATACTATTGTTAAGCTTTCTCTCCATGGTGGCTCTCCAATAGATGATCCTTCTTTATATAGAAAGCTTATTGGCAAACTTTTGTATTTAACTGCTACCAGGCCTGACATAACCTATATAGTTCATCATCTGAGTCGGTATCTTCAAGCCCCTAAAGCACCTCATTTACTTGTTGTACAGAGAGTTTTATGATATCTTACGCGTACTCCTTATCAAGGTCTTTTCTTCCAAGCCTCTTCTTCTCTCAATCTGACTACATATTATGACAGTGACTGGGGATCTTGTTTTGATAATGGTAGAAGTGTTAGTGGTTTTTGCTTGCTTCTTGGTAATTCTTTGATTATTTGGAAGTCTAAGAAATAGTCTGTAGTTTCCAGATCTATATCAGAATCTGAATTGAGAGCGCTATGGCAGATGCTTCTTGTGACTTAGCTTGGATGCATTTACTTTTATCTGAATTACTGGTTCCACAATCTTTTCCAATTAATATCTATAATGATAGTCAAGCAGCACTTGATATAGCTGCAGATCCAGTTTTTCATCCCAAAACTAAACATTTTGCTATTGACTGTCATTTTGTCAGGGAATAAGTTCAACTGAAAATTTTATAACAAATCTATGTTCCAAGCTCTCTTAACTTGCTGATATACTCACTAAAGGACTCTGCAGATTATCTCACTGGCGCATACTTTCCGGATTGAATGTGTTATCACCTCATTCTAATATGAGGGGGGAATATTGAAGTATAAATTAGTTATATTCTGTAACTTGTTAAAAGTCAACTCATTAGGATTAGTCAACGGAGTTTGTTACAAGTTTGTTAGCAAAGTACTTGTATATATTTTGGATGTGATTATATAATATTTTAAGCTTTTCATTTCTAATACAATGCTCTCTCTCTCTATTTCTCTCTTATTCATCCTCTTTTTGTTACAACTAGATCTACTTTCCTCCATTGTTGCTTATGTAAAGATTAAAGATTAGTTTTAGAGCTTAATTAGAAGCTTTCCATTGTTCTGTATAAACTCTATAAAACTTGGCTTTTCATTACCACGTAAGTAATCTGTAATCTTGGTCTTTTGTTCGACAGGAAAATACGAACATTCATCATATATGCATGTGTATAATAGTGCAATTTGTCAAGCAATTCATCTCAAGAACCAGGGTTTTCGAAAAGTAGCTCTGGATTAAATTAAAAGTTGTATCTTCTTCTTTGTTTGCATACATGTTTTCATGGCTGTATAGATTTCGTTTCCGCATTCAACTGGTGAATGGTTATTGATGGACTTTTAATATGTGGGGCCCAATGTTTTTACAAGACCGGGCCAATTATAAATATATCATCTGGATTTGATTTTTAGCACACATTTTTAGGTTTTTTAACCATATATCTATAATTATAAATTTTTTGTGATTAAAACTATACAATCAAAATTTAGTTTACAAAAGAAAAAATTTTAAAATATTTAATTTTAGCTATACGATTAAAATATATGTGACAAAAGTCAAAGTGTCAAATATACGGAGTAATAAATATCTTAAATAAATAGGAGGATAAGGTGAGAAGGCATGGGAGTTGTTCTCATGCTCCCACGTGGAGCTGCTGTCCGGGGAAGAATTTATACTCTTTATTAATAAGTGAAACTATGTTTTATTGGTGTACAAAAGTATCGAAGTATCAAATTATCAAATTTTGGTACTTATCTAACGCAAATTGACTTTTATTCTATCTAAAATATATTTTTATTAGTTAGTATTTTTTCAAGCGTATATTTACTTTAATTTGAAAATATTTTTATCAATATTTAAGTAATATTAAATATATTGAAAAATTTAATTATAAAATAATTATAAGATAATCTTAACTAATATTAAATTATCTAAAATAACAAATATTTGGTTCATAAGATAATTAAAATCTATACTCTTTATTAATAAGCGAAATCATGTTTTATTGTAGCACAAAAATACAGAAGTACAAAAGTACCAAATTTTGGTACTCACATAACATAAATTGATTTCTATTATTTCCAAACTTTATTTTTTATTAGTTAGCGTTCATCCAAGCGTCTATTTCCTTTTAATTTGAGGAATATTTTTTATCAATAATTAAGTAATATTAACTAAACTATATTGAAAAAGGTAATTATAAAAAAATTATCAAATAATATTAATTAATAATAAATTATCTCAAATAACAAAAAAATTGTTCATAAGATAACTATAAAATTTGTTTCATAAAAATAAAACTAATATATTAGATTTCTATAACAAGTAAAACAATGCAGAAATATGGAAAATTTCATATATGATTTGATTCCTTTTAACTACATAATTATTCTTTATAAGTACTAATTTATTATTTAACATTAAAATATTAATTTTGATCTGTGTTTCACACTACAAATACTAATTCGATTTCTCTTGTGTATATAATACAAGAACAAGAGGATAATATTTTAAATTTAAAAAGTCTCATTGAAAAGACTAAATTACCCCTATTTTTAATATTTATACAAAAGGTGTGCTTCGTGGGAATCGAACTCAAGATATTCATTCACATGTACAACCTCATACAACTACATCATATTGTCACATGTGCTTTTTATCGTACACATAATATGTAAGTGTGCTAAATGAATATTTTATTTAACTTAAAAGATAGTTACTTGAATTCCGAAAAAAAAAAGATAGTTACTTGAATATTTGTACGGTTAATTTTAAAGAATTGAATTCCGGATACAAAATTAGTCATAGTATATAAATGAATTATTATCTTATTTATAATCTTTTTTTAGTTTGAAAATGTATCTCATTTATTTTTAACATATTTTATTATTATAAAAAGTAATTAAAATGTACATATATAATTTTTAAAGAAAATATTTGAAATAGAATCGCTTATATATAAATAATCTATAATGATATTACATATTTAGATGAGTTCGAATTATAATGGGTCAATGCATTTTAGTTTATTTCGAATTTGAAATCACAACTTGACCCTTTCTTCAAAAAATACTAGAAATTTGACTACATGACCCGGCCGAAAAATATCGTCACATTCTACGTTTAGTAAATTTAAATTACAAGTCCGACACGAATATCTTACCAATAATATTAATTTTTTAATATCTTATATTAATATAAATTAATGTGTTTGAGGTGTTTATAAGATCAAGTGAATTGATTATTTGTATTAAAATTACTAACTTCAGTGGTAGCACATTATTATTTTTGGGACTTTCCCGATTTTAATAATATTCGAAATTTGATATGAAATCTCATGAAATTTGTTAAAACTACGATTTTATATTAAATCGATTTATTTTTCATTTTTCACTTTAAAAAAATTAGCTTTTTAAAAAGAATTCTTTTAGATAAGTAATATTCATTGATCAAGATAATATTGTACAAATATTTTGGATTATTTTAATATTTTGAATTATTCAAATAAAAGTTATATTTATACTATATTGTAACATTTGATTCAATACATTTTATACTATTTAAGGAAAAAATATATATTGTTTAATAATTTGAATGAATTAACCAGTTCAACTGATATTTATAAAACTTTATCGAATCGAAAAATATTTGATTTTAGGAGAATAGTATATAATGTTATCAAATTATTATATGAAGAAATATTAGAGTAGTATTGAAAGGAACCTAAAAATGGTTTAAATAATGATATGATTATAATTTTTCCTTGAAAAAAATCATGAATATCAATAATAAGTCTTTATAATATATAATTTATTTTTATGTTACAACCATGATTGATACTCAGTTGCATAAAAACGAGATATAGATTGTTTGTCAGTGATAATATGAATACTATATATAAATTATTGCAATTTATTTAATACATAATTTTAATTTTTGAATAATTATAAATGCATGTTATTTAAGTAATCATTTGTCTCACTAGATGTTAATAATGATTATACATGTACATAAATTAGATATTTAGCATATAAATAATTGAAACCATCGTAATTTACTAAGAAATGTAACATACGATAATTTACATGCTCACACACACACATATAACTTTATGTTACTTTGCTAACCGTAGTGTAAATAAAAAACTAACATTTTTCAATGCATACATAAGTTGAATTTCAAAAACTAATATTTTTCATTAAAATTAACTTTTATATTAACAGTATTGTAAATTTTACATTATTGTATATTATTATAGCAAGTCATCATGACCTCAATTATGCATTTTTTATCTTTTTAAATTAAGTAAGTTAATTGTAAGTTAGTAGTGAACTCAGTAATAATATAGAACAGTACATATAGTTTTTTTTTTTGCCACGGAAAGAAAGATTTATTAATCATGAAAATCTTTACAAAGCAAATGATAAAAAGCAGGGGGAACATTCTCCCCTTCCCACTTACGTTCAGCTATGACACAGTTATACCTCGCTACATAATGAACAACACTGTTAGCAGAACGCTTAACAAAACGAAGCACTACATTCTGGTTTCGGAGATTCTCCAAAAGTTTCCTGCATTCATCCACAACTCGTCCTAAGTATGAATAACTTGAGAAAGAGCTGCGAATTAATTGGATAACCTGGAGACAATCAGACTCGATTATGGCATTCGAAACAATATTGTCTTTGATCCAACTAAGGGCTTCTCTAATGCCCATACTCTCTGCTAGTTCTGGAGATGCTTTGCCGACGGAGCACTTTGACAAAGCCTGAATAAGCTGGCCTGAATGATCCCGAACAATAATAGCATGGCTGTATCGAGATGGATTCTCGAACAAAGCTGCATCTACGTTCACCTTAACACTATTCAACGATGGGGGGCACCACTGCTCTAGACCGTCTTCTGGAGTTATGAAACTCAAGGAGAAGTCGAAATTCTTATCTTGAGCAGCCTTCCATTGGTTAAGGAAAGACAACGCTGCATGAACTACGTCGTGAACACCATTTCCTCGCTGTTTCCATACTATATCATTTCGATTTTTCCACAAAAACCAGCAGACTATTACTCGGTTGCAAATGACCTTCGTGTTGTTCTGATCAAAGACTAATTGGAGCCATTCAACAAAATTCTGAAATTCTCCCGTTACTTGGGCATTTGATGTTAAATGGTGACACTCCTGAGCAAAACTACATTTGACAAGAGTGTGAATAGCTGACTCATCACTCAAGTTGCAGACTGGGCACTTGGGATTAACTTGGATTCTCTTGACCTGCATCATGTCTTTTGTGGGCAAGCAATGAGTTGAAGCACGCCATAAATTTTTTTTAACTTTATTCGGAATTTTCAGATGCCATAATTGCCTCCAGAACCCCGAGTTATCTGCTGTGCTGGCTTGAGCTTTAGCTTGTTGAATGATATTGTACCCGCTTTTAACTGAGTAATGACCCATTTTTTCGTGCCGACAATACCAGGTGTCTTTTGCATTCTCAGATAAAGGGATAGAGAGGATCAACTCAGCGTCCCTTGTTTCAAAAACGTCCAGGACTAAATCTGTGTCCCAAGTTCTTTCTCCCGATTTGAACAGAGAAGCAACTTTCTGGTTAATGATGGCTTCATTATTTGAATGTACAAAAGGATCTTCGATTGATGGAAGCCACGGATAATTCAAAATTTCCACATCTTGCCCGTTACCAATACAGCAAGAGATACCCTGAACTACCAGACTTTGTGCTGTCAGAACACTTCGCCAGATGTAGCTCGGACTGGAGCCTAGCTGAGCTATTAAAAACGTTCCAGATGGGTAATATCGAGCTTTGAATATGCGGCTGACCAGTTTTTCAGGATGAGTAAGGAGCCTCCATGCTTGATTACCCAGCAAAGCTATATTAAAATCACGGAGATTTCGAAAGCCCATACCACCGTTGAACTTAGAATCGGTTAAACGACTCCAGCACATCCAATGAATACCTTTATCCTTTGAACTATCATTTTTCCACCAAAATTTTGACATAGCCATTTCCAACTCGTTACATGTATCAACTGGGAGGAGGAACACACTCATGGAATAATTCGGAAGGGACTGAGTCGCAGACTTAATTAAGATTTCCTTACCACCTCGAGATAGAGCTTTTTTATCCCATCCCTTTAAGCGATCAGACAGACGCTCTTTAATATAGCCGAACACAACCGTTTTCTTCCTTGACAACATATTGGGAAGACCAAGGTATTGAGAGTTATCCCCGGCTTCCTTAATTCTTAACTGCTGACACAACTCTTGCTTTAGGTACGAGCTGGTATTGCGACTATAAAAGACCGAAGACTTCTCTACGTTAATTTGCTGCCCCAATGCTTTCTCAAAAGTTTTTAGCATTTGCATTACCTGATTAACACTATCCTCACAAGCTTTGCAAAATAAGTAGCAATCATCAGCGAAGAACATGTGAGAAATAGAAGGGGCACTGCGAGCAACCTTTATGCCTTGGATACAATTACGCTTCTCATAATCATGAATAAGAGCAGTAAATCCCTCTATACAAATAAGGAATAGGTATGAAGATAGGGGATCTCCTTGACGAAGGCCACGAGAGGGGATGATATTCCCAAAAATTCTTCCTGCATGATTAATGTGGTAATTCACAGATGAAATGCAAGCCATAAACAATTGAATTACCTTGTTCGAGAATCCCATTTTCTTAAGCACTGCCTCCAGAAAATTCCATTCCACTCGATCGTAAGCCTTGCTCATGTCGAGCTTAAGAGCCATCCAAGCTTGCTTACCCGAAGTTTTACGCTTCATAAAATGCATGACCTCAAAAGCCACCATAATATTATCTGTTATTAACCTCCCTGGAATGAATGCGCTTTGAGTATCAGCAATGATCAAGTCTATAATCGATTTCAAACGATTGGCAAGGACTTTCGAGATGATCTTATAGACAACATTACACAGAGAGATGGGTCTCAAATCCGTCATCAACACAGGATTTTTTTTCTTAGGGATTAAAACTATACTAGTACTCTGCAGCTCTCGATTGATGCTACCTGACATAAAGAATTGTTTGACAATATTAACTATATCCCCCCCAACAATCTTCCAATGCTTCTGATAAAATCCCGGGCTCATCCCATCCGGGCCCGAAGATTTGTCTGGATACATATGGAACAAAGCTGCCTTGACTTCTGTTTCGGTAACATCCTCCAATAATTTCATGTTCTGCTCATCTATGATCCTGGCCTGAACGCAGTCAATAACATAACTCCATTATGTATTCGAGGCTGTAAACAGACTAGTGAAGTAGTCAATCATCACTGTTTGAAGGCCTGAATCCCAATCAACCAACTGGCCTTCGTTATTTTTCATCCATCTAATTTTGTTCACATTCCGTCGATTTTTTGCAGCTGCATGAAAGAACTTAGAATTTTGATCACCCGCTTTGAGCCAATGTTGTTTAGATCGTTGCTTCCAAAAAGCCTCTTGTTGAGCGTATACTTCAGCTAGCTTTTCCTGGTAATCTTTCAAGCACGTTACAGAATAATCATCTCGTCTCCCTCTTAGAGCTTTAATTTTCCTGATGTACTCCCGAGTTCGATTTTTAAAACTTCCAGTAATTTCTTTTCCCCATTCGGATAAAACATCTGCACACTCAGTTAATTTCTCATAGAAAGAACGACCCTGATTTCTGAACCAAATATCCTCGACTAATTTCTTGCACATGGGCTCCCGGAGCCAGGCGTTCTCAAATCGAAATCTTTTCGGATGAGAGATTTGATGAACTTTGTAAAACTCAAGAAGAAGAGGACAATGATCCGAGGTTGATACTTCTAAGTTTGAAAGAATGACATCTTTAAACATATACATAAACTCTGATGTAGCCAATGCTCGATCAAGGCGAACCTCTATCCAATCAGCGGTGCCAGCTCCTCTTTCCCACGTATACTGGTTACCTTGGAGTTCCATGTCTATAAGACTGCAGTCATCCAAAACTTGAAGAAAACCTTGGATAAGGCTATCCAGATATGGTCTACCTCCCTTATCAATCTGAGAATAAACATTATTCATATCTCCAATGAGAACCCACAGATGAGTATTGTTGGAAGATAAATTTCGAATAAGTTGCCAAGTTTCATGCCTCTTGCTTCTGTCAGGTTCCCCATACACTCCTGTAACTCTGAAAGGATTATTATTATTCGTATGGATAATAGTATCAACATGATTTTTGCTATACGACTTCAATATCACTTCTTGTTGATTTCTCCACAGAAAAGCCACGCCCCCGCTATGACCTTGCGACTCAACAACTACCATACCTTCAAACCCTATAGCTCGCTGTAATCTTTCGACTGTGTCACGCTTACAAATAATTTCACTCAGAAAAACAAAATCGGGTTTCTTTTGGAGAGTTATCTCCTTAAGGAATTGAAAAGCCCATGGGGTCCCAAGCCCATGGCAATTCCAGCTCAAAAGACTCATAATAACAGGCGAGCACCCACTTGAGTACTCGCCCCATACGCGTTTTTTGAACTATTTTCTGAATATTCAAAGCCCCGTTCAGTGACATCATCTGAATCCATCTGCATTTCTTTATTTGAGCCCATACTGTTATTGTCCAGCCCATCTCCCGTTCTGCGCTTTTTGGACTCGATAAAGATTGCATCATTAGTTTCCTGATTTGTTGGGGAGTGAACGATTATGTTATCTCGAATATTTCCATGCAGCTGTCTCGTGCCAGTATCTCCTTTTTGAATTATCTCAATTCCTTGATTTCCTCCTTGTGTAATTACCACCAAATTTGCAGGAGTGTTTTTCGGATCTAAACTCTCATCGTCTTCCTCAGCTGGAATGTCATGACTCTGAGACTGAGAATTAAAACTGCTACTGCCATCCTCGTTACGTAACCATTTAGCTCCAATAGGTTTAACCTGTCTTCTAAAAGGAGCCCTCAACCATGCTCCATAAGGTTTCACAATTTCCTCTTCAGGTTTCTCAAACAGTAGGCCGCAGAATTTTTCAGAATGCCCTATTATTCCGCAGATGAAACAAAAACCGGGAACATTTTCATATTTAAAATTAACCCAGAACCAGTCATTTCCTGACATTTTGATTTTCATTCTCCTCTTCAAAGGTTTGGCTAGGTTTAGTGAAACCCGAATTCTCATATACTCCCTCCAGACTCCAACAAAGTTGCTAGGACATGAACTAACAAAGCTTCCTATGTAATTGCCAATCCCTGTTAATATCTTCTCCGACATAAAGCCAACTTTCAAATCGTGAACTTGCACCCACAATTCCATATGATTAAGATCAACGCTCCTAGGGGTTTGGCCTGGATTTAATCTTGACATGACTATAGCTTTCCTGTTAAATGACCAGGGGCTGCCCTCCATGACACGTTTCACGTCCAACTCGTGGTAGAATTGGAATAGAAAGAGATTCGAATAGATTTCTTTCATGTAAACTCCCTTTCCTGGCTTCCAAAGGACTGCCAACGTTTGTTGCATGGCCGCGAAATCAATCCTCCCTTCCTGGATAAATCGTCCCACAATACATAGTTTAGCATTGAAACTCTGTTCTTGTAAAGAGCCTGTTTCAATCACTCCTACTTCAATCCCCCCTACTTCCTCATCTTCCAAGGATATAGCATTCATTGCTGCTGATATACTATTTGCTTGATCCATGCTTTCGATGGTTGAATGAATCTGACAACCTTAACGGGTGAAAAATAACTTAACAAATGACTTAACAAACCATGTAAGATGACAAGACTAAAATCTCAGCACATTGAGGTTATGCAAAGTATGAACAGTACATATAGTTTATTTAAATAAAATTCAAAAATTTTGGTCAACTCTGTATTCAACATATATTTTACTTTTTATTTGTAAACATAATAACAACATTCTACAGATTAAGTATAATCGTTTCATTTTAAACGTACACTGACTACCCTATTTATATTAATTTATTAAATATAAATTATACAACACAAATAATAATATATAAATATATATATATATATTGCTTAGTCAGTTATATTTGAAATGTTGTGTAATTTGGTATTGTCTTTTATGAAAATAATACACAAATTAAGAATATTATAATTGCATGATGCATAAAAAAAATTTAGAAAATTACACGTGCCTTGCACGGGTTATTATGCTAGTTTTAATTTGTTTCTCAATGGTTATCAACTATCTATACTAATACGCAAAATTATGTTCTATTAAAACACAAAATTACCAAATCTTGGTACTTACTTGAAACATTATATAACTATTTTTAAAATTTTGTACAATTAATTGACTTATACTTTACTTTCACATTAGTTTCTACTGATTAGTTTTCATTCAAGCATCAATTTACTTTTAAATAATCGTTTTATTAAAAGTATACATGTTAGATTAATATAACAAGTAAAATATATTAGGTGCATAACTAGAACTATAACTAGATTGATAAGCCAAATTATATAAAAAAAAGAATTAAATAGTGACATTCTATAATTACACTTGACTTCAATTTCTTTTAACTACATAATTTAACAGCATTCATTTCTTTATTTTAAGAAAAATGCAAGGGGTACAAAATTAGTTCTCAAAATAGTTTCAAACTAGATTAGTACCCGGGCCGATGCCCGATTAATATTTAGTTTATTTGAAATGAACGTGTTAGTTGAGTAAATAATTATTTTAAATATATATTAAAGAAAAATTTATATATTAACATTTTTATAATATTACAAAAATAATTTCTTGTATATGTTATATAAAGGTCATAAAAAGATTTTATTTTACAAATTTTATGTAAAATTTAATGATATTGTGAATCAGTCAAAAAATAAAAAAATTAGTGAGTAATTAGAATTAGAGGAGATGAAAAATGGGAAGGAGAAAGAATTAATGGAGATTAATAAGTGAGAATGGAGGATGCGAATTAATGAAGAGAGAGAAGGATAAATTATGAAAGAGGAGATTTTAAAGTAATATAAAAAGTGAGATTAAATAAAAAAATTGACACATAAGCAAACATGACATGATCATAACATAATAACTTGACAAATTAGCTAAGATAACATCACTTGTACTCTGTTTTAGTATATTTTAGATATCACATGTCAGATGTTCATTGACTAAATATAAATGAACCTCACTGCATTCACAATAATACCACTAATTAAATTATTCCATATTGCCACATTACCTATTACTTATCATTTTATAATAATTCTTTGTAACTGTTTTCATGTCTCAAACATTACTTTTATTTTTAATTAGTATTTCACGCGGATTATTCAATTATAAAATTAATCTTGGGAACGCACAAAAATTTAATCATAGTTGAAGACCGGAAGTGCGCCTATTGTTCTGGAAGACAGCTAGACGCTGATGACATTTTTCTTGTAGTTTGCAGCGGGGGAAGGGGATGAATATGATCCCTCAAGGAAAATGTGAACACACTAGTTCAGTGCATGTTTGTTTACCTTCATTTTCAACTTATAAGGACAAAACGGTCGTTTAACAATTAGATGGACTGTTTGGCAAATAAATGGGTTGAACTTATTTAGGCAGTTTCTGTCGTTAAATTGAACTAACATATTAACTTATGCGAGGTATGGGTCATTTTCTAGAATTTTTTTATGCATCATGCAATTATAATGTTTTTAGTTGTTTTCTTATTTGTAAATGTTGTACAATGTCTAACGTATATCAATACAACGTATATCAAATACAAGTTGATTGTTTATCAATGTGTATTATTTTCATACAAGACATTACCAAATTGCACAACGCTTCTAATATAGTTTATTAAACAAAATATATATATTCTTGTTTGTGTTGTATGATTTGTATTTGATGAATGAATATAAATATGGTAGTCAATGTATGTTTAAAACTAAACGATTAAACTAAATCTGTAGAATGTCGTTACTATATTTACAAAAAAAAAACTAAAAATTAACATATATGTTGAATACAGAGTTGACCAAAAAATTTGAATTTTATTTAAATAAACTATATGTACTGATATATATTATTACTGAGTTCACTACTAACTTACAATTAACTTACTCAATTTAAAAAGATAAAAAAAAATGTATAACTGAAGTCAGAATGATTTGCAATCATAATATACAATACACTACTGTTAATATAAAAGTTGATTTTAATGAAAAATGTTAGTTTTTGAAATTCGACGTATGTATGTATGAAAAATGTTAGTTTTTTATTTACACTTCTGTTAACAAAGTAAGATTAAATTATATATGTGTGTGTCAGTATGTAAATTATCGTATGTTACATTTCTTAGTAAATTACGATGGTTTCAATTAGTTATATGTTAAATATCTGATTTATGTACATGTATAATCATTAGTGAGACAATTGATTACTTAAATAACATGCATTTATAATTATTCAAAAATTAAAATTATGTAATAAATAAATTACAATAATTTATATATGGTATTCACATTATCACTAACAAACAATCCATATCTATTTTTATGCAACCGAGTATCAATCATGGTTGTAACATAAAAATAAATTATATATTTTAAAGACTTATTATTGATATTCATGATTTTTTTCAAGAATTCGAAGGAAAAATTATAATTATATCGTTTTTAAGTTTCTTTCATTACGACTCTAATATTTCTTCATATAATAATTAGATAACATTGTATACTATTTTCCTAAAATAAATATTTTTCAATTCGATAAAGTTTTATAAATATCATTTGAACTAATTAATTTCTTCAAATTATTGAACAATATATATATATATAATATAAAATATATTGAATCAAATGCTACAATATAGTATTGATATAACTTTTATTTGAATAATTTAAAATATTAAAATAATTTAAAATATTTGTACAATTTTATCTTGATCAATGAATGTTGTTTATCTAAAAGGAGTCTTTTTTAAAAAAGCTAGTTTTTTTTAAAGTGAAAAATGAAAAAAAAATCGATTTAATATAGCATCGTAGTTTTAACAAATCTCGTGAGATCTCATATCAAATTTTCAATATTTTTAAAACTTGGACAAGTCCCAAAAACAATAATACGCTACTAGTGAAGTTAGTAATTTTAATACAAATAATCAATTGACTTGATCCTATAAAGACCTCAAATATATTAATTTATATTAACAAAAGATATTAAAATATTTCACATTATTAATAAGATATTTTTGCCGAGCTTGTAATTTACATTTACTAAACGTAGAATGTGACGATGTTTTCGGCCGGGTCATTTAGTCAAATTTCGAGTATTTTTTTTAACAATAGGCCAAGTTCTGATTTCAAATTCGAAATAAACTAAAATGCATTGACTCATTATAATTCGAACGTATCTAAATATGTAATACCAATATAGATTATTTATATATAAGCCATTCTATTTTCAATATTTTTTTAAAAAATTATATATGTACATTTTAATTACTTTTTATAATAAAAAATATGTTAAAAATATATGAGATATATTTTCAAACTAAAAAATGTTTAATAAATAAGATAATAATTGCTTTCAAACATCCCATAAAAGGGACGGAGCTAGTGGTATGAGGTTGTATATAGGTGAATGAAATATCCTGAGTTCAGTTCCCACAAACCACATATTTTATAAAAATATTAAAAATATGGGTAGTTTAGTTTAGTCTTTTCAATGAGACTTTTTAATCTTTTGAATATAATCCCCTTATTCTCCTATTATATATATACTAGGTTAAAACCCGTGCGATGCACGGATCGCACAAATTTTTTAATACTATATATTTTTTTTAAAAAAATATTTTGAATTCAATTCTTAATTTTATTCATTTAAAACTTTAAATGATATAATTTCATGATAATTATATTAGTAGACGTATATGTTCAAAACTTTTTAGAACATTTAAACTTATTTAAAGTGATAGCATTGGTACGGAGAAATATTATTATAACGAAATTATTATTTTATTGAGGGTAAAAATATAATGTCTCCATCATGTTGGGACCTTAAAAAATATTATTTTAGTATGGTGATTACTTAATCGATTAACTATAACTCTATAAAAAAATATTTGAAAAATACAATATTACTGATTGAACAATATAGTTTTATTGATAATTTTATGCGTGTTTTTTTAAAAAAGAATATTTATGTTTTAATTAAAATTTGATTTTTTAGTTCACATCAATAGGATATGAATTTTGCTTAGTCTAATATAAATTTGATTTATCTCGGATTAGTGGTTTAAATTATTTTAAATTTAGCTCGATGCCCAATACGCCGATTAAATCAAACTAATTATTTTAGTTTAATTTTAATTTTTTTAAAGTCTCGATCAATAATATAATTTTGTTTTAGACTAAATAATTAGTATATATGATTTTATTTTTGTTGGTCGAATTTTATTTTTATTTTAGTTTTGTGCTAGTCTCAATCAATTGTATAATGTATTTTTTTATCCTAGATAAATAACGTATATTATTTTGTTTATCCAAGTTCATTAGTATAAGTTTTTTAGGAGTATTGATAATATTTTTATTTTATTTTAGCCCTAGTCACATGATATATCGACTAAATTTTAATAATTATATTTAGTTTGCTTAAATTTAATTTAGCACGGAGTAACAAATTAGAATAATATAGAAATCGATATAAATTAAAATATAAATTGGTAGAAAAAGTTGAATTTAATATAAATTATAATGATATAGAGTTTTATATAAAATATAATTGAAATTGGTAAAGCAATAGAGAAAGTTGAGTTCAATATGAATTATAATTAGAATTGATCGACCCAATAATTAGAATTAGAATAATTAAATAAGGGTAATAAGTAATTTCATTAAGTACCGACGGACTATCAAACTTTTGATGTTTTGTTTATTATAATATATTATAGATATGAGAAGGCTTTTCATTTTTCACTGTGAATTCATTCTTCTCTGTTTGCTTTATTCTTTATTACCTTAGACCATTATTCTAAAAGCAAAAATCAATATTATTCGGAAGAGCAACCTTTTAGTAATTAATCGGATAATCAGTGATTAATCAGATTAATTAACCAGATATATTTAATAATATATAAAAATAATTAATTTATTAAACTAAATATATAAATTTAAGAAAAAAGTGTAGTGATTAATGGGATTACAAAATTGAATCGGCAGAGTATATGAGAATGATTAATGGGTAAAATCGGTGATTTTTAGATCAGAGCCTTGGGAAACAACTCATTTCAAGATTCATGTTATTATGTTATGTTTTTTTAAATGTTTTTATTGTATTTGAATTATTATATTAAAATTGAGGATATTCATCCCTCACAAAGTTAAGCTAACATAACCACCAAATATTCGTGTTTTGAAATTATCTTATTATAATTAAAATTTTATGTTGATTTAAATTTTTAAATAATGGTTAGTTATCTTTAAATTTTAATTTTGTTTTAACCCCCTCCAATCCTATGAATAGTGTATATTGTATAATTATATTTCGAGATCATTATCCTTATTTTTAAAATTTAAAATTTATATTTATGTATTAAAATGATTAATTAACTAATTTTTAATTTATATTTTAATTTTGTTCAAAAAAATTGTAATTTATAAGTTATAATTTACCAAACACCTTATAACTTAGAGGTAACTTATACTCAAATTTATCCAACACCTAAAATATATCCAATATATAACTGGAGTAAGGGGTTTTGGTGGTACAGTTAGATAGGGTGGTTGCATGTGCTAAAGTGTAGTTATAACAAAGATGGGTTGCGGTGTATGTATAATATATTTATTCTATTAGACAATTATAATAACTAATAATTTGTATAACAAACAATAACTAATGAAGAAATTGAACTATAAATACATATTTTTAAATGATATAAAATAATAATAAAAGTATTATATATATAATACAAGCAACAATTATCTTAATAAAAAAAATATAAGTAACAATTAAGAAATCATTTGTTAATCACGTTAAAGTGAAATCATTTTTTTACAAAAAATTGAAATGTTTTAGTTTGATTTAAAATATTTTTGAATAGATAATTTCATTTTTATCTCATAAAATAAGAAACACAATTAGATTATATTTAAATATAAATATTACATGTGTTCTATTTATTTTAAAAAATTTAGAGTACATCAATTCAATAAAACATAAAAAGGAAGAAATATAATAATAATAACAAATTTAATAAAAATAATAATAAAACTACTGTAATTTTAAATTAAATGCAAATCTAATAAAATACATTATATACAATATTTATTTCATTTATTCTAATATTCCATTATAATACTTAATAATCCGTATAACAAACACAATATGAAATTAATTAAAAAAATTAAACTATAATTACACATCTTTAAATGATATAAAATAATATTTAAAATATTATATATATAATACAAGTAACAATTATTTTTAAAAAAAATAAATCTAAGTAAGAATTAACAAATAATTTGTTAATCGGGTTAAAGTCGATCGTTTTTTAAAAAACAATTGGAATGAGTAAGTTTGATTAAAGAAATTGTAAAAATATAATTTTAATTTTTATCATAAAAAATAATAAAGACATTGAGATTATATTTATGTTTAAATACTACAGGTGTTTTTCTTAATTTTGTAAAAGGGGAAAATTACGGATTGTCTTTTAAAAAAATTAGAGTACATGATTTATAAAACATAAAAAATAGGAAGAAATATATTAATAATCATAAAAACTATTATAATTTAAAATTGAAAAAAAAAACTATTTAAATAAATTTAAAAGTACCGTGACAAAAAAAGTAAAGTATTTTTTTTCAAAATTATTACTAGAACCGAAAAATTATGAAATATTGACACAAACACAACAAGATGCAAACTTGACCGATTGTCCTTTAAAAAATTTAGAGTATATCAATCCTATAAAACATAAAAATGAGGAAGAAATATAATAATAATAATAATAATAAAAAAACTATTAAAATTTAAAATAAAAATAAAAATATAATAAAATATATTTTATACTATATGCATTTCATCTATTCTAGTATTCCTTTATGATAACTAATAATCTGTATAACAAACACAATAGTTAATTAATTAAGAAATTAAACTGTAATTACACATTCTTAAATGATATAAAATAATTTTAAAAATATTTTATGTATAAAACAAGCAACAACTATCTTAAAGAAATAAATATAAGTAAGAATTAACAAATTATTTATTAATCGATTTAAAGTAGATCAATTTTTTTTAAAAATGGAATGTATAAGTTTGATTAAAAATATTTATAAAAAGATAATTTTAATTTTAATTATATTAAATAAGAAACAGATTTAGATTATATTTAGGTATTTTTATAGGCGTTTTGTTTCAATTTGTAAAAATGGAAAGTTAAGATTGTCTTTTAAAAAATTTAGAGTACATGAAATTTTTTAGAACATAAAAACTAGGAAGAAATATAATAATAATCATAAAAAAGTATTATAATTCAAAATTAAAATATAAACTAATAAAATAAATTTAAAAGTACTATAACAAAAAATGTAAAGTTTTTTTTCAATATCATTACTAAAATCGAATAATTATGAAATGTTGGCAAGATGCAAACACCATTTAACTTTGCAATTTTTGATCAAATTCCACATATTTTAAGAAAAGAAAATATATAAATAAAAGAAAAATAACTACGTAAACATATTATGTGAACTACAATTACATATCCTTAAATGATATAAAATAAAATTAAAAGTATTATATTATATATATATAATATAAGAAACAATTTAATTTAAAATATTTGTGAATAGATAATTTTAATTATAATTTTATAAAATAAGAAACATATTTAAATTAGATTTAGGTATAACTATTACATGTGTTTTGTTTTGTTTTGTAACAAAGAAAACTACAGTTTGTCATTTAAAAAATTTAGAGCACGTGAATCTTATAAAATTCAAGGGAAAATTATAGTTTGTCTTTTAAAAAATTTAGAGCACATGAATTCTATAAAGCATAAAAATTAGGAAGAAATATAATAATAATAATAATAATAATAAATTATTACAATTAAAAATTGAAATACCAATCTAATAAAATATATTTAAAAGTACTATGGCAATTAAGTATAATGTATTTTTTCTAAATTATTACTAAAACCGAAAATTATAAAATATTATTATAAACGCACCAAGATGCAAATCCAAACAAATTTCTATTTTTTTATCAAACTCCACAAGATTAATATATATATATATATATATATAATTACGTACACATAGTTTACATATTATATGATATGATTAAAATATTCTGTTTACAAATTTATAATATGAAAAAAATAATGAAAGAAATAAAATAAATTATAACATGTATGCTATATTTAGGTTATCAATGTCAAATATAATAATAACTATTTAGCAAAAAAAATAAAAAATAAAAAATAGAAAATATATAATAATAACTAAATATATAATAAAAAAGTACAATTTTTTGGAAAATATATTATTCATGAAAAATATAAAATATATTTAGAGAATGAAATTGTCTTATTAAAAATTAATTAAATAAAAATAAGTATTTAAAAAAATTATATAAAAAAATGATAATCATCAAGGTACAAAGCTAGTATAAGTTACTATATTCGTATCACTTGACATTTTTCAACTTTAACTTTAAGTTATAAGTTATATATTTTAAGAAATCCAAAACGGGCCTTAAATTCAACTCTAAACCCCTTTTGTTATTTCTATAGGTTGTTCTGGATCATAATAAATTATGGATATATAGACATTTTATAATTAGATAACAAAAAATTAAGTCTCATTGAAAAGACTAAATTACCCTATTTTTAATATTTATATAAAAGTTGTGTTTTGTGGGAATTGAACCCTAGTTGCTTCATTCTTCAATACAACCTCTTACCACTACCTCATATTGTCACATGTGCTTTTTATCATACACATAATATGTAATTGTGCTAAAGAAAGATTTTATTTAACTTTAAAGATAGCTACTTGAATTTCGGGAAAAAAAATAGTTACTTGAATATTTATACAATTAATTTTAAAGAATTGAATTTCAGATATAAAGTTAGCATAGTACATAAATGGCTTATTATCTTATTTATTATTTTTTTGTTTGAAAATATATCTCATATATTTTTAACATATTTTATATTATAAAAAAGTAATTAAAATGTACATATATAATTTTTAAAGAAAATATTGAAAATAGAATCGCCTATATATAAATAATCTAGATTGGTATTAAATATTTAGATAAGTTCGAATTATAATGAGTCAATGAATTTTAGTTTATTTTGAATTTGAAATTAGAATTTGGCCTATTGTTAAAAAAATACTCGAAATTTGACTATATGACTAGCCGAAAAATATTGTCACATTCTACTTTTAGTAAATTTAAATTAAAAGTTCGACGAGAGTATCTTACCAATAATGTAAAATTTTTTGATATCTTATATTAATATAAATTAATGTGTTTGAGGTGTTTATAGGATCAAGTCAATTGATTATTTGTATTAAAATTACTAACTTCACTAGTAGCGCGATAGTGATTTGGGACTTGTCCCGATTTTTAAAAATATTTGAAATTTGATATGAGATCTCACGAAATTCATTAAAACTACGATGATATATTAAATTGATTTATTTTTCATTTTTCACTTTAAAAAAACTAGCATTTTAAAAAGAATTCTTTTAGATAAACGATATTTATTGATCAAGATAATATTTTACAAATATTTTAAATTATTTTAATATTTTGAATTATTCAAATAAAAATTATATCTATACTATATTGTAGCATTTGATTCAAAACATTTTATACTATTTTAAAAAATAAATATTGTTCAATAATTTGAAGAAATTAACCAGTTCAACTAATATTTATAAAACTTTATCGAATTGGAAAATATTTAATTTTAGGAGAATAGTATACAATATTATCAAATTATTATATGAAGAAATATTAGAGTTGTAATGAAATAAACTTAAAAATAGTTTAAATAACAATATAATTACAATTTTCCCTCAAATTCTTGAAAAAATCATGAACATCAATAATAAGTCTTACAATATATAATTTATTTTTATGTTACATGATTGATATTCGGTCGCGTAAAAAACAGATATGGATTGTTTTTCAGTGATAATGTGAATACCATATATAAATTATTGCAATTTATTTATTACATAATTTTAATATTTGAATAATTATAAATACATGTTATTTAAGTAATCAATTATCTCACTAGATATTAATAATGATTATACATGTACATAAATCAGATATTTAGCATATAAATAATTGAAACCATCGTAATTTCCTAAGAAATGTAACATACGATAATTCACATGCTAACATAGACACATATAACCTAATCTTATTTTGTTAAGATTGGTGTAAAAAACTAACAATTTTCCAAATATACATACGTTAAATTTCAAAAACTAACATTTTTCATTAAAATCAACTTTTATATTAACAGTAGTGTAAATTTTATATTATTTTATATTATGATTGCAAATAATTATGAATTCAGTTATTCATTTTTTATCTTTTTAAATTGAGTAAGTTAATTGTAAGTTAGTATAGAACTCAGTAATAATATAGACCAGTTATATAGTTTATTTAAATAAAATTTAAAATTTTTGGTCAACTCTTAATTTTTAACTTTTTCTTTGTAAACATACCAACGACATTCTATATATTAAGTTTATTTGTTTCATTTTAAACGTACACTTACTACCCTGTTTATATTCATTCATTAAATACAATTATACAACACAAACAAGAATATATAAATTTTTTCTTCATGAGCTATATTGAAAATGTTGTTTAATTTAGTAATATTTTGTATGAAAATAATACACAGATAAATACGTTAGAGGTTATACAACATTTACAAATAAAAATATAACTAAAAATATTATAATTGCATGCATAAAAAAACTCTTATGCTAGTAATTATTACACGTTGACGATGTGCCAAGTCTTTGTTTTCTGCCAATTGGTTTTGGTTTTTCATAATTGCATGGTACGACTTGAGGTCTATTTTAATCATCTTCCTCCTCCTGCGCATTTTATTCTGTTTCGATTTCTGCCACTAACTCTTGTTTTAGAGAGTTGACTATACATACATTACAAGCCATTTTGCAGATCCACTCATTCCATCTTATTTTAATGGAAAAATATTGCATACAAGGGCTAGGTCCCTACAACAACAAAAATTTCAAATTCCCCTGGCAAGTAAGTATAATTATGCAGCTTATTTAGGTCCCTCCGAAGTCCTAACCTGTGATTTCGACTAAGATTACCTAAAACTCACCAGCCCCTCTTTATATCACAGTACCAAAACTCTTATATTAACTTATAAGTTATAAGTTGACACTACAACAAATCCGGCCATTTATGACGGTCAACTTACGACGGAAATAAATGCGCGCCTAACTTACGACGGAAATATTTTTTCGTCGTAATTATTTATGACGGAAAATATTATCTGTCGTAAGTTGAGTATTTTAATATTAAAATTATCATCAATTGAATAAAAAAAGGATGGAGTCAGCCACGTGGAGGAACGACGCCATTCAACTTATGACGAAAATCTAATTCCGTCGTAAGTTAATTATTTTTATTAAAATTTTTAACTTGAAATTAAATAGAAAAATATTTTGTCTAAATTTACGACGAAATATTTATGACGGAAAAGATCGGATCGTCCAATTTACGACGGAAATTAGAATTCGTCGTAAGTTATCAAAGAGGGAAATTCAACTTTTCCCCGAAATTTTGGCGATAAATTTGACTTTTTTCAAATTTTTGGGAACTAGTAATTTATGACGAATTTCGTTGTAATTTAGCACCTAATTTCTGATATTTTCAATTTTTAAAAAATATTATTTCATGATCCAATCATATTTATGTCAGTATTTATTTGTTTGGGCGACATATTAGAAATTTCAAAAAAAATTGAATATTTTAATAAAAATTATTTAATGTGAAACATTGATTATATCATTAATTAATTAATTTATTTATTTATTTATTGTCATCCATACAGTTGGATCGATAAAAAATAGTTTTAAAATAATCGAAATACAAATTCAGGATTAAACACGAGTTAGATGTACTAGTCAAACTCATGCTTGACTGTTAAAATGGAAAACCAAATAAAATTATTTTGATATAAAATTTTGGTTATATCACTAATATATATATTTATTGACATTCATACGGTTGGATCGTTGAGAAATATTTTTAAAATAATCGAAACACAAATTCAGAAGTAAACACTAGTTAGTTGTACTAGTCAAACTCATGCTTGACTGTTAAAATGACAAACCAAATAAAATTATTTTGATATGAAATTTTGGTTATATCACTAAAATATATATTTATTGACATCCATACGGTTGGATCGTTGAGAAATATTTTTAAAATAATCGAAATACAAATTCAGGCTTAAACACTAGTTACATGTATTAGTCAAATTCATTCTTGATTGTTAAAATGGAAAACCAAATAAAATAATTTTGATATGAAATTTTGGTTATATCACTAATATATATATTTATTGACATTCATACGGTTGGATCGTTGAGAAATATTTTTAAAATAATCGAAATACAAATTCAGGATTAAACACTGTACATACTTGCCAGCGACAACAAGGAGTTGAGTCCTTCGGCTCTGAGTTCTGTCACAGTGAATACGTCTTTAGTTGAAGAACTATTGGGTTGCTTATTATCATGTGAGCCTGGATTATCATGTGATCTGGTGAAGCAGTGATTTTACCCACCAGTTCTTGCCCCAGCCATTATGTTGGCGTCATCTTGGAGGAACCATCTTCAACTCCATATCTTGGTTATGTTGGTGATGTTCCAAGGTTCGTGTGGAATTTTCTGGCAGACAAGACATCCTTTCCGTCAAAAAATGATAGTTCAGTCTGTCCGAAAGATTGTAGAAATACAAATGAATCATGCATAAGAGCAGAGACAGATGGGAAGGGAGTATGTGTGATTACTACAACAATGTATCATCTTAGCAGCACTACATAAAATATCAATATAAGAGTATCTTAGCTACTGCAACCTTACTGCGGTGATCATTGTTTAATTGGTGACCTTTATGTAGAATTAGAAAATTTCATGATAGAAATGAAATGTAAATTTGTTGTTGAATGCTTTTGTATCCAACCAAGTTTATTAGATATTATATAATTACATGTTCAGGTTGTGGTTGAAGTTCGTTGTGGAACAAGGATTTTTTCCATATTTTGTGCCCATGCCGGTTCTAGACGAGTAAGAACTTCTGTTTGTATTTTTCATTAAGCTACTTTGTTGATCAATTCACATATACGCACATAATGCACCTGCACATGTACATAAATTATAAAGATGTGTAGTAAACTAGTGTAACTTTAGCACTTACATAATTTGGATATCATTTGTAGGAGGTTTGCCTTTCCAATGTTAATGTGCAAATGCAAATGGTTTGCAAGATGATTGTGAACTCCAGTTGCAAAAAATGATAGGATGGAACTTGGGCCTCTTCACAAAACAGGAGCAAATTAGATTAGGCAGGAGAATTTACAATTTTGTATTATATACTCAAAGGTTAAATATTATTATAGAAGTTGAGTAGCTAAGAGAATATTTATGTAAATTATTGTATTTTTAAGTTATGATTTGTATAATTGTGTGCATAATTGCTTGTTATAAAATTCAAATTTTAATTTTGTGTTGAATTGGGATACAATTGTATTTAGATTGGAATTGCAGATTGAACAAGTTTAGAATTTATTTTGAAAGCTGAAATAGCTGGAACCGGAAAAGCAGAAATATGCATGCTTTTAGAGAATAAAACTTACGACGGAAATTGTGGGTTATTTACGACAGGTTGTTCATAATTGTTTTAGTAATTTATTAAAGGTGGGTCCCAAAAGATTTAAAGTGACTATTTTTTCCGTTGGAAGTTAACAACATACGAGGATTATTTTCGTCGTAAGTTGATTTATTATTAAATTGTTAATGTGGGCCCAGGTTCACCAACTTACGACGCAATTTTATCTTGTGACGAAAAAACGAACTTACTACTCGACCAAAAACGACGATTTTTTTCCGTCGTAAATGGCTCAATTACGACGATTTGAGTTCAAAAAAACCGTCGTAAATGGCCAGATTTCTTGTAGTGTGATAAGTTATGTTATTAAGGACGTACTTTTTTCTCAACCTATTTTGATTTTCCCCTTTTTTTATTAACTTTGGTTTTTAAAAATATGTTTTAAAATGTTAATCTAATTTAAAATTCACGAATTAAGATTATTATATTTAAAAATTATTTATTTTAGTTCATTTAAGTAAAAAAAATCTGACTAATAAGTAAAATTATCCAAACATTTATATAACTTATAAACATTTATATAACTTATAAGTATTATCTACTTACCACTTAAAACTCACTTAGTCAATTTAAGCGATAAGTTACTTATTTTAAAATTTTTCAAACAAACACTATGTAACTTTTATAATCAAACTCATTCTCTTCCCGTCTAAACTTCATCTCCTACTCACCTCTACTTCTAAAAATTATCGACAACACTTCATCAATGCATTTATATTTCAACTAGATTCCACATATCCAATTTTCTTTCATCTTTTTTCAAATTATCTTCCTCTCGATCTTTTCAATAGTTTAAAATTTACTATTTAGCATATATCTCATTTGTTGCATCTGTTGAGTGAATTAATGGCTTCTACAAGTTCTCAAATTCCATCTTCTTCTGCTTCATTTTCAACTTCACCTCCCACTAGTTGGGACATTTTCTTGAGCTTCTGTGGAAAGGATACTCGATATAACTTCACCAGTCATTTGTACTCTGCCCTGGATCGCAATGGTCTTCGAATATTCAGGGATGATCCTGAGCTACATAACGGAGATGTAATATCTGATGCACTGCGCCAAGCTATTCACGAATCCAAGACTTACATTATTGTCCTCTCTACAAATTATGCTTCGTCAACTTGGTGCCTTGATGAACTGGTAGAGATCTTCGGTTGTCACAATACAATGAAGACGTGTGTTATTCCTGTTTTTTACAATATTGAACCGTCCATTGTGCGACATCAAACTGGGAGTTTTGAGAAAGCCTTTAAGAAACATGAACTTCGCTTTGCGGATGAAAGAGTCAACAATTGGCGCCATGTACTAACAGAAGTTGCCAACATTTCAGGACAACATATACATGAGAAAAGGTAATTCAAACATATAATCTACACTCACGCGAATTAGGTTTGTTCTACTCTTCCATTAGTATATTAGTAACATGTAACCGTGCTATGCACGGATTGCTTTTAATTTAATAATATATTTAATTTTAAATAATTTATATTGTAATATATTTTTTCAATAGTTCGAAAAAAAATGAAGAATACAATTACTCATAATAATATATATCTGAATATAATATAATATGTCGTGATTGAAAATAAATAATATAATATAAGATATTGTTGACCTACTCGAAACCTGTAGAAATTATTTTTAGAAGATAGGGAATATACAAATGAAGAATATTAAAACTTAAATATAATATGTTGTTGAGGGGTATTTGAATCTTGAAGCCTATGAGAGAAGAATATATATTAATATAATAAATAATAATTTATTATTACATCTAACGATGCTCATTTATCTGAATTATGATATAACGGATGTTATCTACCGTACCAAATAAGTGACAAACAACCAAATAGATGGTGTTCTGCTTATAATAGCATAGTATAGATGTATGCAGTATGCTTATGACGCAGTGATTTGTGAGTTATTTCTTTTTATTCAAAACTAGTTACTATGAATTAATAATTAACTATAGGATATCACATGCGAAAGATATCACATGCGAAACAACTCAGAACAAAATCAAATCTATATATAAAACCTAAATATTAAAAGTTGATAGTCCATCCATCCTAAATTGACCAAAACATACGTGTATGATATACTGGGGCCAATGCATTTTTTCAAAAAAAATCACACGCTTTCACGAAATCAGCCCCTGAATTGGTCGTTCTCAAAACTCAAGCAGAATCCGTCACTCTAAAAATTCAAAATATTATAGGAAGATCCTTTACGCCAGCACTCTGACCCTTTGAAGAGCCCTTTTATAGATCGGATAGTAGACCATAGATGCTATTTGGGACATTAATTTACATTCGTGTTCATGATAAATTGTGAGAAATATTAAGGGTCGCATGAAGTCGAACAAGAAGAGGTCTACTAGAATCTCAAAGTCTTAATATATTAGAGAAAAACACTTTTCAAAATCCTATATTAATATTTTAACTCTCATAATATCCCTACACCCTACTCATGCTTGGGGAGGGACCATACAATGCATGTTTGGGTTCCCTTCATGACCATTATGAAATTATCAGAGTGTTTGGCAGAAAAAGCAAACATGCCTATCACCTATCCATAAGCCCCAACATTCCAAACGTCCTATTTCTATTAGAATTAATGAAAAAGTTCGTGTTTTTTATGTTTTTAATATATTTATTATATTTTATATTTCCTCTATTTTTAATATTTTTTGCTTGACTTCTATTTTATATATAATAGCTCAACATGGCTATAAAATTAGTGAAGAGTCTTTACATTCACATGCACATCTTCTTACCACTACACCAAATTGTTACATGTGTTTTTAATTATACACATGCGAGTGTCATACAGAATTGCAATTTATTTAAGTTTAAACATGATTACTGATTATGTTTAAAAAACATAATTATTGGAATATTTGTAGAATTAGTTTTAAAAAATTGAATTTAAGATATAAAGTTAAGCATAGTATATAAACAGATCATTACCTTATTTATTAAATAATTTTTAGTTTAAAAAATATGGCTCATACATTTTTAATATATATATATATATATATATATATATATTTAATAAAATAAATGAATTGTACATATAATTAATTTTTTTTAAAATATTGAAAATAGATACACTTATACATAAAGAATATATATATATATCACATATTTAGATAGGTTAGTGTCATAAATAATCAGTGTATTTCAGTTTATTTCGAATTCGAAATCAGAACATCACTCATTATGACTAAATGAACCAGTCGAAAATATAACGTCACTATCTAGATTTAAATTAAATTACGAGTCGGGAAAGAAAATCTTACCAATAAGGAAAAATTTTGTAATATCCTATGTCAATAAAAATTAATATTTTTGAGGTTTTTATTGAATCAAGTCAATTGATAATATGTATAAAAATTACTTTACTCATTTTCAAAAAAATATTCGAAATTTGACTACATGACCCGGCCGGTCGGAAATACATCGCTACTGTATAGGTTTAGTAAATTTAAATTATTTTGTAAAATCTCATATTAATAAAAATTAATTTTTTGAGGTCTTTTTCGACGATCAATTCAATTGATAATATGTTTCAAAATTATCAATTGACCGGTTGTAAATTATTGTTTTTAGGACTTTACCCAATATTTAAATATATTCGGAATTTATCAAATGTCACGAGATCCGTTAAAATTACAACGTCTACTAAATCGATTTATTTTTTAACGATTTACTTAAAAAAGAATTATGTTTATGAAATTATTCAACAAAGGTGAATTTATAAAAAATTGACCTAATGTCCTATTTTTTTATTATTTTTAGAAAAAAAATAAAATTACACAATCAAATAGTAAAAAATAGATTTTTCATTAACATGTTGTTTGAAAAATGATAAGGCATTTGATGTTTCTTCATCAAATATAGATTATTTATTGCATAATTTAATTAAAAATACATTTGTATTCAGATATTCGTGAAAGAGATCTTAAATTTTAAATTGTTTAATTTGATATGGTTGTTATAAATAATCTTATTCATGGAGTCTCTTTTTCTTTCTTAGAGTTCTCGAGTCCAAATCCTAACTTAGTATTACAATTTACAATCCAATCTAATGGTTCATGTTTAATTTTCTTACTGATTTAAAAACTAAAATAATAAACTCCAGGATATGAACGTGTATTATGGTGTTGTATCATTAATGTTAAACAAGTTGAACATGTACGTGTTCTACAACGTATCATTAATTATTGATGAATATATCATCAATAATTACAGTCAAAATAACATCAATTCACGTAATATAGAATATGTTCGTGCATTGCACGGGTTATAGAGCTAGTTTATTATAATATACACAAATTATCCCACTAATTATTGAATAATGACCCTTTCTATCACAATTTGAGAGTAAATGATCCAAAATATCACAAGATATGAAATTGGCCCTTACTATCACTAATTAAAGCAACTAAAAATTGTGTTTATCAACCGGTTGAAGAACTACTCTGTTTTGTTACTGGGCCTTGCGTTGGGCCTGCAGAAATTTAGAAATAACGCATTTTATAAATGTTCTTAGTTTGAAAATGCATCTTTTTATGCGTTTACACCATTAACGCATCTTTTAGATGCCTTTTAAAATTTTATTTTTTATTTTTATAAAATTTATTGTATATTCTAAAATTAATATAAACGTGAATACAAAAATGCGTTTTCAAGTGATAAAAAGGGCCATTTTCCGGATTGTGAAATTTTGGACTATTTTTCCTAAAATTGTGATAAAAATGGCCAACACCCCTAATTATTTCATTATTTCATTAAATCAAGAGCAGATAACACATTTGCTCATCTTGTATTAAGATGGAATGTCAATAGAGAAGAGTGTGTATGCTTAAATAATTGAGAAACTTGGGCTGATGTTGATTATCCTAATAAAAATATCTGCTTTGGTTGCAAAAAGTAAAAAAAAAAACAGGTTACCACCTATATGTCCTTCAGTAGCATATAACTAATCCAATTGACTTGTCTGCATTACAACATAAAAATTGCAATGTAGGTCTGAAGCTGATATTATCGATGAAATTGTTGCTGAGATTCTACTCGTATTGAACCCCGCGAATCTATCTGTTGCCAAATATCCAGTTGGGTTGGATTCTCAGGTCAAATGCATAACATCACTGTTGAGCAGTAACAAAGGTGTCATTAAGTTTGGTATATATGGTATGGGTGGAGTGGGCAAAACAACTCTTGCCAAGGCTCTTTATAATCAACTCTTGCATGAAGGAAGTTACACGGGTAGTTGCTTCCTCGCAAACGTTAGAGAGGTATCGGCATTGAAAGGCCTAAAATCTTTGCAACAAAAAATTGTTAAAGATGTTCTGAGAAGTAAGGAAAAATTTGAGGTTACCAGTGTTGAGGAAGGAACAAAGTTGATAAGAGCTACAATTTCTTCAAAAAAAGTTCTTATTGTTATTGATGATTTAGAGAACCATAAACAGTTAGAGTCATTGGTAGGACCATTTGCTTCCGGGAGTGTAATTGTTATAACCACAAGGGATGAGGAGATATTGGATAAAATTGAAGTGAAAGCCAGATATCGATACAGGGTTAATGAGTTGGATGATGCCGAGTCACTGGCATTATTTTTGTTAGAGTTTTCAAACTCTCCCGTATGAAATAAGATATGCAGCAGCAAGAAACAAATGCCCTCAAATCCTGGATTCAAGGTTGACAAATAAAAGAACAGCAGCTTGGTCAAAAATAAACAGCTTGGTGTAAAGAAGCCGTAATATCAAGACAAGAAATAAGAGGCAGGTATCAAAAGACAGCTTGATTGTTAGGAGCATACAACGTATATACATGCATGTAGCAGCTAAGTATGCTCACAATAATAAAGAAAGTCAACTGTGGTGTGCTGGACATAATAACAAGCAGCCTAATTTTAGTTGTTGGTGTAAAATCAAAAGGTGGTGAAACATGTGAACAAAAGAAACCACAGCAGCTCCTGGAATTAAGGTAGGCTATCTGTTGAATTCTGCAGATGCAAGGTTGGCCAGAAAACTAGGAAATAAATGAAATGTGATGTAAGGCATGATTTGTATTTTAGTTTAATGTATATAAATAGCTTGAGCTGCTGTGTTGTATGAGGAAGTAGTGAAAGAATTAGAAAGATTAAAAAATAGAGTTGAAGCTCTATTCTGTGTAATAGAAAAAGGCTGTAGCCTATGTTGTTGTTCCTGTAGTGAAATCAAAAGTTGTAGCTTTACATCCCTGTGTTTTGTTTTTCATTTGGACAAAAAGGCGTGAGTATACAATTTATTATTCCAGCTTGTGTAAGTATTTTATAAGCCCAAGCCCATTCCGTTTCCAACAAGTGGCATCAGAGCTAAGGTTCCGTTCGTGAAAAATGGCGACGATGGTGCAACCAAATATTCCAAAATTGACGAGTATAAATTACGGGAACTGGAGTATTCAAATGAAGGTATTACTCGGTTCTTACGATAATTGGGATATTGTCGAAAGCGGGTATGACGAGCCCACAGATGCAGCCGCTGAAGCAGCCCTGTCAATTGCTGAGAAGATGATTTTGAAAGAGACCCGGAAAAAAAGATAAAAAGGCGTTATATACAATTATTCAAGGAGTTGACGAATCAACCTTTGAAAAAATTTCAAATGCAAAAACAACAAAAGATGCGTGGGAGATTTTGCAGAAATCATTCCAAGGCGTGGAGAAAGTAAAAAAGGTGCGGCTCCAAGTTCTTCGTGGCGAGTTCGAAAATATTAAAATGAAGGCCTCAGAAAATATTGGTGAATATGTTACTCGTTTAAAAACAGTGACAAATGAGATGAAGAGAAATGGAGAAAGTCTCGATGATGTTCGGGTCATGGAAAAATTACTCCGTTCGTTGATGAGAAAATTTGATTACGTGGTTACTTCTATCGAGGAGTCAAAAGATTTGTCCACAATTTCCATTGATGAGCTAGTTGGTTCACTTCAAGCGCATGAGCAGCGGATGAACCAATATGATGATACAAGCCATTTAGAAAAGGCGTTGCAAAGTAAGGTGTCCATTGGTGAAAGTTCAAGCAGTAGCAGTTCTGGTCGTGGAAGAGGTGGCTTTAGAGGTGGCTACCGTGGTGGAAGAGGACGTGGAAGACAGTCCTTCAACAGAAGCCAGAACACTGAAGGTTATCGTCCATCTGGTCGTGGTCAAAATTTTAGAGGACGAGGACGAGGAGGATTTCAACGAGGTGACAAGTCTCAATTTCAGTGCTATAATTGTAATAAATTTGGCCATTTCAGTTATGAATGTAGATCACCGAAAGTGGAAGAAAGAAGTCATTTTGCAGCAGCAAAAGAAGACAAACATATTGGCACTGCTATGTTTCTCACTTATAATGGCAACGAGGAGAGCAAGAAAAATGTTTGGTATCTTGACTCTGGTGCAAGCAACCACATGACGGGCCATAAAGATTTATTTACGGAGATAGACGAGACCATCAGCGGAGAAGTTACGTTTGGTGATTCATCGAAGATTCCAGTCAAAGGTAAAGGTACAATTACGATTGTATTGAAGAATGGTGAGAAAAAGTTTATTAATGATGTTTACCATATACCTGCTTTGAAAAGTAACATCATCAGTCTTGGCCAACTTGTGGAGAAAGGACATTATATACAGATGCAGGATAATTCTCTTGTCATCAGGAATCGGGATCAAGAATTAATTGCAGATGTGGAGATGTCAAAGAATCGTTTGTTTACACTTGATATACAGACGAAGATGCAGAGGTGTTTGAAGACGGTCATTAAAAATGACTCGTGGTTATGGCATTTAAGATATGGTCATCTTGGTTTTTCTGGTTTAAAATTGTTGTCAAAGACAAAGATGGTGGACGGCTTGCCAGAAATCAATGAACCAGAAAATTTATGTGAAGCATGTGTTAAGGGGAAGCAACACAGACAAAGTTTTCCCGTTGGAAAATCATGGAGAGCCAGAAGGCCATTGGAGATTGTCCATACAGATATTGCTGGTCCATTTGATATTCCATCACTTGGAGGTAATAGGTATTACCTAACATTTATTGATGATTTTAGCAGAAAAAGTTGGGTGTATATCCTCAAAGAAAAAGCGGAGGCTCTTGATAAATTCAAGGAGTTCAAAGCTTTGGCAGAAAAACAAAGTGGTCATTATTTGAAGGTACTCCGATCAGACAGAGGAGGCGAGTATACTTCAAATTTATTTAAAAGCTTCTGCAGAGCACATGGAATCAATCATCAGTTGACAGCGGCATATACTCCTCAATAAATGGCGTTGCAGAAAGAAAGAATCGCACTATTCTTGACATGGCAAGGAGCATGGTCAAAGCAAAGCATATGCCGAGAACTTTCTGGGCTGAAGCCGTTCTATGTGCAGTTTATTTGTTGAATCGTTGTCCAACTAAAAGTGTCAGAAACAAAACTCCAAATGAAGCATGGAGTGGTAGCAAACCATCTGTTGGACATCTCAGAATTTTTGGGTGCATTGCATATGCACATGTTCCAGATTGTGTAAGTATTTTATTTGGACAAACAGGCGTGAGTATACAATTTATTATTCCAGCTTGTGTAAGTATTTTATAAGCCCAAGCCCATTCCGTTTCCAACAATTTTCTCAACATGCATTTGGAAATACTAAACCAGGCAACACTTTAATGGTATTGTCTAAAGACATTCTACTTTTTGCAGGAGGGCTCCCATTGGCTCTCGAGGTTTTTGGCTCGTACTTGTATAACAGATCTGTGGTTGGATGGAAAGTTTACATTGAGAACCTGCAGCGAATTCCCAATAGCAGTATCCAACAAAGACTTATAACTAGCTTGGAAGCCTTGGAATCAGATGATCCTATGCTGAAGAACATATTCCTTGACATTGCTTGTTTTTTCAATGAAATGAACAAAGAAAAGGTGGTTGAAATATTGGAAACTTATTATTCCTTTGCTGATTATAAAATTGATAATCTTAAGAAAAGATGTTTACTAACGATTAACAATAAAGATGAGTTGAGAATGCATGATCTGCTTCAGGATATCGGAAGGGAAATTGTGCGCAACAACTCCTCTAATGAACCTGGAAAGCATAGTAGACTCTATGTATCAAAAGAAATATGTGATGTGTTGAAGAAACACAAGGTAATTTCGTTCCTATATGTATATATTCAAAAACCGTGTCAGATGAATATCATAATTTCATGCGACTCAAAATTTGTCAACAACTTTTCTTGCAAATATGAATGTAATATTTTCTCATACAACGAAATCATGTGTCGTTGAAGCAGAAGGTAACCCTTCTCCTTCTATATTTTGTAGATTTAAATCTACATTTATGGTGATTAATTTTTCTTATTAATATTTTTGTGTTAGGGTACAGAAGCGATTGAAGGTATCATGCTTCACTATTTTGAATCCAAGGATCCAACTAAGGAAATATCGTTCTCTACCGAAGCATTCAGCAGAATGAGTAAATTAAGGTTTCTTCACCTAAAAGGCATTATTCTCACCGGAAACTTTGAACAGACACTTGAAGATTTGAGGTGGTTTTGTTGGGAACAGTGCCCTTTAACATGTTTACCTTCTGAATTTTGCCCTCAAGATCTTATTATTCTTAAGTTACCTCATAGCAAAATCACAGCACTGTGGGAGCTAAACATGGTAGGTACTTCAAGTTTTTTAGTATGTTTATTGAATTTATGAAGATTCAAACAAAATGTCAGATTTAATTTATCCTAATTGGACTTATTGTTACAGGTTTCACCTGTTTTTGAAAATTTAAAGACTCTAGACATGTCGTTTTCTCAAGATCTAGTTACAACTCCAGACTTCTCTAAACTACCTTGCCTTACTACTTTAATTCTTGATGGTTGTGAAAGCTTGGAGGATGTCCATATATCAATTGGAAGTTTGCCAAGACTTGTTTTCCTAGATTTGACGTTTTGTGTGAAGCTAAGAATTCTTCCGGACACCATTTGCAACTTGAGAGCACTAAAAAGTCTACGCATTGATAACTGCAGCAGCCTCAAAGCATTGCCAAAGGAATTGGGGAACATTGGATCCCTAACACAGATCAGTGCGTGGCAAGTAAATGTTGGGGGACTACCAGATTCGCTTGGACGACTTAGTAAGCTTGTCAGGCTGTCATTAGCCTTTAGCAGTAACATAAAATCTCTTCCAAACGCCATTTGCAACTTGAGAACGTTGGAAGTTCTAGATATTACTTGTTGTCATCGGTTGTCAGCATTGCCTAAAGAAATTGGGAACGTAAAATCCCTAAGAAAGCTTTATGCGCCCAGAATAGATGTCTTGAAACTACCGGATTCACTTGGAAGTCTTGATAAGCTGGTTGTGTTGACGTTAAACAATAACTACAAACTTAAAACTCTTCCGGACACCATTGGCAACTTGACATCATTGAAGTTCTAGATATTTCTCAATGCACAGAACTAGAAATATTACCAGAGCAATTGTGGCAGCTGACAAGGTTGAAGAAGCTAGATGCAAGTGTTACAACTCGATTGAAAAAACTCCCTGCCATAGAATCAAGACAGATTGTATTTGTTATCAATCTTGTACGATAAAGACATTGTTATATATATATATATTGAATATATAACTACTTCACAAAAACATTGTTAATTCTTAAATCACATAAGCATATGAGAATTAACAATTAAATTAGGAGAAGGGTTTGAGAAAACAAACAGAGATTGGATTTAATCTCGAGTCTAGAAAACTGTCTCCTTAAAGCAGTTTCGCCCCGCACCATCCGTGTTTAGCGACCTGCTTCCCAGGATAAAACGAGATACTAGTATAATCGATAGATCGAATATACTCTCAGCGAACTTGAACTGAGCCCGAGAACTATCACCGGAATATTGGAAAAATTTAATACTAAAGAGACCGAGAATGAAAGAGATGACTCTTATTTCCTTGACTTAATAAAACTGGTGCCCTAAGACTCTATTTATAAAGAGAGGCTTGAAAGGACTTGTTTTTCTTTTCGATGTGGTACATGGTATTTATAAGAAAAACTAAGGAATAGGTTTGTGCTACTCTCGATGTGGTACAAAACCACTTTTCATATTAAAAGGTAAAACTTTGGAACATCAGTTCTCATTCACCTTTTACTCATTTTGAGCGTGTTAATATGCGTTGGAATCCCCTCGAAGAGAAGAATACGTTCCAATAAATACACACCACTAACACATAATGTGTCTCACTCATATAGAGTCTCAAAATGATTCACAACTTAGTCTAAAATACTAAGTTTGTCCAACAATCCCCCACAAATGAGATTGATGGTCCAGTAGCACGCACCACATAGACACCACATAGACAGACAGACGCGGAGCTTGACATGGTGATAGTTCCGGCGGTCGGATATAGCATACGATAGGTAGAGAATGCTCCTTGAACCTTCGCTCGAATAAGTATATCGACTTTACTGGTAGACAGTATGACGCGATGTCCTTGAACTGTTCGACCGTTTGTGTAAACGATGACATACTCATCACTATATCTTTCCTGACTCATTCAGTTCTCATGATTATGTCCATTTTGGCCCTGGAACATCGTCCTGGTTCTGCAAGAGTTTCTAAAGAATTGTGCCTCGCAATTCTCCTTTGAAGCGGCCATACTTCTCTCTTACATAGGTGATCTTTATCTTATAGAGTAACCCGCGTTTACTTAACCGAATATTATGTATTCAAACTTGAAATCCCTGTATTCGTCAAAGATCATTAAAAGCATAAAGCTTAGCCTCGTACCTTACGGGTCTCACTGTTTCATCATCATAGAAATAGGCCAGGGGTTACCCCCACAGTGATTTGGTCATCATGATTTAGTTGTCCCATTGAACCAAGTTCTTGGGATCTCCAGTCAGCAAGGTTGGGTGTCCACCATGACGCCGTTAAGCAATAGGCAAGGCCCATTCCTCTCAATGATTTGACAACTATCTCTCGGTCTAACTAGATTCCCTTGACTTAAACAGATTCGCTCAGTTTACCCATCTGGTTAGTGGATCCAAACATTATCATTTAACTTTATATAGTCAATCATGATAATTCTCGTTGAGAATAGTTGTTTAATGGTATTATGTCCTCATCATAGATGTGAGACATACCATTTCATACACAATAATGTGATCTCCCAATTTGCATATTGATTACACGATATATGCATATTGAAGACACATTTTCCTTGTCATTTAGGAATATCCTTACAAAGTGGCTACTCGGCCTTTTAACTGCATTTATTTTATGCACCAGACTCGTATTCCATCATGAATCGAGCTAAGTTTAGGATTTCCATGACACGACTGCTAAGTGTGAAATGTATTCTCGAATGACTTTTAAGTTCTTAAAGTCAAATATCTAATTTACA
Organism: Apium graveolens; assembly: GCF_009905375.1. NCBI lineage: Eukaryota > Viridiplantae > Streptophyta > Magnoliopsida > Apiales > Apiaceae > Apium > Apium graveolens. The sequence continues at coordinate 197,099,998 of NC_133657.1, forward strand.
TACTATATTCACATAGTACAATTAGATATCTTTCGTATTGAAGTCCAAGCTCACGAGCACATATCATACACCTTAAATCTCATTGCAATCACTTCCAAGTGACCAATTTCCATTGTACTCGTGCATCTACCCAGTTTACCAACTGTGTAGCCTATGTCTAATTTTGTACAATTTTAAAAAGTACAACAGACTTGCAATCCTTCTTGAGAGATCCTTGTTCATCTACGCTTGGATATATATAAATCCATTCCAGCTATGACAACTTTAGCTTCGTTGACCTCTTCAAAATTCACATCACCAACATGTGACATGTATCATCTAAAACTTTTAAAGTCACGAAGATTGTAATCTTCAAATCAAAACTTTTCAATCTCATCAAGATTTTCAGAGATGATCCTCTTGTCATTACTTCTCGTAATGATCAGATCACTCACATGCAATCAATTATGACTTGCATATCATGTGTAAATAACACATGCACACTTGTCAATTCTCTGATTTTGAATCAGTTTGACATCTCATATTGACATATTTCATATTTATGAAATAACTTTACTAGTTATTACTTAAGGCTTCACTTGTTATTGATATTACCAGCTTTTAGCGTCCCAAAAAACCAGCAATTTCAGTTTGCATCATTACCGAGTTTAAGCGTCCTTAAACTGGCAATCCTTATTCACATAGCAACCAATATTGAGCGTCCTCAAAATGGCAACCATGTCATTTATTTGAAGCCATTGCTTATCATAGAAATATCAAATTTAATATGCCATTATTTCGTGTCAATGTTGTTTCACTCAACATGATCACCGAAAATACAGATTTTCTACTCTTGCTTTATCTAGAGCAACCCTCGGGTTCATGTAAATAGATATTTCTCCAAATATCTATTTAGAAAGACCATCTCAATGTTCATTGATGCACTTTTAAATTTCACTATACGATAATTTTAGTATCATCTTAATGAACCTTATTCTCAAAACTCGAGAATATTTCATAAATTATATAAGGTCATCACTTTCGACTGTAATATTTTTTTGTATCAGTCTGACCTTATACTTCCTTCAGACCCAGATATATTTTCCCAATTTAAAAATTCATCTGGGTCCTAATGCTTCTATCTCGTAAGAAGATCTATATATTTTTTTTAAACAAGATTCTGTCAAACAGAACCACTCTCTCTATTTCTTAACATCCTTTCCCCCACAAAGGACATAGAGAGAACATGCACAATCCATTTTCTAGTACACGTGCTAGAAAATCTTGATTTATTGACTCTCAGTAATAGTCAAATTTTCTCTTGATATATTCACTTATCAAGAAATTATACGTGAAGCGCATTGCTTCTATTAAATTTACGAGTTCACCTTCAAGCAAATTATCAAGACATTCGGGACTAGCAATTATCCAAGTCTTTTGCTCTCTGCAGGTTCATCCTCACATTCATCCAATAACTCGTAAGTTCATTTAGATGACTTTTAATTACAGATCTACTAGGATCTACTAGCTTATCGCATAAGCATTCCTAAACTCTGTAATAGTATTCTTACGAATCTCAAAAATTAGATTCATATATCGGATATTATTAGACTCAACCATTGTCTATGTATCCATCCAAAATATCTCAATTGATTTTGGATCTCATGCTACCAACAGAGGTATTGGTATCAAGTTTCGAGATACCCCCACATTTCAATTATTTTCAAGAATGTTTCATTACATTCCACTATTCATAGAAAATTCAATAATTTTCTATTTTAGATACCCCCACAATTTTAATATTTTACAGAATGTCAGAAAATATTCCAAAACTAATAGGAAATTTAATTATTTCCTTCTGTGGTATCATGTTTAAGGAACGATTAGCCCTTCGTAACTAATATCCTCAAATTCAGTGATAGTCTGAGCTGATCACAATCGTTTTGCATCTCTCTCAAAGCGCAACTCAAGCCTGCATCTACTCCATTTATATAATGCGAGTAAGGTGCAACGACCTCATGAATATTCACGTTGCAAACAGAATTTGCCCGGTGATTATTCATCATCAAATTTATTCACAACCATCTTAATTATCTGTATTAAGTTGGATTTACCCTTGAGTTTATAGAGCACACATCTCTCTATTTAGCTTCAATATTGACTCGACTACGAGTACGAGTGACAAATGTTTTACTATCAAACTAGACAGTAAACACGTATCGTGTCACTACCTCTCATCTGAGCAGGTTTTACGTTATTCATTAAAACCTATAAGATTTTAATATCATGTTAAAAGAACTTCCCGTAGTTCTTATCATTAAAAATTCAATTACCGAATTTCTCGAAAATATTTACATGGTTCACACGAACCTACATTTATGGCTCACCTACTGGTACAACCAGAAAAGGCCCAAGGAAGAACATAAATCTTCAATAAACCCACATTCAGTGATCCTTGATCAACTGATGCGTTAGGGTTAACAACTTTTCGGATTCTCTCCGAAGTTCAGCATAAATACTGATATCAATATTCGCCGTATTAAGTATCACATGGATCACTATAATAGGCTCGTGTGTCACTGCCGCAGCAGACCGACACCAACACGTGAAATTACTATTTAACTGGAGAAAAAATCCAACCAGAAAAATATAATTTATGTGCCGACCCATAACCTGTACTCCAGGCCCATTAGGTTTTTTAATGTGGAGAATCCTGAGCAATTGTAAATCTGGTTCACTTCAGCTGCCCACCTCGTCACATTATTTAACAACAAACATGTTACTGCATTCTATCCAGTATTACAAGTTTGTGATATAACTCCATTATTAAAGATTAAACAATAATAATTGATGCCTTATCATCACTCAACAATGATTAAAAAATTAATCACCAAATAATCAAGTTCCATCATGAAGGGTCACATTTATGTAGCCATATCATTTAATTGCATAGCAATATCATGTTATGAACTTGCAAACATGCATGTAAACTATAGCATATATGATTCTTGTATCAGTGTACTAATAATTCCAAAATCAATTCAGAATTAAGAAATCAATCACCATGTTAACAAAACATAATAAGCTATCCATTAATAGCAAAAACATGGACGAATTATAAATTTGGGTTTAATCTACCAATTTATAATGATCAACCCGAAAGAGATGTCACCAAATATGTCCACTTGAATATAAGTTGATCATAAATCAATAACCATTAAAGCATCAATAGCCTTATAAGAAACCAATTATCCAACAACTTTGTGCTTACTTTTGCCTCGTACCTGTTATGCTTAAACAAAGCACCACTTAAAATCAAATTTATATTAATTTCAAGCACATGGCAACAAGTGATCAAAGAAATTAACGCACTAAATTTAATTTAATTAATGAGGCAAATAATGGCCACTAATATACCCATAAATAAATCCAATTTAAACAATCAAATTGACTTTTGCGTCTACTCACAAGAAAGTATGAAAATTGAAGATAACTGCTTTAAGATTGTTATCAATCTTGTACGATAAAGACATTGTTATATATATATATATTGAATATATAACTACTTCACAAAAACATTGTTAATTCTTAAATCACATAAGCATATGAGAATTAACAATTAAATTAGGAGAAGGGTTTGAGAAAACAAACAGAGATTGGATTTAATCTCGAGTCCAGAAAACTGTCTCCTTAAAGCAGTTTCGCCCCGCACCATCCGTGTTTAGCGACCTGCTTCCCAGGATAAAACGAGATACTAGTATAATCGATAGATCGAATATACTCTCAGCGAACTTGAACTGAGCCCGAGAACTATCACCGGAATATTGGAAAAATTTAATACTAAAGAGACCGAGAATGAAAGAGATGACTCTTATTTCCTCGACTTAATAAAACTGGTGCCCTAAGACTCTATTTATAAAGAGAGGCTTGAAAGGACTTGTTTTTCTTTTCGATGTGGTACATGGTATTTATAAGAAAAACTAAGGAATAGGTTTGTGCTACTCTCGATGTGGTACAAAACCACTTTTCATATTAAAAGGTAAAACTTTGGAACATCAGTTCTCATTCACCTTTTACTCATTTTGAGCGTGTTAATATGCGTTGGAATCCCCTCGAAGAGAAGAATACGTTCCAATAAATACACACCACTAACACATAATGTGTCTCACTCATATAGAGTCTCAAAATGATTCACAACTTAGTCTAAAATACTAAGTTTGTCCAACAGTATTGTCATTGCAAAAGTTGAGTTTAACTAGAAGTGGTATAACTGCACTGCCTACCGGTATTAGTCAGCTCTCGAACCTAGAATATTTGATTCTTTACGGATGTCGTCATCTATTATCTATTGAAGAACTTCCTCCAAATCTGAAAGAGATAAATGCATATAACTGTCACTCTCTCGGACGATTGCCAAATCTTTCAAATTTAAAACAGCTGGAGAGATTGAACTTCACATATTGTGGTGGTTTGACACAGATTCAAGGCTTGGAGGAACTCACTTCTTTAACAGAACTCCATTTGGGATATTGCAACTGCTCTCTAGTGGCATGTACTTTGTCAAAGCGATTATTTCAGGTCTGGTGAATCTCTAACCCGAAACTGGCCTAAGATTATTTTCTGTTCGGCAGATTATCAATTACACAAAATTAATAGCCTTTTGCCTCTCTCTTCCCCTCTCTATCACTCTCTCAATTTTCTCCTACTCCTTTCGTATATTTATTAAGTATGCAACTTCCCCCTGTGGAAGTAGCATGCATTAAGTTATAAATATCTGTTATTAACATAAATTTATTCTTCTTTTTCGTTTCACAAGACATACTCTGGATTTGGGCATGAAATCAAGATTTGGATTGGGTCAGAAAAGTTTCCGGATTGGATTGGTCAATCAACTGAAGATGGCTCAACAACGTCTTTAAATTTGCCGCCACAGTTGTCAGACGATTCCTCAGCGGCAGAGTCTACAATGTACTTAGATTTGCCACCTAATGTGCCGCATGATTATTTGGGGGCATTCATCTGCTATGAGGGCGATAACAGTTTTGAGTATTTTGTACCTGATGGTTTTGTCAAGTCTATGGTAATAGTCCCAAGATCGATCTTTTTGGTCACAGAAGGTCACACTAGAATTAAAGTAACAAGCAATGGACATGCACAAATTTGTAGGACTCATGTGTTGTACAAACCAGAGATTACAATGACTACAGCACCACTGTCATTGAGTTGAAATTGGTTGATCCTACGCTGTAAGATATTTTTCTCGATATTCCTTGTTTTTGATCAAATGGAAGAAAGAAGAGGCTGTTAAAATATTTGAAACTTGTTCATTGTGACAAGTCCATCAGTCATAATATTGATATTCTAAAGGAAAGATATTGATCATCATTTTACTCCATGATTGAATTTTTATGTTAGTTTTTAAGCTTAGCGAAGCAGCACCAAGGCTGATCATGTACATACCTAAAAAAGGAAATCATCTTCGTAGTAGTCACTTACTAATTCACATTCCAGTGATACTAAGAAGAGCTCCTTAAAAAGAACTGTTCCAATAGTGCTTAACATGTTTGGGATCAAATCATCACAAAAAAAGATGAGGTTGAAACCTCCTGTGAATCCAAGGTCCACAGTCTCAAACAACTTCATCGCAATCGATTTTGGGTCTTTTAGTCTGACCTCCAGAATCACCCTTCCATTCTCCTAATCAAGGAACACAGCTTTCTCAACCGTTATTGATAATTTTTCATGTCCCAACTATATCATTTAAAACTATATTATTTAAAGAGGTTAATTAACCGCATTAAGAGCACATTTCGTTACATCAGTCATTAGTCATTAGTGAACGGATTGTCATCGGATTAAATCGACCTAAATTCATATTCATATTCAATTATTTTATCGGATTTAGAGTCGGATCGGACCGGAACCGAGTTTTTCACAAGCCGGTTCATATCCGGATTTATTCAGACCACTGATCGAATATCCGAATCTGCTTAGTTTTTTCCAAATATTTTTTGTCTTAAATTAAAAGTCTTCTAGATATTGAAAAATTATACTACGTATTGAATTTAAAAAAAACGAAGTAACTAAATTACAATACTTAAATTAAAATTCTTAAATTTTTTGTCTTAAATTAAAAGTCTTCTAAATGTTAGGACCGGACAAAATTATTATTTTAACGAAATTATTATTATCGATTCCTATTTTATGGAGGTTCAACCGTAAAAGAAATTAATAATAGTTGCATTGCTTAATTTTTTTCGAACATAATAATCACGAGTCTTTTTCTTGAATTCAAGCTTAGAAAATTCGTTTTGATTAAAAGCCAAACAAAAAATACAGGACATATTTGAAATTTGGAGTAGCGTGTAAAATTGGGCCATAAATTTGAATGGTACATGTTATTTTATTTAGTGTATGTATAATTGTTAATTGCTAATTTGCACACGACAAGTAATTTAGCACAAGTACACAACACTGCTAAAAAGATATGCATGGCTTTGGCTTATCCAGTCAACTTCGGGGTTATTATTATGGATCGTTTATATATCTACACAACCCTAAAGAGGGGGTTATTATTATGGATCGTTTATATATCTACACAACCCTAAAGAGGGAAGGCGAGGGAAGGTGCATGCATTTTCGTATTAATTAATATGATTATTTTTTGCATGTAGTAAGCAATAGACAAAATCAAATTCATTATTTTAAATGAAATCATCTCTATAACCTCATACTAATTATACATCATAATCTCAGAAAACATTATTTTATAATGCTATCATACACAATCAGATTTAAATCAGAATTTTTTACCTCTTACAATAGCTTTCTGGTCACCGGAAGTCTCAACTCACCCTTGCCCTATTATCCATAACGCTCTCCAAGCTCCTTTGGATATTCTTTGGCTGGATGCAGGAGTCCTCACACGGTCTCTTCCATATCGCTATTCTTCAAGATATTATTTTTCTGAACCAATTTTGATTGTGTATGATAGCATTATAAAATAATGTTTTCTGAGATTATGATGTATAATTAGTATGAGGTTATAGAGATGATTTCATTTAAAATAATGAATTTGATTTTGTCTATTGCTTACTACATGCAAAAAATAACCATATTAATTAATACGAAAATGCATGCACCTTCCCTCGCCTTCCCTCTTTAGGGTTGTGTAGATATATAAACGATCCATAATAATAACCCCCAGAAGTTGGTATCAGAGCTAGTAATAGGCGGGAAATGAACAGTAAAACACTGTAGCAAAAGTAGCCGTGAATAGTAAACAGTGAATAGTAACTAATGAATAGTAAAAGGTACATGAATAGTAAAAAGGAAATAAAATTTGATGGTTAAATGAGACCTCCGACAAGAATAAATAGAGGAAGGAATAAAAGATATAAATCTAAAATAATAGCAACTCTATTAATTTTATTTATAGTAGAAAACAAAGTAACACAACAGATGTGTAAGAAAATTTTATACAGACAATTAATCTGACTTATGGAAGATTTAAGGATACGATCAATTCAGTATATAGCTGATAAAGAACCAACATATAATAGGCTAATAAATCAACATATTGAAAGTTGTAAGATAAGCATGCAAATAATAAATGAAAAATTAGATATTATAGCTATATTACAAACAATGTTGGAAGAAAGAGATGAAAAAATTAGGAGACTAGAGGAAGAAAAACTTTTATTAAAACGAGAAAAATTTATTAAAGAAACTAATTTAGAAATCGAAATAAAAGACTTAAAAGAAGTATTAACTGAACAATATAGATTAATAGACGATTTAAAACAAAAAATTAAAAAATGAATTGGACAGATCCAAATGCAATAACTAGAAATAATAGAAAACTAAAGCAATTAATAAAAAATCAAGAAAAATTAGAAATAAATCTAGAAAAATTACTAGAAAGAAAAAATAAAATAACATGGACAAGAGAGAATAACGAAGAAATTATGAGAATTTACCAACAACTTGAAAATATGATAATAACATTTAGAAATGATAAACTAAGAATACAAGGACTTAAAAGAATAATTTTAACAAATAATATAACTGGATAAAATATAGATGGATAAAATGTCATTAGAAGAAATAAGTGAAAAACAAGATATGTATTATCAAATGGATGAATACGAAGGAGGAACATCACAAACCCTAAGTTTTAAACCAGATATATATAATCAAATTCAAAGTGAAACAGAAGAATTAACAATAAAAAAGATATTCAAGACATCATATTTTGAAAGAAATAAGAAAGTTAGGTATATAGCCCAAAAACATGAGAATGTAATAGATATAGATACAATAAATGGAAAAACAAGAATAAATTTAATAACAGATGGATTAATAAAAAGAGAATTATCCAAATTAAAATAAAAGGAAGCAAATAAACTAAAAAACATATATTTTGGAGCAATAGAATTTACAATAAAAGCATATTTTCAGAAAAATATCGATACTCCTATACAGATATATGTATTGGATGATAGAATAATAGGAAATATACAAGATTCATTAATAGCAGTAATAAAAGGAAACTTGATATATCAGAAATTAAAATTTATAATACAACCCGATTCAGTATATCACTAAGGGATGAAAATAAAGAAAGATCTTTAACATTATACTATAAGTTAGATGGAATAAAAATGCAAAAAGGAAGTAAAGTTATTAGTATAGAAACCAAAATGGTTTATGCTATGACTGGAAACCATCACGTAAAGAAACAAACGGAATTAGGAATAATAGTACCAAAGTTATATAATGATATATTAGAAAAAATTGAACATAAAGAAGAATCTCAAATAACAATCCCAGAAGAAATTACAATAGATTTTAGTAATAGACAAATGATTCCAAGGCAAAGAATTAAACCAATATTAGAAGGATCTAGATTAAGTTTTAATAAAGAACAAAATCCTATAAGATTAATTAGATCAATGAGTATGACGAGTAGAAAGATAGATTTAATAAAAATAGATACTGATAGTTTGAAAATAAAAATAATAATATTTGACGAAACAATAACAAGAGACTGTATAGCAGAAATTAATACAGGAGCTACCAAAAGTTTTATTCATATAAGCAAGGTAAATGAAGAAAATTGTAAGTGGATAGAACCTCAGACTTACAGATATGCAGAAAATGATAGAGAAATATTTATTACTAAATGTACTAATTTAAAGTTTAAAATATTAGACTTGGAATATAATATAAATATAGGAGTAATAGAATATGATAGTTCGAGTGAATTATTATTAGGAAGCGACTTCTTAAAAATGATAAATTATAAAATTAATAATAATGGAATAAAGATAGTAGATCAAGGAAAAGAAAGATTTATAGAAAAACTATGAATATACAAGAAAAATTAAGGAATAAGAAAGAAAAGTTAAAGAAAATACAGAGTATGTTAGAAAGCGAAATAGATTCACAAATAAAATATTTAGAATATAAGGAAAGACAAACAAAGTTAGAAAATGATATTAAGAAATTAAAAGAACAGAGTAAAAATACTAGTAAATATTGGATAGATGTTGGAAATGGTTGGAAGAAGCGAATCAACAAATAATAAAATGTCAGACTCAGAATTTATAAAAAATTTATGGGAAGAAATAATAGTTAAGGAAAAACTAAATGCAATAATGAGATTGGTAGAAAAACAAGATAATCAAGAAAATTTGAGACAAATAATAAGAGAAGAGTTAACAAGCTTATGGAATAATTCTGAAATACCTACTTTAAAAATGATACTAGACAAGTTAATAAAATTAGAAGAAGGAAAACAAAAAATTATACCAGAAAAAGAAATTACAAATAAGCCAGCACTAAAAGCCATAAATGCATGGAGAAGAGTTAATGAGCCAATGATGATAGATATAAGTAAAATGAAACCTAATATATCTGAACCAATAGGAAAGGTATTAGATAATTTGGGACAACTTAGTAAAAAAGGAAAGTTCTAATGGAAACTAAAGAACAAAAAGAATATAACGTGATAACATTTTTAAAGAATCATGGAAAAGAAATTTTAGAAAGAGAAAAATATAAGTATGAACCATTAAAAAAGGAAACAACTAGTGAAAGCAAAGCTGAGTTTAAGATTGATACAACTGTGATAGAATATTTAAAGTTAAAATTAGAACAACAAAAGGAAGAAATAGAAGAAATAAGGACGGAGAATAAAAAATTACGATTAAATACTAATGAAGAATGGTTAGAAAAATATAAAAAATATAAAAATAAATATAAAGAAACTAAAAAGGAACTAAAAGATGTAAAAAGAGATTTAAGACAAACAAAAAAGGAATTAAATGAAAAAACAGAAGAAAATAAAAAAGAAATAGAAATATTGAAAAGGCAATTAAATAAGTTAAAAGGAAAAAAAAAAGATACAAGTGAAGTTTTTAGTACTGTATCTACAAATAATAATACAAGTACTAGTGAATTGGAACAAGATAATTTAGGAAAAACGGTGAATATAATAGAAGAATATAACAGTAGTTATGAGGAAAATTCTGAAATGGAAATAGAAAATAAAAATATAATAGAAGCTTTAGAAAGAATGAAAAATGTAAATGCAGTAATAAAACAAGAATCGAATAGTGACCAAGAAGATAAAAATAATTATACTGATATAGAAACTGAAGGAATAAAAAATGAGGAGATGGATAACTACCCAGAAGAAGAAGTAACCGACCATTATATGGAAGTTATAACAAGATATAGGAACACGATACCAAAACACATACCAATAGGACAACATAATGAATTTAAAGAATTTATAGGATCAATGTCACAAGGCGTAAACTTGAATGGATACTTTTTAGACTTAGATAATGTATATGAAGAACAAGAAATTAGCAGGAGAATTACTGATTGGAATTTAGGAATGTATATAGCATTAATGAATTCTACTCATACAGATGAGTTAGAATATACTTATAACTTGATCTCAAAAACGTTAATTGGAAAGGTAGCATATTTGATAGAATCCATAGAATATCAGTTAAAAACTGAAGTACTAAGGTATGCAACGGATTGGAAATCAATGTTACAAATATTTGATATGATATTAAAAAGAGAATTCTTAGGAGAACCTTGGATAGTAGCTAGAGACCAAGTTTTAATAGAAAGAAAAATAGAAATAATAATGAATCTAAATAACATGAAATGCTGTAAAATTAACAAGTTACCAGAATATACTATAAGTTTTACTAAATTCTTTTATGAAGCTAGATTCTTACCCGAAGAAGGACATATATATCAACAATTATATTATGATCATTTACCAGATACTTATAATACTGAGATAACTAAGGAATATAATAAGTTAGAACCTCGTGAGAACACTCTGGGTGAAAGAATAAGAGTACTAAGAGGATATCTAATGAGAAAATGTGAAGAATATAGGGTACAACAAAAGGTTAAAAAGGATAAAAAACTAGGATTAAGAGAAATATGTGGATTCACTGAAAGAAGATTAGTATTTGGATGTGAAGATAAAAAACCCTATAAGAACTATAAGAAGAGGTATAATAAGAAAAAATCATATGATAAGTACAGAAGCAAACAAAATAGAAATAATTATCCTTATAAATACAACAGATATAAGAGAAAAAGATTTAGGAAATTTAGAAATACACCAGAAAATAGGAGAAGATATAAAAATAAGAGAAAGTTTAGAAAAAAACCTTTTAAAAAGAAAGATATAAGTGAATGTAAATGTTGGAATTGTAATGAAAAAGGACATTATGTTAATAAATGTCCTAAACTGAAAGAAAAGAAAGTAAAATATATAAATACATCACAATTCATAATGGAAATAGAACAAATTAAAGAAGATGACAATAGATGGTATGAATATGAAGAATTTTATATTAGTGAAACTGATAATGAAATAAACTTTATAAATTATGAATCATCTAGTGAAAGCAATTGGGAGGAATGGTAGCAATATACATAGAAGCAGATGTAGAATATAAAAAATATAAATTCCTAAAACAAAAAATATTTATAGATAGTGGAGCAGATCTATGTCTAGTAAAAAAGGAAGTTTTAGCTTCATATAGATGGGAAAAATCTAATGCACATAGAACTAGGGTATCAGGATTTAATGAACAAAAGAAGGAATTAGATGTAATAGCAAAAAACATGAGAATAAAGCTAAATAAAACATTATTCAGTTTACCTATTGTATATCAGAATAAGATGAAGCAATCTATATTATTAGGAAATAACTTTTTAGATTATTTTAAAACACATATAGTAACTTCAAATACCCTATCATTACAAACTCCGTGTAATAAGTGGATAGTATTAAAAAGAATTATGACAATAAGTACTATAAATACTATAAGAATAAACAATCTAAAAATAGAAAGAAATAATAATCTACAAGAATTAACTGAAAAATATAATAATTTATTAAAATCCAACTTCGGAGAAAATCCTATGAGGTTATGGGATAAGGAAAAGATATATGCTGAAATAAAATTATTAAACCCTAATGATATAATAAGATCTAAACCTATAAGGTATAGCCCTTCAGACCAAAAAGAATTTGATAATCAAATCAATGAATTATTAAAACTAAAATTAATACAAGAAAGTAAAAGTCCACATAGTAGCCCGGCTTTCCTTGTAAGAAAACATAATGAACAGAAAAAGGGAAAAGCCTGTATGGTAATAGACTATAGAGAATTAAATAAGAAAACTATATTTGATGGATATTTCTTACCATACAAAAGAAATCTTATAAATAGACTAGGAAATAAGAAATGGTTTAGTAAATTTGATTGTAAAAGTGGATTTTGGCAAATAAAATTAACCAAAGAATCAAGGCCTTTAACAGCCTTTAGTGCTCCGCAAGGACATTATGAATGGATAGTATTACCCTTTGGATTAAAAAATGCGCCACAAATATTTCAACGAAGAATGGACCAAATCTTTAGGAAATTAAAAGATTTCTGTATAGTATATGTAGACGATATATTAATATATAGTGAAACTCTAGAAGAGCATATAAAACATTTAGAGCAATTTATAAAAACAATAGACCAGCATGGAATATTACTGTCTGAAAAGAAATCTGAAAAATTTTCTGAAGTTCAATTCTCTCTCTCTCTGAATATGTCTGGCTAAACTTCTTCACTCTCTATAAACTCTACTAGGAATATATCATAATAATAGAAACAGATTATTTTATAAGTATTATATACAATCAGAATTGGTTCAGAAAAATAATATCTTGAAGAATAGCGATATGGAAGAGACCGTGTGAGGACTCCTGCATCCAGCCAAAGAATATCCAAAGGAGCTTGGAGAGCGTTATGGATAATAGGGCAAGGGTGAGTTGAGACTTCCGGTGACCAGAAAGCTATTGTAAGAGGTAAAAATTCTGATTTAAATCTGATTGTGTATGATAGCATTATAAAATAATGTTTTCTGAGATTATGATGTATAATTAGTATGAGGTTATAGAGATGATTTCATTTAAAATAATGAATTTGATTTTGTCTATTGCTTACTACATGCAAAAAATAACCATATTAATTAATACGAAAATGCATGCACCTTCCCTCGCCTTCCCTCTTTAGGGTTGTGTAGATATATAAACGATCCATAATAATAACCCCCAGAAGTTGATATCTGAGCTTATATTTATACATTGTCCACTAAATTATGAACAGACATAAGTTGAAAGTGTAATATTAGTTTTAATTAAAAAGGAAATATTAGTTTCAATTAATCAAGAAAATGTTAAATTCAAAGGAAATTTTTTATTTTCATAACAAAATTAAGCTAAAAGACCAAACTAACCTCCCATAAAGTGTTGGTTAGGGGCTGAAATACGTGTTTACATGGACAGTTTTATCTTTTCGCTTTCAATTTGATTTGAAAACTAAAAATCAACTTTGGATTTTAACATTTTTCTTAATCAAATATATGTTAAACATCATCTATACTATACTATTATCAGCGAAACATGATTTCGTTTAGTCTTTTGGTTAACACATTTCTAAAAAAACTACTAACATCTTTTAAAATAAAGTTTAAACAAATATTATTTATTTAAAAAATTAAATCATGTATTTAACATAACTACAAATATCATAAATTATTATCCAACTTAATTTGTAATTGCACTCAACTTCTATCATTTTTTTTATAGGAACCAAACACTTCCAAAAAACAATATTAAAAAAATACCAAAGCATTGAGGGTGTTGGCTCCAAATGTGGGGTAAAATGGTCCTTAATGTCATTTTGGGAAAATATGACCCCAAATGTCAATTCAAAACGGGATCTCGGGGTCCATTTTTCTATAAACCAAAAATGTAATTTCACGTTTGGTTTTTATTATTTTTTATTTTTCAATATGCAAAATGTATATTCATGCTACGTTTTTCAATTTTTTTTTTGTTTTTTATGCTAAAACGGAGTCTGATCTTTTGTTTTTGTAGAAAAACCCAAGTTGAAGTTACGGCACCAATCCCTCGAATCCGGTACCAACGGGTTTTTACCCAAAATATTGGATAATGTCATGTTTTTTAGCTTAACACGTTATTTTAAGGGATGTTTAATTCGTGTTTTATTGATATCTATAAATATTTAATATTTTTAAAACCCATTCGAGAATTGGTGAAACTTAATATATTAAAAACAATTAATAACTACGGTTCGGTTCCTAGAGTTTAGGGCCCCGTAGATTAAATTAGGGTCTAGGGCCTAAAGACCCTAAATCCTAAACCCTAAATCGGTGTATGTTTTATTAATTTAATTTTTTAATATTTCTAAAACTCAAAAGGAGATTGGTGAAACCTAAAATGTTAAGAATGTTAAATTAGGACCCACTTTTTAATATTTTTAGTTTCACTAATTCTCAGTTTAAGATTTAAAAATATTGAAATATTTATATATATGAATAAAATATGAATAAAATACCCCTTAAAGTAGCGTTTTAAGCTTGAAAACATAACGTTATTTAGCATTTTGGGTAAAAAAACAAAAAAATATATGAAAACGTTGATCCATTTAATGTTATCCCTGAAAAGTGTTGAGTTTTGGTATAAAAACGTAAGATGAAGTTACTTTTAAGTGTTAAGAAAAGAAAAAAAATAAGAAAAATAGAAAACGAATTACCATTTTTGGATTAAAATGAAAACGTTAAACGAAATTATGTTAAAGAGTGATATTTGAGGCCAATAATTTAGAAAGTTACATTGAAGGATATTTAACGCCAAATAATGATATTTGGGGACTTTTTTTGCTATTCAAGACTCCGATTTCTACATGCTCTACAAGCGTTCAACAAAGCGATTTATAGGCCGTAGGAGGATGACTTTTAAGATTTTAACTAATTAAATTTTGAATCATTCAATAATATAATACATATATTTTAACTTTATTAATCTCAATAATATATAGTTATTGTTTTTTATAATTTATTTTTATATAATAATAAAATAATAAAAGTATAAATGTTATAATCAGTTCGTACATCACACGTAATATGATTATATATATATATATATATATATACACGAACAGGCCTTTACTTATGAGATTTATATATATGGTTCCTTCCCCAACCAACCATGGCCGGAGTTTATTTCACACCCAACAAATCAATGAATCATTGCTGAAGTACTCAAGACGAGAACTGATAAATCTTATTTTCTATAATTAATAGAGTAGTTTGTATTCGATTAAAACACAAAAATAGGTATAATCGAGACAATTTCAAGAGATTAAGGCGATAACAGAAGCAATTTCTTGTTCTTCTACTTCCACAAGTAAATTTATATTATTTTCAATTTTTATGATTTTTAAAGTAATTAAATTTAAAATTTTGAATTAAGTAATAAAAAAGGAACACACGAATTCCAAAAAAATTCCTCTCCTTCCGTATGAATCATATACAATGATTTTTTTCTTTTTTTTAAAACAATTTTTTTGTGTCACAAAAAAAATTAAAAAATTTAAAATAAATAAGCCATTTTCAAAATGGATTTCTTATGTTCACATTTATATTTTTTGAAAAGTATTTTATAAATTTAGTAAATTAAATATCATTAAATAATAAAATAATATTTTTTATTAAATATTACTCATTTAATTATTATTATTTGATTATTTCGAGAAATGGGTATCCGGGATAGTTTTGATTCATAATCTCATGGTGTCATAAGTTTAGGAATCAAAAACATTCCTGGATACATATTTCTCGAAATAATCTAATTATAATAAATATAAAATGAGTAATATTATAATTAAATTATTTAATAATACATATTTTAAAAAGGATCTCATTTGAACACTTGGCGTATATATACAAACAATAGGTGAATCATGAACGTAACAGGCAAAACAAAAGTAGACCAGCAAGAATGTTACCTAACTAATTTGTTAGGACCATATTCCGTCGTTGTATGAATTAAAGCTAGCAACTCCTTTCAATTCGGTGGTTGGAATCTTTGCAGATTCTTACTTATGCACGTCATTAATTTATTACTCCTTCAAAATGGATCTTTGCGGTATTAAATTATTTTCTTTACTTTTTTACACGTTATAAAAATTACTTTTTATATGCAAATCTCTAAAATCAAAATACATACAACTGAAAACTGAAAACTGAAAATAGAAAAATGAATATTGCTCCCTTGCCTAAATAAATAAATTAATGTTACTGCAATGAATTTACACGTTTACAAGAATCATGAGTTTTATTATTACCGGGTTTTCTAAGGGTATAAAATATGCACTAACCTCAAATCATAAATATTGATAGACCCCTATATTTACAACAATTCCACCAATAAAAATACACCAAACTTATAAATTTAGTACTTGTTGTGTGTACTGACACACATAAGAAAAACCGTATTATTTTATCCGGCATGCTATCATGATAATGGTCCTCTCTCGTTTGAAATCAAACAGGAAAATAATTTAGTACTCCTCCGTCCCAGCTATTTGTATACAAATGGTTTGGGTACGGATGACAAAAAATATAATAAAATAATATTAGTTTTGTTAAGATAGTGGGACGAGAGAAAAAGAAAAAGTGTAATTTAATGAAAAAAAGTATAAAGTTGGTTAAAGTGGTGGGACCATTTTAATGAATAAAGTGAGTGTAGTGGAAGAAAGTAGTGGATGTGATTGATTTTTAAATTATTAAAATTTTAAATTATTAAATTTTTACTATTTTTAATAAGTTTGAAATATATAGAATTGAATGGGACATCCAAAAAGGAAAGTGTATAGAAATGAATAGGTTAAGAAATAGAATAAAATAAAGAATAATTTATGAAGACAAACTAAATATATAGATAAGCTAGCTTGCTGCCTTCTAATTTTGAGAAGAAAGATCCATGGAGGAA
This sequence comes from Apium graveolens, assembly GCF_009905375.1. NCBI lineage: Eukaryota > Viridiplantae > Streptophyta > Magnoliopsida > Apiales > Apiaceae > Apium > Apium graveolens. The sequence goes on from NC_133657.1 coordinate 197,117,375, forward strand.
CGATCATCATTCTCACACGAAATTCAAACTCCTCTACGTAAGTACAAATTTATCCTTCAAATTCACTATTGCTTTGTAAAAATTATTGACTGACGACTGGTAACATATTTTACCAGTACCAAATCTTCCGTTGAGTTCAGCTGTGCATCAAGAAGATGAGTGTGATGATCAGTCTCCGATCAGGCAAGTTGCGCTCACCGTCCCGACAACCGACGACGAAACCCTACCGGTACTCACTTTCCGAATGTGGGTCTTAGGAACACTCTCATGCGTAGTGTTATCATTTCTCAACCAATTTTTTTGGTACCGAACCGAACCGTTGACTATCACGGCGATCTCAGCGCAGATAGCCGTGGTGCCATTAGGTCAACTAATGGCAGCTAAAATAACAGACAGAATATTTTTCCGCGGAACCAGATTCGAGTTTACGATGAATCCAGGGCCATTTAACGTGAAAGAACACGTACTTATCACGATTTTCGCAAACTCCGGTGCGGGTTCGGTGTACGCAATTCATGTTGTAACCGGTGTGAAGATTTTTTATGCGCGTCACATCACGTTCTTTGTCTCGTTGCTTGTTGTTCTAACAACTCAGGTATCGTTTTCAGTTTGAATTTGTTTTTATTTTAGATTTTTATTTGAAAATGTTGTGGTAGATAGAGAGTGAAAATGAAATGGTTGTGTTGAATGGTAGATACTGGGGTTCGGGTGGGCTGGAATATTCAGAAGATATTTAGTGGAGCCAGCTGCTATGTGGTGGCCTGCTAATCTCGTTCAAGTCTCCTTGTTCAGGTACTTTCAACAACTTAAACCTAATTAATTTGGACAGTAATTTAATTCTTTAAAATATGCATTTGAGTTTTCACTTTTTACGAATCTTTTGTGGCATGAAGATAAATATTACTCTCTCTGTTTTAATATATTTGTCGTTTGACTTATTTACACACATCTCAAGATGTTGTGACCGGCGGATAAAAATAATTATTTTTAAAATTTTATTTTTTCAATAAAAATATATAACGTATACTAAAGTTCAAAAAGAACTTTTTAAAAATAATTATTTTAACTACACGGTCAAACCACTTTAAATTACGTGCACAAAAATCAAATAACAAACATATAAAAACAGAGGGAGTATCAATTATATCCGTTTTATTGAATTGTTAATATTATTTTAATTATACGAGATATAATTTGAATAATTATTACTTTGACTTGTAGCCACAGTGACCAGTATTTGTCGACCCAACCCAAGTTATGAGTGAAATTTATAACTTATAAACTGATAAGTTGTTAGTAACGTTGTTTTTTCTCGACTTATTTTTATTTTCCACTTTTTTATTAACTTTAAAATATAATATATATATATATATAAATGTTAATCTAATTTAAATTTTACTAATTAAGATAATCAAATTTTTTTAATATAATTTAAAATTATATTCTCCTAGCTAAATTTTTTGACAGTTATCATTCTGCTGATATTTTTGGTCATCTTCTTGTCAACAAATATGAAAAAGAGAGACTTGAATTCATTAAACGGTCCAGAAAGTCATTGAATGCCATGCGTATCATAGACAATTTTAGAACTCCCGCGGTCCCGCCATTAAATTATGAAAATACTTTATTACAAAATTCAAAACATGTCTCCGAAATAATCATTAAGATCAAATAATTTTATCAATTCTTCCAAAGTTAAAGTTTCGTAGAATAAAAATACAAATAAATCGGCCAACTATTTTATTGATTCAAATTCTTACTAGCTACACTAAAAAATTAGAAATTATGTCAAACTGAAGCTTAAATTATACATCACTGTATGTATTATAAAAAAATGACATGTACAATATTAAAATTTGCAGCTAATCATTCAGAATTGTGTATTAAGACATAAATTATTACAAGTAATCACTACTTGCAACACTAATAGTATTGATTGTCGGCTAAGGACATGCATGTTGACGTGACTCAACTGGATGTATATGTAACATGTTTATTCGGTACTGATGCTGGATGTAAATGTCATGGGTTATATTGAACTGGAACGTTACAAAAATGTGATTTGGACGGTGGGAATTATTTAAATGAATGAGTAGAATGTATTGAGGATCCTATATGTCTTCATGCATTCTGTTATGTTGTCTAGTTGATGACTAAATCAGATCATTACTCTTTTTTGTCTATTCTGAGTTTATCCTCTTATTTTGTATGGCTGAGATTGAGTCTACTGCTGTGACAGTGTGTTCAGACTTTTTTTATTCTGTCTTATGTTTACTTTGTCTATTTCCTTTTTAGTGTCTGTTATATGGGATCATGCATTTAGTTTCTATCTTTTGAGTTTGGAATGATAATGAACATTACCTTCTCCCAATTTATATGAATATCTTGCATTCTCAAATACATTTATATTAATCTTTATGGTATCAGAGCAAGGTTGCTCAAAAACAAACCTACCCCTGAAAAGTCAAACCCATCTCTCATAATCCTTCTACACCTTCTTTCTTTGTTAAAAATGACTACCAGTGGATCTACAAGTTCTGCCAACTCAGGAAGGGTCACATACCAAGAAATGTTGAACCCTCTATTCCTTCACCCATCTGATAGTGCAAGTTCGATTCAAGTGGAAACACTTCAAGGGTCATCTGACTACAGATCTTGGTGCCGATCTATGGAAATAAATCTGGCTTCAAAAAGAAAGTTCGGATTTGTAACTGGAACAATAAGCAGATCAAAATATGATGATACAAAACGAGACATGTGGGACACCTGCAATAACATGGTAATTGCTTGGCTCACTCATAATCTATCTCCAACTATTAGAAAATCTGTGATGTATATGACAAATGCTAGTGATATTTGGAAAAATCTTGAAAAACGTTTTGCTTTAACAAATGGTTCAAGGAAATATAAACTGAACAAGCAAGTATATGATGTGAAACAAAATGGGTCCTCTATTAATGAGTACTATACTGCCATGAGGGGCTTGTGGGAAGAACTGGATTGTCTTAATGTCTTGCCTAATGTGTCAAGTCCGACACCAGAAACTCAAAAACTCCTTGATGCCATTGAACCGCAAAAAGAAGAAATGAGGCTGTTTCAATTCTTGAATGGCATTGATGAAGTATATGGACCACAAAGGAGTCAAATTCTGTTATCTAACCCCTTGCCATCTGTGGAGACTGCATCTGCTGCTCTGCAACAAGAAGAGGCCCAAAGAGACCTGTTAAACACTACAAAAGCTGATACAGAAAGCATGACAATGTACAGCAAAACTCAAAACCCCAGAAACTCAAATCTCCAATGCACACACTGTGGAGTGAAAGGTCATTCAACTGAGAGATGCTGGATAGTGATTGGTTATCCTCCTTGGCATCCAAAGCACAAAGGAAACAACAACACCAATAAGGGAATTCTGAATCGAAGCACTCAAAAATCTGGAAACCAATATCCACCTCAAAACAGAGGTTACAACCAGCAGTTGACACCTAGAATGGCAGTTGCAGCCCAAACTCATGTTGAAGATACTGGATTTACAGCTCAACAACTGGCACAACTGGCCAAACTAATACCACAACTTCAAGCAAATCAGATAAAAAGGTCAGACACAGAAGATGAACTTGACTGTCATTTTTCTGGGATGATTTCTTGCAATCAAGTAACTGGTCACACACATGAATGGATAATCGACTCAGGTGCATCTGATCATATGATGCCATATCTTCACAACCTATCAAAGACTGCACTTGCAGCAAAGACCACTACAATCAACCTTACAACTGGAGACACTATAACTGTGACACACACTGGAACTGTAACATTTGGTAATGGTCTCAAACTTGACTCAGTTTTATGTGTTTCTTTCTTTAAACATAATCTATTGTCTATTCAAAAACTGATTAAGGATAACAATTGTGATGTTCAATTCTTCTCTGATCATTGCAATGTTGTTGATCGTGGATCTCTAAAAACTCTTGCTGTTGGATATGCCAGAAATGGTTTGTACTACCTGTCAACTACACCAAAAACTCACACAGCCTTATCTGCTACACCCTCCAAACCTCACACACCAATCACCTCAACCAACTCTCTTGAAACGTGGCACTTGAGATTAGGACATGCCCCCATAACCAAAATCAAACAAATCCCTTACCTCTCTTACAAATCTGACACTGAACCCAAAATCTGCATAACTTGCCCAATGGCAAAGTTTACCAAAATGCCTTTCAATCATAGTGAATCTCAAGCCAAAGAAAAGTTTGAAATGATCCATCTTGATATTTGGGGCCCTTACAAAGAATGTACCAAGGGAATCTATAGATACTTTCTCACAATTGTGGATGACAAAACGAGATACACTTAGGTCTATTTGTTGTCTCTGAAATCTGAAGCATTGCAAACTATGTCAGCTTTCTGTCAGTATGTAGACACTCACTTCAAAAAATGGATTAAGTTTATCAGATCAGACAATGCTCTGGAATTCAATATTGTGGAGTGCAAATCTTTCTTCTCAAAACTTGGAATTGTGCACCAAACCTCATGTGTCTATCGACCCCAACAAAATGCTAGGGTCTAGAGAAAACATAGAAAAATTCTTGAAACAGCTCGTGCTCTCAAATTTCAAGCAAACCTACCTTTAAAATATTGGGGTGACTGCATTATGACTGCAGTTCATCTCATTAACAGGCTTCCAACTCCAGTATTACAGAACAAAACTCCCTATGAAGTCCTTTATGAAGAGCCCACACCTTATACGCATCTGAAAGTATTTGGTTGTCTGGCATTCACATACAACAATGGTTCAAAAGGTGACAAATTTTCAGCCAGAGGAATACCATGTACCTTTCTGGGATATCCAGCCACTCAAAAAGGATACAAACTGTTGAATTTGATCACACAAATTGTGTTTGTCAGTAGAGATGTGAAGTTTCATGAACAAGTATTCCCCTTTCACAACAACTCAGACTTTATGTGCATTCAACCTTCAGCTGTGTCCCTTCATCCACTGCAGAAATCAGCAACTGATGAAGATCTTTCACTATTCCTTACTGATGAGAATCCAAATCCTGAGCAATCCTCTACTCCTGTGCAAGTTCCTGATGAGCATGATACTATTGATGACACCAATATGAGTAGCCAAGGCACAAGAAAGTCCACTAGAACTCATGTTCGACCACAGTGGCAAAAAGACTACATTGTCAACCATGCTGTATCCAATATAGCAACTGCTGCCATTGATATCGAATTTTTTTGCTTTATGAGTGCCCTCACTACAACAACTGGTCCAACATTCTATAAAGAAGCAGTCCAACAAGATGATTGGGTAGCAGCAATGAATTCTGAAATTGATGTTGTGGAACTAAATAAGACCTGGGAAGTAGTGACTTTACCTCCTGGAAAAACAGCTATCGGATGTAAATGGTTGTACAAAACTAAATGTAAAGCAGATGGATCTCTTGACAAGCACAAGGCAAGGTTGGTAGCCCTAGGTTGCATTCAAGTGTATGGAGAAGACTATATTGCCACATTTGCTCCTATGGCAAAAATGAGCACAGTAAGGGCATTACTAGCTGTTGCAGCCATGATGGACTGGTACGCTGAACACATGGATGTGTCAAATACCTTTCTGCATGGTGATATTGAAGAAGTAGTGTACATGAAGTTCCCTCAAGGTTACACTGGGATAGGAAGCAGAATATTCAAGAACAAACCAGGTTCCAATTCGACTCACACCTCATTTATTTTGAAATTACTAAAATCTTTTTACGGCTTGAAACAAGCTCCTAGACAGTGGTTTAGTAAGTTATCTCAGACCTTGATCAACCTTGGTTTCTCAAAATCCAAATCAGATTATAGTCTCTTTACTAAGGTGACTAAGATGGACACGACTGTGATCCTAATTTATGTTGATGATCTCCTGATCTGTGGTTCTAACAAAGAAGCTATTGAGCACATCCAATACATGTTGTCATATGTGTTTCATATGAAGCACCTTGGTCCTCTAAAATATTTCTTAGGAATTGAAGTGAGCAGATCAAACTCTGGATTTTTCTTGTCTCAAAGGAAATACACTCTTGATTTAATTGATGCATATGGGTTGTCTGATGCAAAGCCTCTCACCTTACCTATGGATCCTAACACCAAACTCACTCCTGATATTGGGACACCCTTGGAGGATGTAACTCCCTATCAAAGATTGTTGGGAAAATTGATATATCTGACCATCACTAGGCCAGATATCGCATTTCCAGTCCACTTACTCAGTCAGTACATGCATTCACCCACATCAACTCACATGCAATCTGCCAAAAGACTCCTAAGATACTTGCTGCTTCCTCCTGCTCAAGGGATCTTATTGGCAACCTCCAATGCAGCTCATCTTCAGGCCTACTGTGGCAGTGATTGGGCCTCATGTCCAACTACAAGAAGGTCGACAACTGGTTATTGTGTTCTTCTAGGAAATTCTCCTATATCCTGGAAAGCAAAGAAACAAGGTGTGGTTTCTAGGTCCTCTACTGAAGCCGAATACAGGGCAATGACCCTTACCTCCTGTAAGATTACTTGGTTGTCTGCTCTCCTTAAAGATATTGGACTTAAAAATCTACCCTCTGCTCAACTCCACTGTGACAACCAAGCAGCCTTGGCTATAGCTGCCAACCCTGTTCTACATGAAAGAACTAAACATGTGGAGATAGACTGTCACTTCATCAGGGATCAAATCAAAGCTGGTCACATTCACACTGTTCATGTTCCTTCCTCTGAGCAAGTTGCGGATATGTTCACCAAAGTTCTACCAGTTCAACAACAACAGTATCTATTGTCCAAGCTTGGAGTTGCTGCCCATTCACCACCTCCAACTTGAGGGGGAGTATTAAGGATCCTACATGTCTTCCTGTCTTTCTGCATTTTGTTATGTTGTCTAGTTGACTAAATCAGATCATTACTCTTGTTTGTCTATTCTGAGTTTGTCCTCTTATTTTGTATGGCTGAGATTGAGTCTACTGCTGTGACAGTGTGTTCAGACTTTTTCTATTCTGTCTTATGTTTACTTTGTCTATTTCCTTCTTAGTGTCTGTTATATGGCATCATGCCTGTAGTTTCTATCTTTTGAGTTTGGAATGATAATGAACATTACCTTCTCCCAATTTCTATGAATATCTTGCATTCTCAAATACATTTATATTAATCTTTAGAATGTCCCACTATAGGCTGGCGGTTGCCTGGCTGGGGACCTTGATTCTTATACTTTTTTTTGGCAATAAGATTCATGTACTCGAATGATTGTTTTAGAGCTGTAAACTGTAATCGTGAGTGTGTTAACATTTTTACCTGAGGTCGTGTTGACGTGGACATTCGATCCAGCATACATGGAACTAGGGGAGTCGGACAGCTTTCGAGCTTGTCCGGCTCGAATTCGTTTCAGTAGGTTATTGTTGATTTATTTAATTAAATGAGCCGAATTTGAATAAAAATTCCGGTTCGCTAAAATAAAATAACCGGCTCGACTGAACTCGTGAAACTAAACGAATCGAGTTTAGATAAGAGATTAGACTCGATTAAGTGTTAAATTAAATGAGCCGAGTCGTCCGACTTGTTTTAACAAGCCGGCTCGTAAAATTAAATCAGTCAAATTCGGCCAAAGATTTAGTCTCGATTAATTAAAAGAGACAACTCAACTCGGCTCGACTCGACTTGATTAGTCTCGACTCAAATTAAGATCGATTCGAAACTCGGCTCGTCCCCAAATAACTTTGGGTGTTCACCAACCAAAAAAGCTGAAGAAAAAACACTCGCGATATAAAAACAGTCGATCCCTTGGCATTACAAGACAAATTATCACATTGACATGTCTTTTGCTTACATGCACAACTTGAACCAATATCCAGGCCTCACGGTGCTTTCATCCCGCCATGAACTGAATCCGCAGCGACCCAATCTCATGATACTAACTAATTTATTTCAAGTTCTGTAAGTTTTGAAAAATTTAATTGTTACATATTTCGATATCTTTGATATCTCTAAAATGAAGGTTAGGTTTCCAGATAAGCAGAGGCATTCATAAGATTATCAGGATAAGTAACATATTGCTAAGAAATTTAATAGTCATCATCTTGGTCCAAACTAAAAAATTGGCAATAAGTTTTCTGCATTGTTTCACAGGGCTCTGCATGAGAAAGAAGAGAGGTCGAAAGGAGGATTAACTCGAACTCAGTTCTTCGTGATCGCCTTCATTTGCAGCTTTGCATTCTACGTCTTCCCTGGCTACATCTTCCAAATGTTAACCTCCCTTTCTTGGATCTGCTGGATCTTCCCAAAATCAGTTCTAGCACAGCAACTTGGTTCTGGACTCCACGGCCTTGGAATCGGAGCTGTTGGCCTTGACTGGTCTTCAATTTCGGCCTACCTTGGAAGCCCGTTAGCTAGCCCCTGGTTTGCCACTGCCAATGTTGCTGTGGGATTTTTTTTGGTCATGTATGTTGTGACACCTATAAGCTACTGGTTCAATTTTTATAAAGCAAAAAATTTCCCCATTTTTTCTGATGAACTCTTCACCTCATCTGGCCAAATTTACAATATTACAACCATTATTGACAATAATTTCCACCTGGATTCCGCGGCTTATGAACGTGAAGGGCCTCTTTATCTTAGTACATTCTTTGCTATGACTTATGGTGTTGGATTCGCAGCGCTTGCAGCCACAGTTATGCATGTGTTTCTATTTCATGGAAGGTAACAATTTTTTTTCTCAAGCACACACACTAATGCCTGCTTGGTAGTAAAATGAATGTCAATTATTTTGTGGATTGATATCTGCAGGGAGATATGGGAGCAAAGCAAATCGAGTTTCAAAGAAAAGAAAATGGACATACACACTAGACTTATGAGCAAATATAAACAAGTTCCAGAGTGGTGGTTCTGGTCCATCCTGATTGTTAACATAACACTTACAATTTTTGCCTGTGAGTATTACAATGAGCAACTTCAGCTGCCTTGGTGGGGTGTACTACTAGCTTGCGCCATTGCCTTCTTTTTTACACTGCCTATTGGAATCATCACTGCCATTACGAACCAGGTTCCATGCATTCCCTCTATAGCGTAATTTTCACAAATTAAGTTCTGTCAGAAGTTATGTATTCATTCATGACTTCATGTTCTTCATACGAGTATATAGCATAAATTTATAATCTAAAAAAGCTTTATATACTTATCTCGTAAATCTTTTCCATATAACTATAGGCTCCAGGATTAAACATCATTACAGAATATATCATTGGATACATCTATCCAGGATATCCGGTTGCTAATATGTGCTTCAAAGTGTATGGTTACATAAGTATGACACAAGCAATTACCTTTCTTCAAGACTTTAAACTTGGTCACTACATGAAAATTCCACCTCGTACTATGTTCATGGCACAGGTTAGCCTCTGTTCTTAGATCAATAGCTAGCTACTTTCTAACATTGTGTAGCAGATCATCAGTTTTCAGTATCTAATTTTTGGAGTTGATTTTTCTCAAAATTTCAGATAGTTGGTACGCTTATAGCAAGTTTAGTGTACTTGATAACAGCCTGGTGGTTAATGGAAACTATCCCTGACATTTGTGCAACTGCGTCTTCTGGCACTGTGTGGACTTGCCCGGGAGATCATGTCTTCTACGATGCATCTGTTATCTGGGGACTGATCGGCCCTCGTAGAATTTTTGGAGATTTAGGCACTTATGCAATGGTGAATTGGTTCTTTTTGCTTGGAGCAATTGCTCCTGTCTTTGTCTGGTTAGCCCACAGGGCATTCCCTGACCAAGAGTGGATTAGGCTCATAAACATGCCAGTGCTTATAGGCGCCACAGGGCAGATGCCACCAGCTACTGCAGTTAACTACACTGCATGGATTATGGTTGGATTTTTATCTGGATTTGTAATCTACAGATATAGACCAGATTGGTGGCAACGCCATAATTATGTTCTATCTGGTGCACTTGATGCTGGACTGGCTTTTATGGGAGTGCTTCTGTATCTTTGTCTGGGGCTGGAAAATATTGGTCTTGATTGGTGGGGCAATGAACTTGATGGATGCCCTTATGCTTCCTGTCCAACAGCTCCAGGGATTGCAGTGGAGGGCTGCCCTGTGGTTATGTAGCCAAGTGTCGAAATCAAAGTCATGCATGCTTTCATTGTGGATTCACTTTGTATAAATAGTTCTGTCATTGTATTCATTTTCTTGTAATTGTTTCTGTCAAAAGAATTGTACAAATTACTATCATTCCATTCTTGAACAGTCCCTCATGATTCATCAAATAACCGATATTAAAAATCAAATCAAAAACTCTAAAGGAGAAAGGTAGCATGAATGAATGTGCCAATAGTTGCAGATACACATCCAGATGTAGCTTCTAAATACAGTGCTTGAGTTGCCATCTATGATTGAATTTAAACTGAATTTGATGTTCTAATTGCAGAAGATATGCACTGATTCGAGATCGTAGATTCGTTCCTGTACTGGAATTTTTTGTTCATTTGAAAGATTGAAGCTAGCCTTACTACATTCACTTCATACATGCTTTTTCCTCCCCTGCTAAGTACTCATATACATACTTTCATTTTAATATCTACCATAATGAACTTAAGTAAAGCGTTTAACCAAAGAGTTTTCATAAAAAATGGAACCATAAGTTCGATTTGGATTTGACAGTAGGAAATTGAGTAACTTATATTTTTCGAGTATTTGTTTGTTACGAGATTGTTGATGGAGTTCATATGTCTCTTTGCTTCCTGGCATTGCAAACTTGCAAGAACTAAGTGGTAGTCACTTCTCATTTGCATAAAAAACCACTAGGTGGTCTTCTATCAGTTGGCATAAATAGTTATATCGAAATTTATAAGAAACATTCATAGTAAAGCACTCCAGAAACAGTACACTTGTGAAACAGAAGGAGTTATATTCCTTGTTGAATTGAAAATTATGAACCATCTGAGGTACATCTACTCATTGTTTTATTTAGTGTAAAGGCACATACAATGTGACCATAGTTTTATTGTGTTTTGGTCTTTCCTCCAACTGCGGTCAGCTTAGTTTACGCTGCATAGTTGTCAAAAAAGGAAAAAATAATTAGTCATATGGATCTCGTGTCAATAAGTTAATCATTATCAAGGATAAAGGGTGATAACAGCTAGTGAAATGAACTTACGTGTTACAGTCGAATTTACGATCAGCAGAGTAAATGAAAGGAAGTCCACATTTTCCAGGGAGAGCATCGATTTTTGGAATACGACCCTCTGGACCAGGAACACCAGCTCTGTTCCTGTTAGCACGTTCCTGTACACACCGACACAGCTCCCTCCTCTCTTCTCTAGTCTTGGCCATTTCACGGAATTCTTTCAATGCGTTGCAACAGTCTGCAGATGGCTCCTGCACTTCACCTCTGTGAAATGGATCACAGAAAGCTTTGGTACGTTCTTGTTGTGATGTTCCGCATGTAAAAGCTTCCCCTTGCTCCACCATCATAAAAGCCCCTACCACCATCACAGTAAGCATCATCAAGTATGCAATCCTCGCCATTTTTTCTTAGCTAGCAGTGTATAAGTTTGTTGGAATGTGTTACGTAGACAAATTGTGTACAGGTAGTTTGGAAAATGATTATGCAGGTTGACGCATTTATAGGCAGCTCGAGAAGTACCTCAGATATCGAATTAGCAATTTAACTAAAGTTAGGACACCTAATTTGCTTGATCACATAAAAATGACTAGCAACAATGTGATGCATGCCGCTCTGTTCTTATGTCTAATTTTACGGTTACTTGTTAGGCTTTATCTGAAAAACTTTCATCACAAAAGACGTGACACCGAGATGCCGAATTGTGTACAGGTAATTTGATGATAGATTATGCTTGTGTTAGGCTGCGTCTGAAAAAAATTTCTCAAAAAATGTGACACGAGCTGAGGCGATTCTGTCGGCTATGTTTGTTTTATCAGCTTTCTGGGATCCGTCGCACTGAGATGTGCTGCTCTTGTCTAAATTTTGAACAATGTTATTTAGATAATTTATTATCTACTTGCCTAATTGTCCGTTGCTTTGCCTAAGTTGATTTCATATTAAGGCTCCATTTGGGAATACTGTTGAAAATTGTTGTTCTGTGAGTAAAAGTGCTGGTGGAAAAAGTGTTGTCAGGAAAATTAGATGACTGTTTGATAATTTTTTTTAATTTATGCATATTTTGAGATATAATATATAAAAATAATATTTTTAAGAAGGTTTGATGATCAAACTAATAGTTACTTCCTGCAAAAGCTGAAAACAACTTTTTTCAAAAGCATGGGGAACATGTTTTTGCTAACAGCAGCTTTTAGACCAAAAGCGTTATTCCAGACATCAGCTTTTAGAATTTACCAAACACCTTTCTGACAACATTTCAGCAAAAAACTGTTGTAACTGTCTGCAACAACAATACCAAACGAGGCCTAAGATGTCTTTCAAAACGTGTAAAATATCGAAGTGGTCACTCAACTGAATACCATATATCAGTTTAAGGTTTTGTTCCCTGATAATCATATGTCGAGGTACGTTTATCCAACACACTGCTTCTTGACCATTGACGGCCAGGATTTTTTTTGTCCACGTTTTTTTCCCGCGGAACGAAGGGCTTCCGCGCATAATATATGCGGAACGACTATCCTTTCCGCGGATAATAAGCGCGGAAGGACTGTACTTGCAGTTTAAAACCCTAAAACGATCAAACTTTTTTTTGTGCAATTTTTGTCAAATTGCAGAGCAAATTTGGGGGATTTATTGCTTTTGTTCATCCTTACTCACTAATTTCCATTTGGTAAGATAAATTTCTTGCATTTTTCTTGTTTTAATTATGGATAAGATATTTGCTAGGTTTGAAGGTAGAAAAGCTTTGAAAAGAATTGATAAAGTGATTTATAATGTTGTAAATAGTGAATTTGTTGATCTTAGTGGTAGTTGCTTACGTAATGATAACGTAGATTATGTGAATCTTGTTGATGATTGTGATGGAGATGTTTTTCTTAGTGAACATAAATATGAAATGAAGATTTGCATGAAAATAGTGAGTTTATGCATGATAGTAGTGAGACAAGGGATAAGAGTGTTGTTGGAAAAGAAAATATTGTAATTCCTTTCTTGAGACAAAATTTCCCTAATTTAGTAGCCACCGAAAATGTAATTAGGGCTTACGATTTGAAAAATGGGTTTGCAATTAAGATCCAAAATACACAAAGGCGTGTGGACAAATCAATATATGCCCGTAATTATATTTGTAATTTAGCGGGAGAAAACCGCGATAAAGAACCCGTAGAGGACGAAGAAGTTTTGAGAGGATGTGCCGGTAGTGCGAAGAAGAAAAGGCGTTGAGATAAACTTCCTAGAAGTTGATGTAAATTTAGGATTTATGTGATTAATAGGCGAAATACAAGACACTGAGAGATAACGTCCTTGGAGTAAAATCACAATCATGACATTGTGTCGCCGTCTAAGATGAGTTTGATTAAAAGGGAGCGACATGTAACCGCTGCCCAAAAGAATTTAATTAAGAGTTTCCATATTTCGAGTATCACACCTAGACAATAAATGAATATATCTGGAAAAATGCACGGAGGAGAGGAGCAAGTAGGGTTTTATGCCCAACATTTGTGAAATGTCGTGCGTGATTTTAGAAATGATAATTTGGGTGTGAATGATGCTCAAGTGGGATTGGATTTGTTACATCGCTTAGAAGAGGAAAGTGGAGATTTTTTTATTCAGACTCTAATTAATGAAGAAGGAGGATTGAAGTGCCTTTTATGGGTTGACCCTTGGTCGTTGTAGGCCTACAAAAATTTTGGTGATGTGGTTGCATTCAATACAACATATCGAACAAATAGGTATGTTATGTCGTTTGTGCCTTTCACCGGGGTGAATCATCATTATCAATCGGTTCTCTTTGGATTTGTACTAATACGTGATGAATTGAAGACTACATTTGAGTGGGTTTTGGGTGCTTAGTTAGAGGCTGTTGAAGGAAAATCACCCTTGGCTATTATCATCGATCAAGATTAAGCCAAGGCGGGAGCAATTCAATCTCAACTACCGAACACGACACATTTGTTGTGTTCGTGGCACATTAGTAACAAATTTTTGGGAAAGCTTTCAACCTACTATGCAAAGGAATAATTAAATGTGACTTTAACAATTGCATATATCACTCGTTGACTGAAGAAATTTTTGAGGATAGGTGGAAAACATTGATCTTAAAATACAAGTTGGAAGATAATACATGACTGCAAGGCTTGTATAATTTGAAGCATAGGTGGATTGATGCTTATACACGTAATATTTTTTCACGAGTTAAAAAATAACATCGAGAAGCGAAGGAATGAATGCCTTTTTTATGCTTATGTAGGGTCTTGCACGGGGTTGAAAGAATTTGTTGAGGGTGCACACAATTCATGCGTGAGAAAGAAGAGGATTATAATACACGTCACGAAATTCGTTGCATGTAAATGAAGACCACCTTGGAGCATCATGCCGCTTCCATTTATACCAAAGAGATGTTTAAAAGATTTCAAGACCAATTGGTTGAGGCCGCAAAGTACTTTGTGGAGAAGGATAAAGATCGTTCTTTAGAAGATGTGGAGGACATGTACTACAAATGTTATCGACCATTAATGGTTGAGACTAAGAGAACCACTTATCTTGTTACCTTCAATAAGTTGTCATTAAGGGGTTCTTGTATATGTAGAATGTTTGCACATTTGGGCATGTCATGTCATCATATTATTGCCGTGTTGACAAATACGTGTGTGGACGAATTACCGGAACATTTTGTGAAACGGAGGTGGACTAGGGATACCAATAGAGTTAATGGTGTATTGCTATATCACATGCCCAGAGATGATGCCCCATCCCATGATTTGACTCCAATGGAAAGATTTAATCACATGACTTTGCTCACTATGGGGTTTAGTCATAGTTGATTGGCATCGTATGCCGTGAGAGTTATTAATCGAGAGACCGAAATTATTGAGAAAATGCCCGTTGATGGGGTGGAAGGTATTGGAAGTGAATTTGATACAAAAATAAATCAAGAAAATGGAGAGAAGTTGCATGAAACTATTCTGGACCCTTTGTTTCGAAAATCACAGGCCGTAAAAAAGAGCATTAAATTAAAAGTCCCGTTGAGGAACTTGCAAGAAAAAAAGGAAATGCGAACATTGCAACATTGAGGGACATGATGCTAGAAAATATATAGTGAAAATGGAAGAATTGAGAAAAAGTCAAAGTGGCCAATTGTAATTCAAATTTTATATAACACTCTCTTATATATTATATATTATTTTGTCGTGCTTTACACTTATATACCTTATTTTACTAACATGCATTTCCTGTTATATGTAGGTGAAATGGGCAATACTTCGGATGACGAGTCAGTATCTCACGTTAGCAACACATTCTCGGACTCAGACTCCGAATTGGAGGATTGTATATCACCAACATTTAGCGAGTTGGATGTAATCGCTCGTGAATGGAGCGAGGAACTAGCACAGTTTAACGAAACACCTCCCCAAGTGGAGGAAGAAGACCCGGAGTTGCACCCTCCCGAAGAAGAGGCATATCGTTCAAGGGTTTGGGCTGAAGCATGCCATTGGTTAACCCTTTCTTGCAAGTTTGAAAGAGTGTGGAGCAATATGCCGCCTTAATTTCTCCCTCTTTTGAACTTGGTGAGGAGTTCCCCGATGGCCCATGGAGACTATTTGAATGGGATGGCGGTAACTTGTGGAATGTGATAGGATCGCGGATATACGTAAGTTGAAGCCTCGTGAGGGTGTCATCCGGGACCAAGTACGCATTGAACACGTCAAGGGTTGGGTGTCCCACTTACGTGGTGATGATACCACCGCATGGGCTTGGAGGCGTGCACCATGGTGCAAATTCACTCTCTACGCGGGTCGAGCACCATTCCCGTCACCATATGGAATAATCACGAAACCCATGTCGAAGTCACTGAAGGTGTGCTCCGCGAAGGTTGTGTTGTTGTGCTCTATTGGGTTACATACATTGTGAGGGCCGACGCCCCCCTCTCCGGGGGTCTCAACGCACCAACTATCGGGCGGCTTCTCTAATTTTTTAGAGATATTTAGTTCATTAGGGTAGTTCGTACGAGAATTCCCTTTGTTTAAGTATTTTTTTGTAATGTTGTCAAACTGGGCAAGTTATGCACTTATTTGGATTTGAATTGCGACGATTATGTAATTTCTAATTTATCATTGATCCATTACTTGAAAATTTATTATGTCGAAACACAAATTTATTTATGTGATATAAAGTGGAATGCACATTTATTTTATGATATTTATGCTTGTCATGCATGGGAATTTACATGCAAAGTTGGCAAAATGACCATATGTTCGTCATTATAGTAAAGTAATGCTTAAATTTTGAAAGGCCTAAGCAATGATGTTATAATCAATATTTTATTCCATAATGCAGTTCATAGAGTTGAAATACATCATTTTTAACAGATTTCAAAGAAAAAAAGGGGTAATTTTTTCAAAATCTTAATGTCCTTTTCGTGTTAAATAACTACGGAAAGCATTAATCCTTCCGTGCTTATTTTCCGCGGAAGGCAGATTCATTTTTTTTAAATTGCCATTTGTAATGGCACATTCCCACCTGTTTCACAGGATACCAACAAGAATCCAACATCATATGAACAATATAACAACAACAAGCCTGTAAAATTCAAAAAAAATCACCAAAATTAGGCACCTCTCAAAATATGGCCCAAATCGCCAAAATTTTTCAAAACCTAAAAATCTGAAGGTTCTCTAAACCGTTTAAAAATTTGCACACAAGTTGAAGGGGGCCATTATATATACAAATCAATAAAGAAAAGAAACAAAAAAGCTAAAAAAAGGACGGAAAAGGGACACGGTCAATAAACGGCCGATATAAACAAAACAAGTACCACTTGTAATTAAACCAAATAAAAGGTACGTGAGTATGTTCGAATATAAGGAAACAAGTTCAACTAAACTACACAAGATCAACTAAACTACACAAGTTCAACTTAACTACACAACTAGACAAATGACCTAACTACTACTCTTTCCGACTACCCTCTCCATCCTTTGCCTCATATGATGTATTGGTATGGGTTTAACCATCCCACTTTGAAGCTCCTTGGCAATCCTATAATGAAAGATCTCCATATCTGAGGCATCCCAATGCACTTTAGCGAGGTCATATCCCTGCAAGGTGTGGTCCATATATTTGCACACGTACACACCGCAATCTGAGTAGTTATCTTGTTTAGGCATTGCATCCCAAACATGAACTAAAGGCTCTTTATTTGGGACATTTCGATTCTTGCCAACATAACGAAGCATCTCTGCAACAACTCCAACCTAACACACAACAAAAAATAAGATCACTTCATGAAAGTAATAAGGAAAGATTTCAAAATTACGATATAAGTTATGGTCAAGGAACTATTATCACGCACTCTTCTTCTTCGGAATATTTAGCGTTGTAGTTCATAGGATTAAGTACCATCACACCCCATTCTTTCACAGAAAATATGTTAGGCAAAAAGTATGCGCTAAATAATGTCATATGGATCTCGTGTTAATAAGTTAATCATTATCAAGGATAAAGGGTGATAACAGGTAGTGAAATGAACTTACGTGTTACAGTCGAATTTACGATCAGCAGAGTAAATGAAAGGAAGTCCACATTTTCCAGGGAGAGCGTCGATTTTTGGAATACGACCCTCTGGACCGGGAACACCAGCTCTGTTCCTGTTAGCACGTTCCTGCACACATCGACACAGCTCCCTCCTCTCTTCTCTAGTCTTGGCCATTTCACGGAATGCTTTCAATGCGCTGCAACACTCGGCAGATGGATCCTGCACTTCACCTCTGTGAAATGGATCACAGAGTGCCTTGGTACGTTCTTGTTGTGATGTTCCGCATGTAAAAGCTTCCCCTTGCTCCACCATCATGAAAGCACCTACCACCATTACAGTCAACATCATCAGGTATGCAATCCTCGCCATTTTTTTCTTAGAAAGCAATGTATAAGTTGTTGGAATATGCTATGTAGACAAACTGTGTACAAGTAGTTTGACGATAGATTTTGCTGGTTGACGCATTTATAGGCAGCTCGCAGAAGTACATCAGATATCGAATTAGCAATTTAACTAAAGTTAGGACACCTAATTTGCTTGATCACATAAAAATGACTAGCAACAATGTGATGCATGCCGCTCTGTTCTTATGTCTAATTTTACGGTTACTTGTTAGGCTTTATCTGAAAAACTTTCATCACAAAAGACGTGACACCGAGATGCCGAATTGTGTACAGGTAATTTGATGATAGATTATGCTTGTGTTAGGCTGCGTCTGAAAAAAATTTCTCAAAAAATGTGACACGAGCTGAGGCGATTCTGTCGGCTATGTTTGTTTTATCAGCTTTCTGGGATCCGTCGCACTGAGATGTGCTGCTCTTGTCTAAATTTTGAACAATGTTATTTAGATAATTTATTATCTACTTGCCTAATTGTCCGTTGCTTTGCCTAAGTTAGATTTCATATTAAGGCTCCGTTTGGGAGTCTTGTTGAAAATTGCTGTGCTCCGAGAAAAAGTGTTGGTTGAAAAAGTGTTGTCAGGAAAATTGTGGAAAAAGTGTTGTCAGAAAAATTAGATGACTGTTTAACAATTTTTTTAATTTATGCATATTTTGAGATATAATATATAAAAATAATGTTTTTGAGAAGGTTTGATGATGAAACTAATAGCTAATTCCTGCAAAAGCTGAAAACGGTTTTTTCCAAAAGCATGGGGAACATGTTTTTTATAACAACAGCTTTTAGACCAAAAGCGTTATTTCAGACATCAGCTTTTAAAATTTACCAAACACCTTTCTGACAACATTTCAGCAAAAAACTGTTGTAACTGTCTGCAACAGCAATATCAAACGAGGCCTAAGATGTCTTTCAAAACGTGTAAAATATCGAAGTGGTCACTCAACTGAATACCATATATCAGTTTAAGGTTTTGTTCCCTGACAATCATATGTCGGGGAACGTTTATCCAACACACTGCTTCCAGGCCATTGACGGCCAGGATTTTTTTTTGTCCACGTTTTTTCCCGCGGAACGAAGGGCTTCCGCGCATAATATACGCGAAACGTTTTTGTGTGGTGACACTATAGCTAGTATGTAGGTGCTTATTATAGAATAAGTTCACTGAACATGACTCGCACAGCTGAACAACTGATGGAGTTCACTCACGTGTCAGCAGTTGTTCACATAGTGATAGTTGTACAAGTATCCTTAGACTTGAGGTCTGATAGTCAACTTGTGTACACTGAACTATGCTTTGGTTTAGTTCTTAGTCTCCAGGGACAATTATTAGGGCTCTTCTGGGTATAGGAATTTGTACACGAAGATAGTGTATGATCAATAAAGGATCTACCCCTTCCAGTGAAGGAAGCGAATGTTCAAGGCTGATCCACTTATGCTAGTTCAGGAATCTCTGGCCAGAGTGAATGAAATTAGAAAGGAGTTTCTAATTTGCATAGAACTACGCATAGTAAATGGTAAGCAAGTGATTGAATTAGATAGGCTTGACACGAGATCCATGCCTTGTATTTAATCGGAACATTGTAGGGTAGAAGGAGTTTACTGTACGGTAACTATTCACTGACAGGTTCTTGGTATTCTAAGCAGTGAATTCATATTATCCGGATAGTCGCGATATGTTGAGAAGCATCACTCACGATGTAGAATAAATGTGATTAATTAATTAATCATATTTAATAAATTAGAGAATTTATATAAATAATGATAAAATAGTTTTATTATTATTTATTTCTACTACCGGCTTAATATTGAACCTACAGGGTCACACCATAAAAAGAGAATGATTTAATGGTGGAGGAATTAATTAATAATGGCTAAATAATTATTTATTTATGAAATAAATAATTAATTGGCAAATTTAATAATTGATTAAATGAGATTTAATTGATTATAAATTAATTAAGAAAAGTTCTTAATATTATTAATTAAAGGATTTAATTTTTGGAAATTAAATCAAGAGAGAGAATTATTTCTAAAGTGTTTAGAAAAAGGATTAATGATTAAAAGGTGTTTTAATTATTAATGAGAATAATAAATGGGATAATAATAATAATATTTATGGGAAAATTTCAGCTGAAAATTTTGCCTATAAATACACTATTATAGACCCTATTTTATTCCAACCCACATCGAACCCGAAAACCCAAAAAGTTTGGAAAACTCAATTCTCTCCACCTCCTTCCTCCTCCTTAACATCGTTTTCTTGGTGGATACCGGTGGAGTGCTTCACACTTGAGGAGCAACTGCTAAGGATCTCTGATCGTTGTCTCCGAATTATTTTAAAGGTTAGATTCGATCCCTCGAATTTTTATTCACGATTTATATGCTTTTATTTGGATTTTGTATGTGTAAAAGTGTTTTGCCATGCCCCCGCTGCGTTAAAAATCCAACAATGGTATCAGAGCGTAGGTTGTATGCATATAGATCTGTGGTAAAAATTTCAGAATTTTATGTGCTTGTATGAATTAATTATGATTTTTACAAGTTATATTATGGATTAATTTTGTCTGATGAGAAATCGTTTCTCAGAATAATTTTGAATGTTGATCTGGGTTCTACAAGTGTTGTAGATCGTCTGGGTATTTTTTTCATAATTTTATGATGTATAGATTTTTTATTATGAATTTTTGAAGTTGTATCAATTAAATTTGTAATTAAATAATTATATATATATACGTATAAATAAATTGTTAGTATATATATATTATGTATGTAAAGCTGCTTGTACTGTGTCTGTGTTGTCTGCTGTTGATGCTGCACAAAGAAGGACAGAGAAGATCAGATGTCAGGCACGTTTTCCGAGAGGCGGCGGCTGCTGGAAAAAAAAAATAGGCGTGTAACGCATTCCGGGAATACGTTACACACTTGTAGCGCATTCATGGAATGCGTTACACCCTTGTAACGCATCACCGGAATGCGTTACAGGGCTTGTAACGCGTTCCTGTAATGCGTTACAGCCCGTCTGTTGATTTTAAAATTGATTTTCTAGGAGTTTCGTAACTCCGTTTTGGGCGTGTAATATACCGTTGGATTCGTTTTTCCGAGACGGATCTAATGGAGTGATCAATTTTAGTTTATATAAAAGTTTTGAACTGTTTATATTTCCATGAAGTGTTTTAAAGCTATTTTTAACTGTTTAAGTTGCTTTTAAATGCTCCATGTGATACATAGAGATGTATAATGCTTAGAATAATGTGCTAGATGATATAACATGCCTACCTTGATGTTTATTCATGTTGATATATGTGATATATGCTTAGTTTATCATGCGATGATAGATTTAGGTGAACTTAAATAAACATAAGGCGTTTGTTAGACAACCTAGTATAGTGAAATTGTTTCATAACCTTAATAACAATATTATGAATACAATCATGAGATTCTTGTGTTTGTGAAACACGTTATTGAATATGAATTTTCGATATGAGAGAAAGGATGATTCTGTCAACAACAGATTTCTATCTGTAAGAAAGGGTTATTAAGTGACGCCTCTTGACAATGCTCCACCCGATCTGGGAATCATCTGATTATTGATTATTGATTTGAAATATTTAATTTAAAAGGAAGAATCTCTTTATAATATGATTATGATTTTAACGTAATATAATCCCTCTAAAATTAAATAATATCAAGTAGTAATTGGCCAATGATACAACGGGTTTGTGTCGGTCATAGCCTTCCAACATGGTAGAAAGTAGTTCTTATTTTTGAATCATTATCGTTTTGTGCCACAGCCGAGGGCTTTGATTTCGAAATAAGAAATACATGTCTATTACATAGAGATGTGTACATTGAATAAGAATCTAAAGGTCGTTATGTGCCACAGCCGTGAGCTTTTGGGGACTGATTCAATTGTACGGAATGTTGGGTTAAACTTGACTTAGAATATTGAGTTTGTCGTGCCACGGCCGTGACTCAATTATTCAAGAGGCTAAAGTTTGATTAGAGAATAACATTAAATGTAATTGACAAGAGTTGTCTGCTTATTGAACATTACATGTCGTTTCGTGCCATAACCGGGGTTGTGTAATGGAATGTAGGATCCCTATTCCCACTAGCATTATGAATGCTTAATTTTTCATGTAGGGGGTTGAATAAATTAGGAAAACTAGTGGGAGCCACTTATGAATAAAGACCCGATTCATATAGTATTTTGAAATGAAATCGAATATTTGCTAAGTGTTGTTATGTGTTTATCATTTTCAGATTTACTTTGTACGTTATGTCTTCTGCACTATCACTCAGGAGCATATTAGATGCTCATAAATTGACTGGTCCTAATTATGCTGACTGGCTTCGAAACTTGAGAATTGTTCTCAGGATTGAGAAGCTGGAATACGTGATTGACTCACCTAAGCCTACTGAACCTGCTAGTGATGCACATAATGATGAACATGTTGTGTATCGTAAGTGGATAGATGATGCAAATGTTGCTCAATGCATCATGCTAGCTTCCATGAATATTGAGCTACAGAAGCAACATGAGCATATGGATGCTCACACTATCCTCATGCATCTACAAGAGTTGTATGATGTGGCGGGGAGGACAGCTCGATATGAGATATCGAAGGAGTTGTTCGGTTGTAGGATGTCTGAGGGATCATCTGTGAATGATCATGTACTTAAGATGATCAATTTGATTGAACGTCTTGGACAACTTGGTTTTGCCATGGATGGGGAGCTGAGCCAAGACTTGGTCTTGCAATCGCTTCCAAGTTCGTTCTCGCAGTTTATTGTGAACTTTCACATGAATAAGTTGGATGTCAGCCTGCCTGAACTCCACAACATGTTGAAGACTGCGGAATCGAATTTTCCCCCTAATAGAGTTCTGTTCTTCTAATTGGTGAAGGTTCCAATCCTAAGAAAAGGAAGAGGAACTCTTCCAAGAAGAAGAAAGTAGGTGAGAAAACGCCGGTTCCACCAAAAGCTGAAGACCCCAAGAGCAAAGTTGTTTGCTTTCACTGTAACAAGGTGGGGCACTGGAAGAGGAACTGCAAGGTTTACCTTACAGAATTGAAGAAGAAGAAGGGTAGTGAGACTACCGCTTCTGATTCAGGTATGTTCATGATAGAAGTGAATATGTCATTAAATCAAATTTCTACTTGGGTATTAGATACCGCCTGTGGTTCTCAAATCTGCAATTTGTTGCAGGGACCAAGGAGAAGTAGGACTCTTGAGGAAGAGGAGGTGATTCTACTGATGGAAATGGAGCAAGAGTTGCTGCTGTAGATGTAGAATCGTTTCATTTACATAGGCCTACGAGCAAGACTATTGTTTGAAATAATTGTTATTTTATTCCCTCGATTGTGAGGAATATTATTCCCATGTTAGACTTGGGTGGATTTTTCATTTATTATTGAGAATAATGAATGTTCTATTCTTAGAGATAATATTCTTTATGGACGTGATACTTTAAATAATGGTCTGTATATATGTGACATAATTTACTTCAGATTGAACAAACTAATAAAAGAAAAGGGATGATGAAAATCTCACTTTATAGGGGCACTGCAGTCTCCATTTAGTAGACATGGAGAGAGGGCTGCAAATTTGCTAGGAATGGTACACACAGATGTATGTGGACCAATGTCTAAGCAAGCCATGGGTGGATTTTCATACTTCATTACTTTCATAGATGATAGATCTGGATTCGGATATGTGTTTGATGAAACACAAGTCTGAGGCCTTTGAAAAGTTCAAAGAATATATGTATGAAGTGGAGAAATAAACCAAACATAGTATTATAACTCTTCGATCAGATCGAGGTGGTGAATACTTTAATGGAGTGTTTCTAGATTATCTTTAAGTTAATGGTATAGTCTCCCAGTGGACTCCTCCAGATTGGTATCTAAAAGGAGAAATCGAACTTTGTTAGACATAGTTCGGTCCATGATGAGCTATGCGAATCTTCCAGTATTCCTATGGGGTTATGCATTGGAAACCTCAGCATATTTACTGAATATGGTGCCTTCCAAAATCTGTTCCTCAAACTTCGTATGAGATATGGAAAGAAAGGAAACCGAGTCTTAAACACGTTAAGATTTGGGGATGTCCAGTTTATGTCAAGAAAGTTGACCCAGATAAGCTGGAATATCGATCCATAAAATGTAGTTTTGTGGGATATCCTAAAGAGACTTTAGGGTATTACTTTTGCACCGATCATCGGGTGTTTATCTCGAGACATGCTACCTTCTTGGAAAAGGAGTTTATCCTTGAAGGAAACAGTGGGAGCAAAATTGAACTTGATGAAGTTCAAGAAGCACAAACTACTACGGACGAAGTGGAAACACCTGTTCTGACTGAACAACCTTTTGTGGAACAGCCCATTCGTAGGTCAGCACAAACTACTACGGATCAACTGCTGACACTATAGCTAGTATGTAGGTGCTTATTATAGAATAAGTTCACTGAACATGACTCGCACAGCTGAACAACTAATGGAGTTCACTCACGTGTCAGCAGTTGTTCACATAGTGATAGTTGTACAAGTATCCTTAGACTTGAGGTCATCATAGTCATCTTGTGTACACTGAACTATGCTTTGGTTTAGTTCTTAGTCTCCAGGGACAATTATTAGGGCTCTTCTGGGTATAGGAATTTGTACACGAAGATAGTGTATGATCAATAAAGGATCTATCCCTTCCAGTGAAGGAAGCGAATGTTCAAGGCTGATCCACTTATGCTAGTTCAGGAATCTCTGGCCAGAGTGAATGAAATTAGAAAGGAGTTTCTAATTTGCATAGAACTACGCATAGTAAATGGTAAGCAAGTGATTGAATTAGATAGGCTTGACACGAGATCCATGCCTTGTATTTAATCAGAACATTGTAGGGTAGAAGGAGTTTATTGTACGGTAACTATTCACTGACAGGTTCTTGATATTCTAAGCAGTGAATTCATATTATCCGGATAGTCGCGATATGTTGAGAAGCATCACTCACGATGTAGAATAAATGTGATTAATTAATTAATCATATTTAATAAATTAGAGAATTTATATAAATAATGATAAAATAGTTTTATTATTATTTATTTCTACTACCGGCTTAATATTGAACCTACAGGGTCACACCATAAAAAGAGAATGATTTAATGGTGGAGGAATTAATTAATAATGGCTAAATAATTATTTATTTGTGAAATAAATAATTAATTGGCAAATTTAATAATTGATTAAATG
Source organism: Apium graveolens (assembly GCF_009905375.1). Lineage (NCBI taxonomy): Eukaryota > Viridiplantae > Streptophyta > Magnoliopsida > Apiales > Apiaceae > Apium > Apium graveolens. Next base: position 197,142,694 of record NC_133657.1, read on the forward strand.
AGATTTAATTGATTATAAATTAATTAAGAAAAGTTCTTAATATTATTAATTAAAGGATTTAATTTTTGGAAATTAAATCAAGAGAGAGAATTATTTCTAAAGTGTTTAGAAAAAGGATTAATGATTAAAAGGTGTTTTAATTATTAATGAGAATAATAAATGGGATAATAATAATAATATTTATGGGAAAATTTCATCTGAAAATTTTGCCTATAAATACACTATTATAGACCCTATTTTATTCCAACCCACATCGAACCCGAAAACCCAAAAAGTTTGGAAAACCCAATTCTCTCCACCTCCTTCCTCCTCCTTAACATCGTTTTCTTGGTGGATACCGGTGGAGTGCTTCACACTTGAGGAGCAACTGCTAAGGATCTCTGATCGTTGTCTCCGAATTATTTTAAAGGTTAGATTCGATCCCTCGAATTTTTATTCACGATTTATATGCTTTTATTTGGATTTTGTATGTGTAAAAGTGTTTTGCCATGCCCCCGCTGCGTTAAAAATCCAACAAATGATGCTCAAGTGGGATTGGATTTGTTACATCGCTTAGAAGAGGAAAGTGGAGGATTTTTTTTATTCAGACTCTAATTGATGAAGAAGGAGGATTGAAGTGCCTTTTATGGGTTGACCCTTGGTCGTTGTTGGCCTACAAAAATTTTGGTGATGTGGTTGCATTCAATACAACATATCAAACAAATAGGTATGTTATGCCGTTTTTGCCTTTCACCGAGGTGAATCATCATTATCAATCGGTTCTCTTTGGATTTGTACTAATACGTGATGAATTGAAGACTACATTTGAGTGGGTTTTGGGTACTAGGTTAGAGGCCGTTGAAGGAAAAGCACCCTTGGCTATTATCATCGATCAAGATTAAGCCAAGGCGGGAGCAATTCAATCTCAACTACCGAACATGACACATTTGTTGTGTTCATGGCACATTAGTAACAAATTTCTGGGAAAGCTCTCAACCTACTATGCAAAGGAAGAATTTAAATGTGACTTTAATAATTGCATATATCACTCGTTGACCGAAGAAATTTTTGAGGATAGGTGGAAAGCATTGATCTTAAAATATAAGTTGGAAGATAATACATGACTGCAAGGCTTGTATAATTTGAAGCATAGGTGGGTCAATGCTTATAAACGTAATATTTTTTTCACGGGTCAAAAAATAACATCAAGAAGCGAAGGAATGAATGCCTTTTATATGCTTATGTAGGGTCTTGCACGGGGTTGAAAGAATTTGTTGAGGGTGCACACAATTCATGCGTGAGAAAGAAGAGGATTATAATGCACGTCACGAAATTCGTTGCATGTAAATGAAGACCACCTTGGAGCACCATGTCGCTTCCATTTATACCAAAGAGATGTTTAAAAGATTTCAAGACCAATTGGTTAAGGCCGCAAAGTACTTTGTGGAGAAGGATAGAGATCGTTCTTAAGAAGATGTGGAGGACACGTACTATAAATGTTATCGACCATTAATGGTTGAGTCTAAGAGAACCACTTATCTTGTTACCTTCAACAAGTTATCATTAAGGGGTTCTTGTATATGTAGAATGTTTGAGCATTTGGGCATGTCGTGTCATCATATTATTGCTGTGTTGACAAATAGGTGTGTGGACGAATTACCGGAACATTTTGTGAAATGGAGGTGGACTAGGGATACCAATAGAGTTGATGGTGTATTGCCATATCACATGCCCAGAGATATGCCCCATCCCATGATTTGACTCCAATGGAAAGATTTAATCACATGACTTTGCTCAATATGGGGTTTAGTCATAGTTGCTTGGCATCGTATGCCGTGAGAGTTATTAATTGAGAGACCGAAATTATTGAAAAAATGTCCGTTGATGGGGTGGAAGGTGTTGGAAGTGAATTTGATATAAAAATAACTCAAGAAAGTGGAGAGAAGTTGCATGAAACTATTCTTGACCCTTTGTTTCGAAAACCAAAGGGCGCAAAAAAGAGCATCGAATTAAAAGTCCCGTTGAGGAACTTGCAAGGAAAAAAAGGAAATGCGAACATTGCAACATTGAGGGACATGATGCTAGAAAATATTTAGTGAAAATGGAAGAATTGAGAAAAAGTCAAAGTGGCCAATTGTAATTCAAATTTTATATAACACTCTCTTATATATTGTTTTATCGTACTTTACACTTATATACCTCATTTTACTAACATGCATTTCATGTTATATGTAGGTGAAATGGGCAATACTTCGGATGACGAGTCGGTATCTCACGTTAGCAACACATTCTCGGTCTCAGACTCCAAATTGAAGGATTGTATCACCAACATTTAGCGAGTTGGATGTAATCGCTCGTGAATGGAGCGAGGAACTAGCACGGTTTAACGAAGCACCTCCCCAAGTGGAGGAAGAAGACCCGGAGTTGCACCCTCCCGAAGAAGAGGCATATCGTTCAAGGGTTTGGGCCGAAGCATGTCATTGGTTAACCCTTTCTTGCAAGTTTGAAAGAGTGTGGAGCAATATGCCGCCTTAATTTCTCCCTCTTTTGAACTTGGTGAGGAGTTCCCCGATGGCCCATGGAGACTATCTGAATGGGATGGCGGTAAACTTATGGAATGTGATAGGATCGCGGACATACGTAAGTTGAAGCCTCGTGAGGGTCTCACCCGGGACTAAGTACACATTGAACACGTCAAGGGTTGGGTGTCCCACTTATGTGGTGATGATACCACCGCATGGGCTTGGAGGCGTGCGCCATTGTGCAAATTCACTCTCTACGCGGGTCGAGCACCATTCCCGTCACCATATGGAATGATCACGAAACCCATGCCGAAGTCACTGAAGGTGTGCTCTGCGAAGGTTGTGTTGTTGTGCTCTATTGGGTTACATGCATTGTGAGGGCCGACGCCCCCCCCTCTGGGGGTCTCAACGCACCGACTATCGGGCGGTTTCTCTAACTTTTTAGAGATATTTAGTTTATTAGGGTAGCTCGTACGAGAATTCCCTTTGTTTAAGTATTTTTTTGTAATGTTGTCAAACTGGGTAAGTTATGCACTTATTTGGATTTGAATTGCGACGATTATGTAATTTCTAATTTATCATTGATCCATTACTTGAAAACTTATTATGTCGAAACACAAATTTATTTATGTGATATAAAGTGGAATGCACATTTATATTGTGATATTTATGTTTGTCATGCATGGGAATTTACATTCAAAGTTGGCAAAATGACCATATGTTCGTCATTATAGTAAAGTAATGCTTAAATTTTGAAAGGCCTAAGCAACGATGTTATAATAAATATTTTATTCCATAATGCAGTTCATAGAGTTGAAATACATCATTTTTTAACAGATTTCAAAGAAAAAAAGGGGTAATTTTTTCAAAATCTTAATGTCATTTTCGCGTTAAATAACTACGGAAAGCATTAATCCTTCCGCGCTTATTTTTCGCGGAAGGCAGATTCATTTTTTTTGAAATTGCCATTTGTAATGGCACATTCCCACCTGTTTCACAGGATACCAACAAGAATCCAACATCATATGAACAATATAACAACAACAAGCCTGTAAAATTAAAAAAAAATCACCAAAATTAGGCACCTCTAAAAATATGGCCCAAATCGCCAAAATTTTTCAAAATCTAAAAATTTGAAGGTTCTCCAAACCGTTTAAAAATTTGCACACAAGTTGAAGGGAGCCATTATATATACAAATCAATAAAGAAAAGAAACAAAAAAGCTAAAAAAAGGACGGGAAAAGGACACGGTTGATAAACGACCGATATAAACAAAACAAGTATCACTTGTAATTAAACCAAATAAAAGGTACGTGAGTATGTTCGAATGTAAGGAAACAAGTTCAACTAAACTACACAAGATCAACTAAACTACACAAGTTCAACTTAACTACACAACTAGACGAATGACCTAACTACTACTCTTTCCGACTACCCTCTCCATCATTTGCCTCATATGATGCGTTAGTATGGGTTTAGCCATCCCACTTGGAAATCTTATAACGAAATATCTCCACATCTGAGGCATCCCAACACACTTTAGCGAGTTCATATCCCTGCAAGGTGTAGTCCATATCTTTGCACACGTACACACCGCAATCTGAATAGTTATCTTGTTTAGGCATTGCATCCCAAACATGAACTAAAGGCTCTTTATCTGGGACATTTCGATTCTTGCCAACATAACGAAGCATCCCTGCAACAACTCCAACCTAAAACACAACAAAAAATAAGATCACTTCACGAAAGTAATAAGGAAAGATTTCAAAATTACGATATAAGTTGTGATCGAGGAACTATTATCACGCACTCTTCTTCTTCGGGATATTTAGCATTGTAGTTCATAGGATCAAGTACCATCACACCCCATTCTTTCACAGAAAATATGTTAGGCAAAAATATGCGCTAAATAATTCACGCAAGTATACGCGTTCGCAAGTAATATAGAATGATTTCTAGTTCATTCCCACAAAGACTCTGATTAATTATATTTAATTAACACTTACTCACCAATGTATGATTATTCTTCAATGCCAAGACAATAACAATCAAGATTGGTTAACTAATATTAACTACGAGAATTAAACACTTGAATTAACAATATTAAACACACATGAGATCCTAACTTCATTACTACTTCATTCAGTAGTTATTGTTATTAACCTTAGCCTGTAATGGTGATGATATTAATCGAACAACACGAAACTGATAATCACCAATTTTCGTTGTACGAATACCATTCTACCAAGCATCCACAATTTAGATAGAAGTTGAATAGGTATCAATTATGTTGAGAACCTATATGCCTATAGAATTTGACAACATAACGATTTAAGCACAAGTTATTCATGATGATTACACAGGGCAAGTAAAACAGTTAGAGTTACCCATTAATCATGCATACAACACATGAACATATGCTAGCATGGCAAGTTCTAAATCTTAAGATCCACTGTCGCTTCACAAGAGATTAACAGGCTATCTTACATGTTCGCGACGCATATAAGACGAATAAGCACAACCTATACTAGATATCATACAATCACCACATACCAAGGTATTAAACATTAAACTAAAGAATTCCATAGTAAATCCGCTAGAATCCCATGATCACGATTAGCCCATAATAGAATCATCGTCACCATAGGTTCATATGAAATCATGATAATAACACAATGATATAAGGCTGAAAAATACTTAATAAATAATGAAGTATGTCACAAGAGTATTAAGGTTCAAAGCATAAAGAAAACTAGCATCCACTGTTACAATGAATTAAAAGAATCACAAGATAAACTAATGCTTCCTCTTCTTCGTTGTTGCGTGCTAAAACGGTCTTCTCAATCTTCTTGTCTTCGCTCTGGTTGAAGAAAACATCTTCCCATAAGGTTTATATAAGAATCTAGGAGTCATCGCGCCAACAGAAGCCCAAACAGAATTGAAAACAAATAAAACCAGAATCTGAAATTCCGCACGCACACGGCCGTGTGCTTCCTCCACGTGGTAGCGTGCTGGCGCGCGGTCGCGTGCTCCTAGCGCGCGGTCGCGTGCTACCCTTCTAGAAAATTCTTCATTTTTCTCATGTTTGTGCTGATTTCTTTGCTCATCACCCCTAGACTGATTCCAAGCACTTCTTTAAGCTTTATTTGATGAAAACCACATATCTAAGCAAGTTATACCCTGAAATGCAAAAAACTAGAAAACGCGTCAAATACACAAAATACTTGAGTCCAAGACACCAATTCAAGCTGTTATGAGACGCTCTAAGTGGTATAAAATGCCACTTATGAAAATACCATGAGAATCCAATGATTCTTATTCACATTCACGTGAACAAATATGTATTCCACCTGGTTAATTGGTGGACCTATCCCACAACTCCCCAAGCAAGAAAGAAATGCATGGCCTTCGCAGAATAGGGATGTGAGTAGTCCACTTTCTTCGCCAACTCCATAAAAAGTGGATCCATGAAGTAGTATGAAGGCTGTAATATCCAGGTTTGACAATATAATAAAATATGAGATATTTTATTTTATATTATTATAATAGTAGTTGAGATATGTGTGAATTAAATTTATTGATCATGTGAGATATGTTTTTATTATTTTTGTTTTCCAATTAATATTAGGGTATTAATGTGTATTGTTATTTAGATTATTGTCCCATATTGATTAGAAATAAGAAGGAGAAACTCTTCTTGCACTATATAATGTATGTAGTGTATTGTGTTTAACTTGTGTGCTAGGTACTTGGCTCACTTCCCACATTGGTGAGAATGAGAGTGAAGTAATATCCTTAAGCTATAAATGAAGGCACATACTTGTGGGATGGACTTACAAGTGTGCTAGTTTAATGTTTAATTCCAATACATTAGCTTTTGTCCCACATCGAGACAAAAGTGTGAAAGTGCTAGCCATTTGTCTATATAACTAGAAAGATGCTGAGTTTCTATGCATTTAAGGATTTACATAGATAATAACTTCCTAGTTCTAAGGTTTCTTTTCTATTTTCCCATATTGAGGAGAAGTGGGAAGTAAAACATCAAGCTAAATATTTAAACTCATTTGTTTTCATGATTTTCGAGTGAATGAGGATTTGAAGCATTTGATTTGTCCGTTATTTTCCTCTTAAGAGTAAAATAAAGCAAGTAACTGAGGTTGAGTTGTGTATATATGAAGTTGAATGTTTTTTGTGCTTAACTCTAACTTGAAATCCCACATCGAGGTGAATTAGATCTGAAAATTTTTTTACTCTATGTAAGAGTACAAGGTACTTGTAGATGCATGCAAGTACTTGTGTTTTGGGCTTTCTAAAGCACTAATACTAATATTTTGTTAAAATTTATAAATTTATAAATCCAATAAAGAAGAAAATAAAAAGCAATTAGAGTTTCCCATGTAAGAAATATTCTACCTAAAATACCATAACAATTAAAAGAATATAAACTTGCCTCTATAAAAGGGTTTGTTCGAAATCTTAATTAAAGATCAGAAACAACTAACTCGTATGTTGGGAGATGGAAAGTACACTTAACATCTTAAGTAGTGCAAGTTTTCATAAACATATTAGAGTCCCACATTGAGTTGGATACAAATAGTAGGCTGCTATTTATATAGTAGTTGCACAAATGATGTGGGCGCCGGAGACAACAAACTGTTGGAGTAAATGTCACAAGTCCACTTGGTTTTATTTCAATCAACTCAAATATCCCACATCAAATTAGTAGGTGAGTAGGGACAAACTCTCATCTATATAAGTGAGGGAAGTCATCCCCTAGTAGAGAAGTAGGAATCAAAGTTAAGCTCAACTTTGAGGTAACTTCTTATCTCACTTCTTCTAAGTTGTGTATTTTCTACTTATTTTATTGAATAATATTTCAATATTTTATTAATTTCTTAGATAGTACTTATAATATTATAAGTAGTTATTTAAAGGTTGAATCATGGTTTAATTAACTTAACCAAAGTTATAAATTATATCAGTGGCATAGAGAACGATTTATGACAAAGAAAAAAATGTATGATTTTAGGTGATTCTAAAAGACCTTGATCGAAAGTATCTTGCTTTTTAAGCTGGACTTGAAGTAAGTAAAGTACTTAACCGCAACACAAGATTACTTCTTTGAATCTGTCCTTGGTGATTGTCAATTTTGTTGTTACTTTGTGATGATTGAAATGGTTGTAGTTACGTGACTTGATGCGTGTATTTATCATGAAATTTCGATAACATATATTGTTATATATATATATATGAACTTATGCATGATCAATTGGGAATATGAATATATATTGAATTGTGTCACTATTACGAGAAGATGAGTTTTTACCAAGCCTTTTATAGGCTAGTAAGGGTAGTCCATGATGGGCAGGCCATGTTCGGTTATCGAATATGAATTGATCTTGCCTCCTCCATGTGATTAAGATCTATGTGATCTAAGATCTATGTGATCAGATACCGCAGAGCAAGGCCGCCTTAGGTCTTGAGCTCGATGGGGCAACGATGGAATAAGGTATACAACGAGCCACTTTGTTGGTAATGGCGCCAGAGGAGGTTTCCCATGGGATATTATGTTGTGAGAAAGCCCTGCAGGCAAATGTATTGAACATGGTGCACTAATTAAATGTCTCGTGATTCATAAATAATAAAGATAAGATGAAATGCACTTATACATGATGAGTTTCTTATGTGTGTTATTTATCTTTAGTTACTTTACTTACTGAGCGAAGTAGCTCATAGTTTACTTGTGTTGCAGGCAAGGGTAAAGATAAAAATAGGTAGAAGTGGGACCGAGCTGAAGCAGAACCTTGCCCGGATGATGTACATATGGCTACTTTGACCTGGGGATGGCCTATCTATATGTTTTGCTATATGTCACCTAGTAATGACATATTTTATAATACGTTTTTAAGTATGGTTTGTATTAAAGAATAAAAGTAGACTTTATATGTGTGTAATGTGGTTTTGTTGGAGTTAAAAAAATCATTGAAACACATTGAAACTGCACTTATGACCCAAAGAACAGATTTATTTTCCATTGAGTGGAGAAGAGAAAGAGAGAAGATGAAAGAGAGAAGAGAAACAGAGAAGATGAAGAGAAAGATGAAGCGTGGGAAAAAAATATATTAGACAATCGGGCCTTGTGCTGGAAGACTATAGTCTTGTGCTACAGCCTTTTGTTATAGCCTTTTAGGATGGATGTGACAATTAGAAGATTTTGCTAGATCTTGCAAAATATTTCTGACTAGCTATTAAAACTCCTGCCCAAACTGAAATTCACTAAAATAAAATATCTTATTTTATTGATTGGAAAATATGATTTTAAATATTTTATTAATTACTTGTTATAATATGATTTTGGATAATATCTTACATGCTTACATGGTATAATCTTTAACCTTCTTTCATTAATTTATGTTGTTCTTTTAATTTCATTTTGAATTTTTATATGTTACAATTGTTGTGTGATAACCTGGTTCTTGCAGTGGTCGACTGGTTGTTGCGTGATCGTGAGGAAATCATAGCTGCAGCGGGGGTGTATCAGAGGATGCCTTTGTAACACCCCAACCCGAATTACTTAACGGAAGAAAATATACTAAAATAACATTTCGATTTCATCATATAAACTTTAGCATTTTTTTTTATCTCCAACAAAACCACATTACACACATATAAAGCAAGGTAACTAAGCTTTTACTCTAGGAACGTATGTTTCTAATGTACATAAATTCACACTCTAATTATCTGAGTTCATTTTACACAATATACAATTCAACTAAGAAAAGTACTACATTGAAGTAACATATTTTCATACTAAAATTAAAAATTTGAAGTACTTGAAGACCTGAAATTTTACTTATAACATTACAATAGAAACGGGTGATCCTAATGTATATTATAATTTTACATTAGTAACAGGCGTTTCTATTGTACACCGTCCGTTACATTATAGAAACGCTCGTTTCTATTTTACCCTATTTGTTACATTATAGAAACACCCATTTCTATTGTACATATGTTCTCATATTACAGTTCAGTTCCTGATGTGTTGATGTGCTAAAAAACCAGGCGTCGAAGAATTGAAGGATGCGAGTCAACTGATCAACACGTCAAGTCAAGACTCCTAACATAATCAGCACGTCGAAAACCAGACTATTACTAGAGAGGAAGGAATAAGGATAATTAATACATTCCAAAAGTTAATCATACAACACTTAAATTAGAAGTTTGGGGATAAAAAAATTAGATAATGTCTTAACATAATCTATAAAAGTTAAACATAAATCCCAACCAAACCCACAGTTAACATCCTCAAAAGATGATCACGTTCACGCCTAGCTAAATTAATATCTCCCTCCTTACTTCGACTTGTTGCTTCCATGTACATAGACCAATGGATAAAGAGGAGGTGACCAAGTTTCATTCATCGGATAAAGCGTAGGTGACAGAGACGAGGCCTATGAATGAAAAGAAGGTGACGGAGATGAGGCCAATGAATGAAAAGAAGGTGATCGAGACAAGGCCAAAGAAGCATCACTGCAAGCACTTTGTGAATCGAAAAGGTCCTTGAGCATGACTGCAAAAACAACAAAAATTAAATAAGAAGTCAGGACCCTATATCAACCAGAGACAATTGGACACAATTATTATTTCCTGCTAGTGGAACTAATGTGTAGCAAAACTATAAGCAAACAAAACAACTGCTATTATATCAAGTATTTGAGCTAGTCACACAGTTATTTTACCACAAAAAGTCAGGACCCTATATCTGCACAGAATAATCTAAAGCCCTACTATTAGAAGTCGAAGCAGGCATTAATCCTTGTGGCATAAATGTTGTATTAATACTTTCTCTTGGCTGAAAACTCCTTAATTGTAATGCCTTGCCTTAAGAAGCAAGGAGTTCACTGATAGGTTCGAGTTTAAGTACAATTACCGTAAACTATTCTGAGCATGGTATCATGGTCGGACTCAAACTCTTGTAACACTAATATCATGGTCGGACTCTAAACAATTAGTTCTGTAGAAGGAATAGTCAAAGAACATTAATATCATGCTCATCATAGTTGAAGCAACAGCTAAAACAATATGAGCATCAAAAGTGAAACAATACCTTGAGGCTCCTCCATGATGGTATATATAGGATATCGATCAAAGAGGGAGGTTTGTAGGTGGTGGAGGTGGAGGTGGAGATTTGTAGCCCATTAGACTCCTAATGGCATGCCCACGAGAGGTGGAGATGGAGGTGGAGGTGGAGGGGGAGGTGGAGGGGGAGGTGGAGGTGGAGGTGGAGTTGGAGCGGGATATTATCCAAACCAATACCCAAAGACCTAAAGCAATAAAACACATTGAAACTGCACCTATGACTCAAAAAACAGATTTATTTTCCATTGAGTGGAGAAGAGAAAGAGAGAAGATGAAAGAGAGAAGAGAAACAGAGAAGATGAAGAGAAAGATGAAGCGCGGGAAAAAAATATATTAGATAATTGGGCCTTGTGCTAGCAGACTATAGTCTTGTGCTATAGCCTTTTGTTATAGCCTTTTGGGATGGATGTGACAATTAGAAGATTTTGCTAGATCTTGCAAAATATTTCTGACTAGCTATTAAAACTCCTGCCCAAACTGAAATTCACTAAAATAAATATCTTACTTTATTGATTGGAAAATATGATTTTAAATATTTTATGAAATCCTTTGGGTTGTAAACTCTGCATAACATATGTGTCCCGGGTCCACATAAGATCGTGTTTAATAGGAGAAGTAACGGGGAAAGCTCCCCATCCCCAATCCCTCCTAATAGCCTCCATCATCTCCCACTTTAGCCTCTTATTTATCTCCCATTTCTCTTCCACAAGGCGGCAGACATCCATCTTCTCAGCCCTCGAAGAAGACGACACTGATGCAAATACATATGCATGTGTAGGGGCCTGTGACACCTGCTGAGACGGCTGTGTCATGTCAATGACATCAGGCTCTCGAATCCCTCCAACTACAGGCCTCATCGCCTCGGGAGATAGCTGAACATGCAGGAACAATGGAGCCTTATATGTCAGACCTCTAACATCCTGCATGAATCGACAGTACGGCTCCACAAACATAGGGGCGATCCTTCCAAACTCATGCTCATACTCGGGGGGAATGTTGTTATCCATATCTTGCAGACATGCCAACCCCTTCTGTATCTACAAAGACATTTGTGGAATATAATCAGATGATACTAAAATGCAAAGGAAGAAACAATTATAAAAATATGGGAGTATAGTGGGAAACAATTATAACAAACTTTCAAGGTCAAATGCCTGTGAGTTGTTAAATAACTCCCGGGTGCTGTACTGTGGCTCTGGAATTGGGTTTGGCTTCCCAACACACATCTGTGCAATGCCTGAGTACCACTGCATATAGCCTGTGTCATCCACTAAGTCTGGCTATTGAGCCACTACAACATCGGGGTGATGACTAAAATGGTTCCACTCACCAATCTCAGCAAACCATATACCCCGTCAGTCATAGGGATTGAACGGAATCATAGGCTTCCTATACTCTGTCATGTTAACCGGTGACCGTGGGATACCCTGTCTGACCCCGAACTGTCTCATCACCCTTCAGAATGCTGATACTCAACAACATCATAACATAGCACTGGAACCCTTGCAAGACCAAAGAAATGAGCCTCCCAATCCTCAGCAGATATGTCATGATCCTCATCTGAATCCTCATCCACCTCATGAAAGTGGGCATATGGCGTCCACGCCACAATATCATCTGAAACTCTATCAAACTCGCCTCTATAATGTGGCAAACTATGATGAGGCGCCAATCTACAATCATGCCTTCCAGTAGCCCGTTTCCTCTTAACAACAGTTCCAGTCCCAAGAACATCCTCATCCATAGCATCATCAAGAACAACATCAGCCTGCACCTTACCCTTCCCCCTACCCTTACCCCTAACCTCCTTCTCCCCCGTCACCTTCTTCCCCTTAACCTTATTCCCCTTCACCTGCTTCCCTTTCACCTCATTCATCTCCTTCCCCTTTTTCCCCATCTTCCCTTTAGGCTCCTCCCCCGCCTCCTCATCCACCTCCTCCTCCTCCTCAGCAACCACCTCATCAACCGGCCTAGCCCAGAACTCAGCAACTGGATATGAATCCCTGGTAGAATCAGGAAGAGGTCTCTCAATCAAGAAGCACTCATATGCCCACAACTACAACAACCACGTATAACAAGAAATCCTCTTCGCCCCCTTCGGTGCTGCATGCTCGAGCCCCCTGTATAAATATGAAAGAACCGAAAAACCCCAAGACCATGTATGCACACCCCTAAAAAAGTGTAGATGTCTAATGTACTTCGTGTGGACCACATTCCTACTACTGGTAGGAAACATGACAGAACCAACAACCATGAACAAGTATGCCTGTGTGTGAATAATAATCCTTCTCGGATCAGGACCCGAATCAGCCCTCCCATATATCTGATACAACCATGTGTACTTTATGTCGGCTCTGGCCCATGCCACCTTCACCTCTTCTTCATCCAACGGCTTAAACCAATATCTCGCAAAGTACCCCCAAACCACTCTCAAGACCGTCGCCAACTATCGGAAGTCCAGCAACCGGTAAACTCAGGATATAGCCAACATCCTCCAGAGTCACTGTCATTTCCCCTTGTCTCATGAAAAAGGTGTTGGTCTCGGGATACCACCTCTCCACAAGTGTCGTGACAAGCCTCGCATCATTCTGCAAAACCACACCCGGATTTGCAAACACACCAAACCCAATATTATGCAACAAGTCCTTCTGAACATCAGACAAAACCCAATTACGCATATTTTTGTTCCCACAATAACACTCCAAAGGACCCCGCTCATGTCCCTCCCAAACATCCGAACTCACATGATACTCGTTATCAAAGATAACAGTATGACTAACTGGACCCGGAAATATATTATCCATCCTAAAATAATAAACATGAAAATAATTCAATAAACTAAACGTAAACCATATAATCCAAAAATTTGTATGTGCAAGCTATCCCAACGACAATAATACACAACAAATCTCAATCATATAAGAAAAACTTTGAATATTCTATTCAATAATTTAACCAGTTTCACAAATAACGTTCATCTCCCGAAAGAATAACACAATCATTCAATTATATATAAAAAGAACTGCATAATCAAACAAACTCCATTTCCATAAATCATAAAACATACGCATTCTGTATAATCAATAACACAATCATTCGATTATATATATAAAGAAGTACACAATCGTTCGCAACTATGACAAGAACAAGAACACGAAAATCACAAACTAAATTTGACAATACAGTGTATATTCTGCTGGTCTAACATCAGAAACTAAATCCTAAAGAATTTTCAAGCTTCACAACACTGTCAATTACAAATTCACCAAAACATCCATTCAAAAACCTCCCAACCTCCCAAAAATCAATTCCAATATACAAAAGCTAACAGAATACAATCACAAAACAATAAAACCGCATACATAATCCAACCATGAAACATTACACCAGGAAACATTCGATAGTACAATTTGTATGTGTATAAATACATAAATCATATACATAATCCTAATTAACCAATAGTACATGATGAAAAACATACATAATTCAAATTCAAGCACAAGCACACGGATTATCAACGACAATAACACGATCATCAACCGAATCATGTTCAAGAACTAACCTAACCCTAAAAACCCGATTGTACCCTAATAACCCGACACAACCTGACAAAACTACATAGAAATAGATAGAAATCGAACCTTTTATGGGTGTTGAATCGTGTTTACGCTTTCTCCTCTCCAATCGCACAAAAATCTCCTACAACTGCTCTGAATGTGTAAAATATACGACTCTAACTGCTATCCGAGTTAGAAATCGGGTTTAAACGACTCTCCAGGCCATCCGCGTAAAATAAGCGCGGAAACAAATTAAGGGAATTTTTGTCATTACCCGTTCCACGTATATTATGCGCGGAAGCCCTTCGTTTCGCGCAAAAAAAAAATACGGACATGAGATTTTTTTTTAAATGCTGGCCGCCAGGAAGCAGTGTGTTTGATAAATGTTCCTTGACACATGATTGTCAGGGAACAAGACCCATCATTTTATACATAAAACTTAATGGGGTAATATTAAAATCACTAAAGTCATAATAAATATCAAACAGATACCTCGAAATATGTGTTCGAAAATTAAAAATTTATATTATGGAGTACTAAATTTTTTTCTTAAATCCTATTACAACCAAATTAAAATGTATGAATTCTAGTATTTTATATTATATAGTAAGATTATACCTCGAAATATGTGTTCGAAAATTAAAAATTTATATTATGGAGTACTAAATTTTTTTCTTAAATCCTATTACAACCAAATTAAAATGTATGAATTCTAGTATTTTATATTATATAGTAAGATTTTTAAAAATTTATCTACTATTTATTTTTAATTTTGTAGTCATTTTATTTGTTTAAATAAAATTAATTAGTAGATAAAATTTTAAAAATCTCACAAAATTATCTAAAATACTATGAATTCATAACTTTTCATTTGATTGTAATAGTATTTAAGAAAAATATTTAGAACTCCATTAAAAAAATTTAATTCTCGAGTACATATTTTGAGGAATCTGTTTGATATTTATTATGATTTTAGTGATTCAAATAATATCCCGTTAAGTTTGATGATTAAACTAATATATGGTTTTCAATTGAGTGACCACTTTGATATTTAACCCTTTTCAAAACTACATCTACATAGTATTATAAGAAGGGTCTTAATCCCTATTAACATCGGGCAGTCGAGTGTTTTATCTCTTAGATCATTATTTAAAAGGCCTAAATTTAAGAAAAAAAAATCTCGGATAGAGATTTTTTTCCGCGAAAAATATCAAATATAGATCCAACATTCGTGAATTAGTGTGTTATTTAAACGATTCCTGACCAGGACCCATATAAGAATTGTTTGTTGCTTTGCCTTCTTTGATTTAAACTCGTACGTGATGCTAATTAAAACAAAGTTTGTGTTTACTTGGGGAAAATGAAATGGAGGAATGAATAGAATGAAAAATTAAGCAAAATATACGGAGAAAGAGAGTATATATAATAATATAGGGAATGAAAATGAGGGAGAAGAATTTTATATGATGAAAATTGTATAAAAAATGATGAAAAACAAGGATGGAGTATTCCCCCCAAAACACATGGATTTGAAATGTTTAAATTGTTTGGAAAGTAATTAAGTAAAGAATTAAAATTATTAAAATTTGATCCAATCTTACCTAAAAAGAGTAATTTTTCAGATTCCAACGCAAACCAAATTTTGAAAAAAAAAATAGAAGGCTCGTTTAAGGCCTGCGAGAACCAAAAATTCTTTTTTGGTTTCTTTATGTTTTCTCACGTTTTCCACAAAACCTTCTCGTAAAAGTATTTTATCGGGCCGAACCAGGTCATGTTGTATGTGCCATCGAGTTTTTCATGCTCTTTTCCGGATTAGATATGATATTAGAGTTTTTGAACCTCTCGTACACACTACCCCTGACAAAAGAAGTAAAGTTTTGAAAATGCAAGAAACAAAAAGTTAAAACTTACTGTATACATTTCTTTTCCGGAAATCCGAAATAGTAAAATACAAGTTTGTTGGGCAATTCCGAATATATACATGAACAGATGCTGCATTGAACTCACAAGTCACAAGTTTACAAGGTCATGAAAATATCTTGTCCAGTTTTTACATGAAGAGAAATTAAACAGCTGGCTGTTATCTCTTTAGAGCAAAAAAGCATGGATGAAGAATCAATCTCTCATGAAACACAAACTCCTCTATGTAAGTATGCAACCAACTTACTTCTCATGTTTCTATAAATAGTATGGGTGTCTGCTACTGTGTTACCGATTAACCTTAAATATCAAATTTTTTGACCAGTATCGAATTTTCCATCAAGTTCATCACTAGAACGTGAAAGTGAAGAGTTGCGCGATGAGTCTCCGATCAGGCAGGTGGCACTCACTGTCCCTAACACCGACGACGAGACCCTGCCAGTACTCACATTCCGAATGTGGGTTTTGGGTGCTCTCTCCTGCGTTGTCTTATCATTTCTCAACATGTTTTTTGGTACCGAACGGAACCCTTGACCATCACGGCGATCTCAGCTCAGATCGCCGTGGTTCCACTAGGTCAACTCATGGCAGCTAAAATTACTAACAGAATATTTTTCCGAGGAACGAGATTCGAGTTTACTATGAATCCAGGGCCATTTAACGTCAAAGAGCATGTTCTTATTACAATTTTCGCCAACTCTGGCGCTGGCTCTGTTTTTGCCATTTACGTGGTCACGGGCGTAAAGATTTTTTATGCGCAACCCATCACATTCTTTGTCTCTTTGCTTCTTGTCCTAACAACTCAGGTATCACCCTTAATATTACTACTCTTCCGTCCCAAAATAACCCCTTGCTCCCGAGTTTAAAATAGGAAGGAAAGCAAATGCTGAGTAAATAAAGTAGTTTCACTTGCACCCATAATTGTCCTCCCGAGTTTTTAAAAGAAGTTAAAACAAGTGGTAATGAATGTAAATTTAACAAAATTTCACTCCAAAACTTTCACTCCAAAAATGAGATGAAAATATTTTACCTCCTCATCACTTATTATCCTCTCATTAAAAAACTCGAGAGCAGGGCTTAAGAGTCGCTTGGACCTTTAGCACGTATCTTGGGGTGTAAAAAATTTATTTCGTTTGTTATGTCTCAAATTATAGCATGCGAAAGTACCACTTTTACACCTCAAGATAACATTAAAACGACTCTTAAGGACAGAGGAAGTACCATTTATTTGCTGGCCTAGTAGTGGGGATATATGAAACTTTATAATAAAGTTTAAGCAATTGTAAAAATTAAAAATGGTTGTGTTGAATGGTAGATACTGGGGTTCGGGTGGGCTGGAATATTCAGAAGATATTTAGTGGAGCCAGCTGCTATGTGGTGGCCTGCTAATCTCGTTCAAGTCTCCTTGTTCAGGTACTTTCAACAACTTAAACCTAATTAATTTGGACAGTAATTTAATTCTTTAAAATATGCATTTGAGTTTTCACTTTTTACGAATCTTTTGTGGCATGAAGATAAATATTACTCTCTCTGTTTTAATATATTTGTCGTTTGACTTATTTACACACATCTCAAGATGTTGTGACCGGCGGATAAAAATAATTATTTTTAAAATTTTATTTTTTCAATAAAAATATATAACGTATACTAAAGTTCAAAAAGAACTTTTTAAAAATAATTATTTTAACTACACGGTCAAACCACTTTAAATTACGTGCACAAAAATCAAATAACAAACATATAAAAACAGAGGGAGTATCAATTATATCCGTTTTATTGAATTGTTAATATTATTTTAATTATACGAGATATAATTTGAATAATTATTACTTTGACTTGTAGCCACAGTGACCAGTATTTGTCGACCCAACCCAAGTTATGAGTGAAATTTATAACTTATAAACTGATAAGTTGTTAGTAACGTTGTTTTTTCTCGACTTATTTTTATTTTCCACTTTTTTATTAACTTTAAAATATAATATATATATATATATAAATGTTAATCTAATTTAAATTTTACTAATTAAGATAATCAAATTTTTTTAATATAATTTAAAATTATATTCTCCTAGCTAAATTTTTTGACAGTTATCATTCTGCTGATATTTTTGGTCATCTTCTTGTCAACAAATATGAAAAAGAGAGACTTGAATTCATTAAACGGTCCAGAAAGTCATTGAATGCCATGCGTATCATAGACAATTTTAGAACTCCCGCGGTCCCGCCATTAAATTATGAAAATACTTTATTACAAAATTCAAAACATGTCTCCGAAATAATCATTAAGATCAAATAATTTTATCAATTCTTCCAAAGTTAAAGTTTCGTAGAATAAAAATACAAATAAATCGGCCAACTATTTTATTGATTCAAATTCTTACTAGCTACACTAAAAAATTAGAAATTATGTCAAACTGAAGCTTAAATTATACATCACTGTATGTATTATAAAAAAATGACATGTACAATATTAAAATTTGCAGCTAATCATTCAGAATTGTGTATTAAGACATAAATTATTACAAGTAATCACTACTTGCAACACTAATAGTATTGATTGTCGGCTAAGGACATGCATGTTGACGTGACTCAACTGGATGTATATGTAACATGTTTATTCGGTACTGATGCTGGATGTAAATGTCATGGGTTATATTGAACTGGAACGTTACAAAAATGTGATTTGGACGGTGGGAATTATTTAAATGAATGAGTAGAATGTATTGAGGATCCTATATGTCTTCATGCATTCTGTTATGTTGTCTAGTTGATGACTAAATCAGATCATTACTCTTTTTTGTCTATTCTGAGTTTATCCTCTTATTTTGTATGGCTGAGATTGAGTCTACTGCTGTGACAGTGTGTTCAGACTTTTTTTATTCTGTCTTATGTTTACTTTGTCTATTTCCTTTTTAGTGTCTGTTATATGGGATCATGCATTTAGTTTCTATCTTTTGAGTTTGGAATGATAATGAACATTACCTTCTCCCAATTTATATGAATATCTTGCATTCTCAAATACATTTATATTAATCTTTATGGTATCAGAGCAAGGTTGCTCAAAAACAAACCTACCCCTGAAAAGTCAAACCCATCTCTCATAATCCTTCTACACCTTCTTTCTTTGTTAAAAATGACTACCAGTGGATCTACAAGTTCTGCCAACTCAGGAAGGGTCACATACCAAGAAATGTTGAACCCTCTATTCCTTCACCCATCTGATAGTGCAAGTTCGATTCAAGTGGAAAAACTTCAAGGGTCATCTGACTACAGATCTTGGTGCCGATCTATGGAAATAAATCTGGCTTCAAAAAGAAAGTTCGGATTTGTAACTGGAACAATAAGCAGATCAAAATATGATGATACAAAACGAGACATGTGGGACACCTGCAATAACATGGTAATTGCTTGGCTCACTCATAATCTATCTCCAACTATTAGAAAATCTGTGATGTATATGACAAATGCTAGTGATATTTGGAAAAATCTTGAAAAACGTTTTGCTTTAACAAATGGTTCAAGGAAATATAAACTGAACAAGCAAGTATATGATGTGAAACAAAATGGGTCCTCTATTAATGAGTACTATACTGCCATGAGGGGCTTGTGGGAAGAACTGGATTGTCTTAATGTCTTGCCTAATGTGTCAAGTCCGACACCAGAAACTCAAAAACTCCTTGATGCCATTGAACCGCAAAAAGAAGAAATGAGGCTGTTTCAATTCTTGAATGGCATTGATGAAGTATATGGACCACAAAGGAGTCAAATTCTGTTATCTAACCCCTTGCCATCTGTGGAGACTGCATCTGCTGCTCTGCAACAAGAAGAGGCCCAAAGAGACCTGTTAAACACTACAAAAGCTGATACAGAAAGCATGACAATGTACAGCAAAACTCAAAACCCCAGAAACTCAAATCTCCAATGCACACACTGTGGAGTGAAAGGTCATTCAACTGAGAGATGCTGGATAGTGATTGGTTATCCTCCTTGGCATCCAAAGCACAAAGGAAACAACAACACCAATAAGGGAATTCTGAATCGAAGCACTCAAAAATCTGGAAACCAATATCCACCTCAAAACAGAGGTTACAACCAGCAGTTGACACCTAGAATGGTAGTTGCAGCCCAAACTCATGTTGAAGATACTGGATTTACAGCTCAACAACTGGCACAACTGGCCAAACTAATACCACAACTTCAAGCAAATCAGATAAAAAGGTCAGACACAGAAGATGAACTTGACTGTCATTTTTCTGGGATGATTTCTTGCAATCAAGTAACTGGTCACACACATGAATGGATAATCGACTCAGGTGCATCTGATCATATGATGCCATATCTTCACAACCTATCAAAGACTGCACTTGCAGCAAAGACCACTACAATCAACCTTACAACTGGAGACACTATAACTGTGACACACACTGGAACTGTAACATTTGGTAATGGTCTCAAACTTGACTCAGTTTTATGTGTTTCTTTCTTTAAACATAATCTATTGTCTATTCAAAAACTGATTAAGGATAACAATTGTGATGTTCAATTCTTCTCTGATCATTGCAATGTTGTTGATCGTGGATCTCTAAAAACTCTTGCTGTTGGATATGCCAGAAATGGTTTGTACTACCTGTCAACTACACCAAAAACTCACACAGCCTTATCTGCTACACCCTCCAAACCTCACACACCAATCACCTCAACCAACTCTCTTGAAATGTGGCACTTGAGATTAGGACATGCCCCCATAACCAAAATCAAACAAATCCCTTACCTCTCTTACAAATCTGACACTGAACCCAAAATCTGCATAACTTGCCCAATGGCAAAGTTTACCAAAATGCCTTTCAATCATAGTGAATCTCAAGCCAAAGAAAAGTTTGAAATGATCCATCTTGATATTTGGGGCCCTTACAAAGAATGTACCAAGGGAATCTATAGATACTTTCTCACAATTGTGGATGACAAAACGAGATACACTTAGGTCTATTTGTTGTCTCTGAAATCTGAAGCATTGCAAACTATGTCAGCTTTCTGTCAGTATGTAGACACTCACTTCAAAAAACGGATTAAGTTTATCAGATCAGACAATGCTCTGGAATTCAATATTGTGGAGTGCAAATCTTTCTTCTCAAAACTTGGAATTGTGCACCAAACCTCATGTGTCTATCGACCCCAACAAAATGCTAGGGTCTAGAGAAAACATAGAAAAATTCTTGAAACAGCTCGTGCTCTCAAATTTCAAGCAAACCTACCTTTAAAATATTGGGGTGACTGCATTATGACTGCAGTTCATCTCATTAACAGGCTTCCAACTCCAGTATTACAGAACAAAACTCCCTATGAAGTCCTTTATGAAGAGCCCACACCTTATACGCATCTGAAAGTATTTGGTTGTCTGGCATTCACATACAACAATGGTTCAAAAGGTGACAAATTTTCAGCCAGAGGAATACCATGTACCTTTCTGGGATATCCAGCCACTCATAAAGGATACAAACTGTTGAATTTGATCACACAAATTATGTTTGTCAGTAGAGATGTGAAGTTTCATGAACAAGTATTCCCCTTTCACAACAACTCAGACTTTATGTGCATTCAACCTTCAGCTGTGTCCCTTCATCCACTGCAGAAATCAGCAACTGATGAAGATCTTTCACTATTCCTTACTGATGAGAATCCAAATCCTGAGCAATCCTCTACTCCTGTGCAAGTTCCTGATGAGCATGATACTATTGATGACACCAATATGAGTAGCCAAGGCACAAGAAAGTCCACTAGAACTCATGTTCGACCACAGTGGCAAAAAGACTACATTGTCAACCATGCTGTATCCAATATAGCAACTGCTGCCATTGATATCGAATTTTTTTGCTTTATGAGTGCCCTCACTACAACAACTGGTCCAACATTCTATAAAGAAGCAGTCCAACAAGATGATTGGGTAGCAGCAATGAATTCTGAAATTGATGTTGTGGAACTAAATAAGACCTGGGAAGTAGTGACTTTACCTCCTGGAAAAACAGCTATCGGATGTAAATGGTTGTACAAAACTAAATGTAAAGCAGATGGATCTCTTGACAAGCACAAGGCAAGGTTGGTAGCCCTAGGTTGCAGTCAAGTGTATGGAGAAGACTATATTGCCACATTTGCTCCTATGGCAAAAATGAGCACAGTAAGGGCATTACTAGCTGTTGCAGCCATGATGGACTGGTACGCTGAACACATGGATGTGTCAAATACCTTTCTGCATGGTGATATTGAAGAAGTAGTGTACATGAAGTTCCCTCAAGGTTACACTGGGATAGGAAGCAGAATATTCAAGAACAAACCAGGTTCCAATTCGACTCACACCTCATTTGTTTTGAAATTACTAAAATCTCTTTACGGCTTGAAACAAGCTCCTAGACAGTGGTTTAGTAAGTTATCTCAGACCTTGATCAACCTTGGTTTCTCAAAATCCAAATCAGATTATAGTCTCTTTACTAAGGTGACTAAGATGGACACGACTGTGATCCTAATTTATGTTGATGATCTCCTGATCTGTGGTTCTAACAAAGAAGCTATTGAGCACATCCAATCCATGTTGTCATCTGTGTTTCATATGAAGCACCTTGGTCCTCTAAAATATTTCTTAGGAATTGAAGTGAGCAGATCAAACTCTGGATTTTTCTTGTCTCAAAGGAAATACACTCTTGATTTAATTGATGCATATGGGTTGTCTGATGCAAAGCCTCTCACCTTACCTATGGATCCTAACACCAAACTCACTCCTGATATTGGGACACCCTTGGAGGATGTAACTCCCTATCAAAGATTGTTGGGAAAATTGATATATCTGACCATCACTAGGCCAGATATCGCATTTCCAGTCCACTTACTCAGTCAGTACATGCATTCACCCACATCAACTCACATGCAATCTGCCAAAAGACTCCTAAGATACTTGCTGCTTCCTCCTGCTCAAGGGATCTTATTGGCAACCTCCAATGCAGCTCATCTTCAGGCCTACTGTGGCAGTGATTGGGCCTCATGTCCAACTACAAGAAGGTCGACAACTGGTTATTGTGTTCTTCTAGGAAATTCTCCTATATCCTGGAAAGCAAAGAAACAAGGTGTGGTTTCTAGGTCCTCTACTGAAGCCGAATACATGGCAATGACCCTTACCTCCTGTGAGATTACTTGGTTGTCTGCTCTCCTTAAAGATATTGGACTTAAAAATCTACCCTCTGCTCAACTCCACTGTGACAACCAAGCAGCCTTGGCTATAGCTGCCAACCCTGTTCTACATGAAAGAACTAAACATGTGGAGATAGACTGTCACTTCATCAGGGATCAAATCAAAGCTGGTCACATTCACACTGTTCATGTTCCTTCCTCTGAGCAAGTTGCGGATATGTTCACCAAAGTTCTACCAGTTCAACAACAACAGTATCTATTGTCCAAGCTTGGAGTTGCTGCCCATTCACCACCTCCAACTTGAGGGGGAGTATTAAGGATCCTACATGTCTTCCTGTCTTTCTGCATTTTGTTATGTTGTCTAGTTGACTAAATCAGATCATTACTCTTGTTTGTCTGTTCTGAGTTTGTCCTCTTATTTTGTATGGCTGAGATTGAGTCTACTGCTGTGACAGTGTGTTCAGACTTTTTCTATTCTGTCTTATGTTTACTTTGTCTATTTCCTTCTTAGTGTCTGTTATATGGCATCATGCCTGTAGTTTCTATCTTTTGAGTTTGGAATGATAATGAACATTACCTTCTCCCAATTTCTATGAATATCTTGCATTCTCAAATACATTTATATTAATCTTTAGAATGTCCCACTATAGGCTGGCGGTTGCCTGGCTGGGGACCTTGATTCTTATACTTTTTTTTGGCAATAAGATTCATGTACTCGAATGATTGTTTTAGAGCTGTAAACTGTAATCGTGAGTGTGTTAACATTTTTACCTGAGGTCGTGTTGACGTGGACATTCGATCCAGCATACATGGAACTAGGGGAGTCGGACAGCTTTCGAGCTTGTCCGGCTCGAATTCGTTTCAGTAGGTTATTGTTGATTTATTTAATTAAATGAGCCGAATTTGAATAAAAATTCCGGTTCGCTAAAATAAAATAACCGGCTCGACTGAACTCGTGAAACTAAACGAATCGAGTTTAGATAAGAGATTAGACTCGATTAAGTGTTAAATTAAATGAGCCGAGTCGTCCGACTTGTTTTAACAAGCCGGCTCGTAAAATTAAATCAGTCAAATTCGGCCAAAGATTTAGTCTCGATTAATTAAAAGAGACAACTCAACTCGGCTCGACTCGACTTGATTAGTCTCGACTCAAATTAAGATCGATTCGAAACTCGGCTCGTCCCCAAATAACTTTGGGTGTTCACCAACCAAAAAAGCTGAAGAAAAAACACTCGCGATATAAAAACAGTCGATCCCTTGGCATTACAAGACAAATTATCACATTGACATGTCTTTTGCTTACATGCACAACTTGAACCAATATCCAGGCCTCACGGTGCTTTCATCCCGCCATGAACTGAATCCGCAGCGACCCAATCTCATGATACTAACTAATTTATTTCAAGTTCTGTAAGTTTTGAAAAATTTAATTGTTACATATTTCGATATCTTTGATATCTCTAAAATGAAGGTTAGGTTTCCAGATAAGCAGAGGCATTCATAAGATTATCAGGATAAGTAACATATTGCTAAGAAATTTAATAGTCATCATCTTGGTCCAAACTAAAAAATTGGCAATAAGTTTTCTGCATTGTTTCACAGGGCTCTGCATGAGAAAGAAGAGAGGTCGAAAGGAGGATTAACTCGAACTCAGTTCTTCGTGATCGCCTTCATTTGCAGCTTTGCATTCTACGTCTTCCCTGGCTACATCTTCCAAATGTTAACCTCCCTTTCTTGGATCTGCTGGATCTTCCCAAAATCAGTTCTAGCACAGCAACTTGGTTCTGGACTCCACGGCCTTGGAATCGGAGCTGTTGGCCTTGACTGGTCTTCAATTTCGGCCTACCTTGGAAGCCCGTTAGCTAGCCCCTGGTTTGCCACTGCCAATGTTGCTGTGGGATTTTTTTTGGTCATGTATGTTGTGACACCTATAAGCTACTGGTTCAATTTTTATAAAGCAAAAAATTTCCCCATTTTTTCTGATGAACTCTTCACCTCATCTGGCCAAATTTACAATATTACAACCATTATTGACAATAATTTCCACCTGGATTCCGCGGCTTATGAACGTGAAGGGCCTCTTTATCTTAGTACATTCTTTGCTATGACTTATGGTGTTGGATTCGCAGCGCTTGCAGCCACAGTTATGCATGTGTTTCTATTTCATGGAAGGTAACAATTTTTTTTCTCAAGCACACACACTAATGCCTGCTTGGTAGTAAAATGAATGTCAATTATTTTGTGGATTGATATCTGCAGGGAGATATGGGAGCAAAGCAAATCGAGTTTCAAAGAAAAGAAAATGGACATACACACTAGACTTATGAGCAAATATAAACAAGTTCCAGAGTGGTGGTTCTGGTCCATCCTGATTGTTAACATAACACTTACAATTTTTGCCTGTGAGTATTACAATGAGCAACTTCAGCTGCCTTGGTGGGGTGTACTACTAGCTTGCGCCATTGCCTTCTTTTTTACACTGCCTATTGGAATCATCACTGCCATTACGAACCAGGTTCCATGCATTCCCTCTATAGCGTAATTTTCACAAATTAAGTTCTGTCAGAAGTTATGTATTCATTCATGACTTCATGTTCTTCATACGAGTATATAGCATAAATTTATAATCTAAAAAAGCTTTATATACTTATCTCGTAAATCTTTTCCATATAACTATAGGCTCCAGGATTAAACATCATTACAGAATATATCATTGGATACATCTATCCAGGATATCCGGTTGCTAATATGTGCTTCAAAGTGTATGGTTACATAAGTATGACACAAGCAATTACCTTTCTTCAAGACTTTAAACTTGGTCACTACATGAAAATTCCACCTCGTACTATGTTCATGGCACAGGTTAGCCTCTGTTCTTAGATCAATAGCTAGCTACTTTCTAACATTGTGTAGCAGATCATCAGTTTTCAGTATCTAATTTTTGGAGTTGATTTTTCTCAAAATTTCAGATAGTTGGTACGCTTATAGCAAGTTTAGTGTACTTGATAACAGCCTGGTGGTTAATGGAAACTATCCCTGACATTTGTGCAACTGCGTCTTCTGGCACTGTGTGGACTTGCCCGGGAGATCATGTCTTCTACGATGCATCTGTTATCTGGGGACTGATCGGCCCTCGTAGAATTTTTGGAGATTTAGGCACTTATGCAATGGTGAATTGGTTCTTTTTGCTTGGAGCAATTGCTCCTGTCTTTGTCTGGTTAGCCCACAGGGCATTCCCTGACCAAGAGTGGATTAGGCTCATAAACATGCCAGTGCTTATAGGCGCCACAGGGCAGATGCCACCAGCTACTGCAGTTAACTACACTGCATGGATTATGGTTGGATTTTTATCTGGATTTGTAATCTACAGATATAGACCAGATTGGTGGCAACGCCATAATTATGTTCTATCTGGTGCACTTGATGCTGGACTGGCTTTTATGGGAGTGCTTCTGTATCTTTGTCTGGGGCTGGAAAATATTGGTCTTGATTGGTGGGGCAATGAACTTGATGGATGCCCTTATGCTTCCTGTCCAACAGCTCCAGGGATTGCAGTGGAGGGCTGCCCTGTGGTTATGTAGCCAAGTGTCGAAATCAAAGTCATGCATGCTTTCATTGTGGATTCACTTTGTATAAATAGTTCTGTCATTGTATTCATTTTCTTGTAATTGTTTCTGTCAAAAGAATTGTACAAATTACTATCATTCCATTCTTGAACAGTCCCTCATGATTCATCAAATAACCGATATTAAAAATCAAATCAAAAACTCTAAAGGAGAAAGGTAGCATGAATGAATGTGCCAATAGTTGCAGATACACATCCAGATGTAGCTTCTAAATACAGTGCTTGAGTTGCCATCTATGATTGAATTTAAACTGAATTTGATGTTCTAATTGCAGAAGATATGCACTGATTCGAGATCGTAGATTCGTTCCTGTACTGGAATTTTTTGTTCATTTGAAAGATTGAAGCTAGCCTTACTACATTCACTTCATACATGCTTTTTCCTCCCCTGCTAAGTACTCATATACATACTTTCATTTTAATATCTACCATAATGAACTTAAGTAAAGCGTTTAACCAAAGAGTTTTCATAAAAAATGGAACCATAAGTTCGATTTGGATTTGACAGTAGGAAATTGAGTAACTTATATTTTTCGAGTATTTGTTTGTTACGAGATTGTTGATGGAGTTCATATGTCTCTTTGCTTCCTGGCATTGCAAACTTGCAAGAACTAAGTGGTAGTCACTTCTCATTTGCATAAAAAACCACTAGGTGGTCTTCTATCAGTTGGCATAAATAGTTATATCGAAATTTATAAGAAACATTCATAGTAAAGCACTCCAGAAACAGTACACTTGTGAAACAGAAGGAGTTATATTCCTTGTTGAATTGAAAATTATGAACCATCTGAGGTACATCTACTCATTGTTTTATTTAGTGTAAAGGCACATACAATGTGACCATAGTTTTATTGTGTTTTGGTCTTTCCTCCAACTGCGGTCAGCTTAGTTTACGCTGCATAGTTGTCAAAAAAGGAAAAAATAATTAGTCATATGGATCTCGTGTCAATAAGTTAATCATTATCAAGGATAAAGGGTGATAACAGCTAGTGAAATGAACTTACGTGTTACAGTCGAATTTACGATCAGCAGAGTAAATGAAAGGAAGTCCACATTTTCCAGGGAGAGCATCGATTTTTGGAATACGACCCTCTGGACCAGGAACACCAGCTCTGTTCCTGTTAGCACGTTCCTGTACACACCGACACAGCTCCCTCCTCTCTTCTCTAGTCTTGGCCATTTCACGGAATTCTTTCAATGCGTTGCAACAGTCTGCAGATGGCTCCTGCACTTCACCTCTGTGAAATGGATCACAGAAAGCTTTGGTACGTTCTTGTTGTGATGTTCCGCATGTAAAAGCTTCCCCTTGCTCCACCATCATAAAAGCCCCTACCACCATCACAGTAAGCATCATCAAGTATGCAATCCTCGCCATTTTTTCTTAGCTAGCAGTGTATAAGTTTGTTGGAATGTGTTACGTAGACAAATTGTGTACAGGTAGTTTGGAAAATGATTATGCAGGTTGACGCATTTATAGGCAGCTCGAGAAGTACCTCAGATATCGAATTAGCAATTTAACTAAAGTTAGGACACCTAATTTGCTTGATCACATAAAAATGACTAGCAACAATGTGATGCATGCCGCTCTGTTCTTATGTCTAATTTTACGGTTACTTGTTAGGCTTTATCTGAAAAACTTTCATCACAAAAGACGTGACACCGAGATGCCGAATTGTGTACAGGTAATTTGATGATAGATTATGCTTGTGTTAGGCTGCGTCTGAAAAAAATTTCTCAAAAAATGTGACACGAGCTGAGGCGATTCTGTCGGCTATGTTTGTTTTATCAGCTTTCTGGGATCCGTCGCACTGAGATGTGCTGCTCTTGTCTAAATTTTGAACAATGTTATTTAGATAATTTATTATCTACTTGCCTAATTGTCCGTTGCTTTGCCTAAGTTGATTTCATATTAAGGCTCCATTTGGGAATACTGTTGAAAATTGTTGTTCTGTGAGTAAAAGTGCTGGTGGAAAAAGTGTTGTCAGGAAAATTAGATGACTGTTTGATAATTTTTTTTAATTTATGCATATTTTGAGATATAATATATAAAAATAATATTTTTAAGAAGGTTTGATGATCAAACTAATAGTTACTTCCTGCAAAAGCTGAAAACAACTTTTTTCAAAAGCATGGGGAACATGTTTTTGCTAACAGCAGCTTTTAGACCAAAAGCGTTATTCCAGACATCAGCTTTTAGAATTTACCAAACACCTTTCTGACAACATTTCAGCAAAAAACTGTTGTAACTGTCTGCAACAACAATACCAAACGAGGCCTAAGATGTCTTTCAAAACGTGTAAAATATCGAAGTGGTCACTCAACTGAATACCATATATCAGTTTAAGGTTTTGTTCCCTGATAATCATATGTCGAGGTACGTTTATCCAACACACTGCTTCTTGACCATTGACGGCCAGGATTTTTTTTGTCCACGTTTTTTTCCCGCGGAACGAAGGGCTTCCGCGCATAATATATGCGGAACGACTATCCTTTCCGCGGATAATAAGCGCGGAAGGACTGTACTTGCAGTTTAAAACCCTAAAACGATCAAACTTTTTTTTTGTGCAATTTTTGTCAAATTGCAGAGCAAATTTGGGGGATTTATTGCTTTTGTTCATCCTTACTCACTAATTTCCATTTGGTAAGATAAATTTCTTGCATTTTTCTTGTTTTAATTATGGATAAGATATTTGCTAGGTTTGAAGGTAGAAAAGCTTTGAAAAGAATTGATAAAGTGATTTATAATGTTGTAAATAGTGAATTTGTTGATCTTAGTGGTAGTTGCTTACGTAATGATAACGTAGATTATGTGAATCTTGTTGATGATTGTGATGGAGATGTTTTTCTTAGTGAACATAAATATGAAATGAAGATTTGCATGAAAATAGTGAGTTTATGCATGATAGTAGTGAGACAAGGGATAAGAGTGTTGTTGGAAAAGAAAATATTGTAATTCCTTTCTTGAGACAAAATTTCCCTAATTTAGTAGCCACCGAAAATGTAATTAGGGCTTACGATTTGAAAAATGGGTTTGCAATTAAGATCCAAAATACACAAAGGCGTGTGGACAAATCAATATATGCCCGTAATTATATTTGTAATTTAGCGGGAGAAAACCGCGATAAAGAACCCGTAGAGGACGGAGAAGTTTTGAGAGGATGTGCCGGTAGTGCGAAGAAGAAAAGGCGTTGAGATAAACTTCCTAGAAGTTGATGTAAATTTAGGATTTATGTGATTAATAGGCGAAATACAAGACACTGAGAGATAACGTCCTTGGAGTAAAATCACAATCATGACATTGTGTCGCCGTCTAAGATGAGTTTGATTAAAAGGGAGCGACATGTAACCGCTGCCCAAAAGAATTTAATTAAGAGTTTCCATATTTCGAGTATCACACCTAGACAATAAATGAATATATCTGGAAAAATGCACGGAGGAGAGGAGCAAGTAGGGTTTTATGCCCAACATTTGTGAAATGTCGTGCGTGATTTTAGAAATGATAATTTGGGTGTGAATGATGCTCAAGTGGGATTGGATTTGTTACATCGCTTAGAAGAGGAAAGTGGAGATTTTTTTTATTCAGACTCTAATTAATGAAGAAGGAGGATTGAAGTGCCTTTTATGGGTTGACCCTTGGTCGTTGTAGGCCTACAAAAATTTTGGTGATGTGGTTGCATTCAATACAACATATCGAACAAATAGGTATGTTATGTCGTTTGTGCCTTTCACCGGGGTGAATCATCATTATCAATCGGTTCTCTTTGGATTTGTACTAATACGTGATGAATTGAAGACTACATTTGAGTGGGTTTTGGGTGCTTAGTTAGAGGCTGTTGAAGGAAAATCACCCTTGGCTATTATCATCGATCAAGATTAAGCCAAGGCGGGAGCAATTCAATCTCAACTACCGAACACGACACATTTGTTGTGTTCGTGGCACATTAGTAACAAATTTTTGGGAAAGCTTTCAACCTACTATGCAAAGGAATAATTAAATGTGACTTTAACAATTGCATATATCACTCGTTGACTGAAGAAATTTTTGAGGATAGGTGGAAAACATTGATCTTAAAATACAAGTTGGAAGATAATACATGACTGCAAGGCTTGTATAATTTGAAGCATAGGTGGATTGATGCTTATACACGTAATATTTTTTCACGAGTTAAAAAATAACATCGAGAAGCGAAGGAATGAATGCCTTTTTTATGCTTATGTAGGGTCTTGCACGGGGTTGAAAGAATTTGTTGAGGGTGCACACAATTCATGCGTGAGAAAGAAGAGGATTATAATACACGTCACGAAATTCGTTGCATGTAAATGAAGACCACCTTGGAGCATCATGCCGCTTCCATTTATACCAAAGAGATGTTTAAAAGATTTCAAGACCAATTGGTTGAGGCCGCAAAGTACTTTGTGGAGAAGGATAGAGATCGTTCTTTAGAAGATGTGGAGGACACGTACTACAAATGTTATCGACCATTAATGGTTGAGTCTAAGAGAACCACTTATCTTGGTACCTTCAACAAGTTGTCATTAAGGGGTTCTTGTATATGTAGAATGTTTGAGCATTTGGGCATGTCGTGTCATCATATTATTGTTATGTTGACAAATAGGTGTGTGGACGAATTACCGGAACATTTTATGAAACGGAGGTGGACTAGGGATACCAATAGAGTTGATGGTGTATTGCCATATCACATGCCCAGAGATGATGCCCCATCCCATGATTTGACTCCAATGGAAAGATTTAATCACATGACTTTGCTCACTATGGGGTTTAGTCATAGTTGCTTGGCATCGTAGGCCGTGAGAGTTATTAATCGAGAGACCGAAATTATTGAGAAAATGCCCGTTGATGGGGTGGAAGGTGTTGGAAGTGAATTTGATATAAAAATAACTCAAGAAAGTGGAGAGAAGTTGTATGAAACTATTCTTGACCCTTTGTTTCGAAAACCAAAGGGCGCAAAAAAGAGCATCGAATTAAAAGTCCCGTTGAGGAACTTGTAAGGAAAAAAAGGAAATGCGAACATTGCAACATTGAGGGACATGATGCTAGAAAATATTTAGTGAAAATGGAAGAATTGAGAAAAAGTCAAAGTGGCCAATTGTAATTCAAATTTTATATAACACTCTCTTATATATTGTTTTGTCGTGCTTTACACTTATATACCTCATTTTAGTAACATGCATTTCATGTTATATGTAGGTGAAATGGGCAATACTTCGGATGACGAGTCGGTATCTCACGTTAGCAACACATTCTCGGACTCAGACTCCAAATTGGAGGATTGTATATCACCAACATTTAGCGAGTTGGATGTAATCGCTCGTGAATGGAGCGAGGAACTAGCACGGTTTAACGAAGCACCTCCCCAAGTGGAGGAAGAAGACCCGGAGTTGCACCCTCCCGAAGAAGAGGCATATCGTTCAAGGGTTTGGGCCGAAGCATGCCTTGGTTAACCCTTTCTTGCAAGTTTGAAAGAGTGTGGAGCAATATGCCGCCTTAACTTCTCCCTCTTTTGAACTTGGTGAGGAGTTCCCCGATGGCCCATGGAGACTATCTAAATGGGATGGCGATAAACTTGTGGAATGTGATAGGATCGCGGACATACGTAAGTTGAATCCTCGTGAGGGTGTCACCCGAGACCAAGTACACATTGAACACGTCAAGGGTTGGGTGTCCCACTTATGTGGTGACGATATCACCGCATGGGCTTGGAGGCGTGCACCATGGTGCAAATTCACTCTCTACGCGGGTCGAGCACCATTCCCGTCACCATATGGAATGATCACGAAACCCATGCCGAAGTCACTGAAGGTGTGCTCCGCGAAGGTTGTGTTGTTGTGCTCTATTGGGTTACATGCATTGTGAGGGCCGACGCCCCCCCCCCCTCCGGGGGTCTCAACGCACCGACTATCGGGCGGCTTCTCTAAATTTTTAGAGATATTTAGTTCATTAGGGTAGCTCGTACGAGAATTCCCTTTGTTTAAGTATTTATTTGTAATGTTGTCAAACTGGGCAAGTTATGCACTTAGTTGGATTTGAATTGCGACGATTATGTAATTTCTAATTTATCATTGATCCATTACTTGAAAACTTATTATGTCGAAACACAAATTTATTTATGTGATATAAAGTGGAATGCACATTTATTTTGTGATATTTATGTTTATCATGCATGGGAATTTACATGCAAAGTTGGCAAAATGACCATATGTTCGTTATTATAGTTAGAGCTGGCCAGTTGGGCGGTCCGTGTGGGCCGGGCCGTGCTGAATGCGGGTTGAGCTCGTGAAGCATGAACACTGAACCGATACGCAAGTTGAACGAATCGGGTCGGGCCGGGTTCGAACTGACAGACACGGACTCGTAACCGATACTGGACTCGTGAGCGATGCGGGCTGAACCGGGTTGAGTGCGGGCTGTGCTGAGTGCGGGCTTTTATTTACTCGATTTTGGTCTTTTCTTTGGCCCAAAACTTGAACCCTCGAAATACAGGTTAGCTAGTTCCAAGAACCAACCGACACTAGCATATAAGTAGAGCAGATTTTTCGGCCTTTAAGCATGCGAATTTGGAACCCTCTCACAGTAACCAACTTGAAGGAAATCATCTTTTGGGTAAATATGAAGTCTCTAGAATTGTTCTTTTATTGAGCCATTATAACCCAAAACGTTACCTCTGTACCTGATTATTTTCATGTATACAAGCCTCCATTTCCAAAGGTCTTCCATCGTGTGTAGGGATATTATGATTTAACCATTACACAAAACCAAAATGTAGCTATAAAAACCTTCAAAATTTATCAGTCCTCTTGATGTTGTTATGTACAAAATTAGTATTGTGGCATAACCAATTAATTCTGGTGTAAACATCTCATCAAACAACTCATGGGCGTGAACTTTTCTTCTATATGGACATATTACTCAAGCATCTAACGATTATATCATCTCAATAGGCTTGGTTTTCTTCTATATGGACAGAAACACAGTTCACAGATATGGCAGAAAGGAGGAAGACGTTGGCGCGTGAGGCACACCCGCGGGCGGGCTGTGCGGGCTCGTGCGGGCTGTGCGATTGCCTGGTCCGTGCGGCTCGTGCGGGCTTGGCTCGTGCGGGCTCGTGCGGGCTTGGCTCGTGCGGGCTCGTGCGGTTCCGGGTTCTGAAATTAGTATTCATATTCGGTTCACCTAATTTAGCGAATTGGGCGGGTTTAAACCGGTCTGGTTCGGTCCGAATTTTTTACGGTTTCCGTACGAACCGGTCCCGAATGAGCGGTTCAAACCCGCACATTTGGCCAGCTCTAATTATAGTAAAGTAATGCTTAAATTTTGAAAGGCCTAAGCAACGATGTTATAATCAATATTTTATTCCATAATGCAGTTCATAGAGTTGAAATGCATCATTTTTTAACAGATTTCAAAGAAAAAAAAAGGGGTAATTTTTTCAAAATCTCAATGTCCTTTTCGCGTTAAATAACTACGGAAAGCATTAATCCTTCCGCGCTTATTTTCCGCGGAAGGCAGATTCATTTTTTTTAAAATTGCCATTTGTAATGGCACATTCCCACTAGTTTCACAGGATACCAACAAGAATCCAACATCATATGAACAATATAACAACAACAAGCCTGTAAAATTCGAAAAAAATCACCAAAATTAGGCACCTCTCAAAATATGGCCCAAATCGCCAAAATTTTTCAAAACCTAAAAATTTGAAGGTTCTCCAAACCGTTTAAAAATTTGCACACAATTTGAAGGGGGCCATTATATATACAAATCAATAAAGAAAAGAAACAAAAAAGCTAAAAAAAGGACGGGAAAGGGACATGGTCGATAAACGACCGATATAAACAAAACAAATATCACTTGTAATTAAACCAAATAAAAGATACGTGAGTATGTTCGAATGTAAGGAAACAAGTTCAACTA
This sequence comes from Apium graveolens, assembly GCF_009905375.1. NCBI lineage: Eukaryota > Viridiplantae > Streptophyta > Magnoliopsida > Apiales > Apiaceae > Apium > Apium graveolens. Next base: position 197,177,548 of record NC_133657.1, read on the forward strand.
AACTACACAAGATCAACTAAACTACACAAGTTCAACTTAACTACACAACTAGACGAATGACCTAACTACTACTCTTTCCGACTACCCTCTCCATCCTTTGCCTCATATGATGCGTTGGTATGGGTTTAGCCATCCCACTTTGAAGCTCCTTGGAAATCCTATAACGGAAGATCTCCACATTTGAGGCATCCCAACGCACTTTAGCGAGGTCATATCCCTGCAAGGTGTAGTCCATATATTTGCACACGTACACACCGCAATCTGAGTAGTTATCTTGTTTAAGCATTGCATCCCAAACATGAACTAAAGGATCTTTATCTGGGACATTTCGATTCTTGCCAACATAACGAAGCATCCCTGCAACAACTCCAACCTAACACACAACAAAAAACAAGATCACTTCACGAAAGTAATAAGGAAAGATTTCAAAATTACGATATAAGTTGTGGTCGAGGAACTATTATCATGCACTCTTCTTCTTCGGGATATTTAGCGTTGTTCATAGGATCAAGTACCATCACACCCCATTCTTTGACAGAAAATATGTTAGGCAAAAAGTATGCGCTAAATAATTCACGCAAGTATACGCGTTCCCAAGTAATATAGAATGATTTCTAGTTCGTTCCCACAGAGACTCTGATGAATTATATTTAATTAACACTTACTCACCAATGTATGATTATTCTTCAATACCAAGACAATAACAATCAAGATTGGTTAACTAATATTAACTACGAGAATTAAACACTTGAATTAACAATATTAAACACACATGAGATCCTAACTTCATTACTACTTCATTCAATAATTATTGTTATTAACCTTAGCATGTAATGGTGATGATATTAATCGAACAACACGAAACTGATAATCACCAATTTTCATTGTACGAATACCATTCTACCAAGCATCCATAATTTAGATAGAAGTTTAATAGGCATCAATTATGTTGAGACCCTATATGCCTATAGAATTTGACAACATAACGATTTAAGCACAAGTTATTCATGATGATTACACAGGTCAAGTAAAACAGTTAGAGTTACCCACTAATCATGCATACAACACATGAACATATGCTAGCATGGCAAGTTCTAAATCTTAAGATCCATTATCGCTTCACAAGAGATTAACAGGCTATCTTACATATTCGCGACACATATAAGACGAATAAGCACAACCTATACTAGATATCATATAATCATCACATACCAAGGTATTAAACAATTAAGTAAAGAATTCTATAGTAAATCCGCTAGAATCCCATGATCACGATTAGCCCATAATAGAACTCATCATCACCATAGATTCATATGAAAGCGTGATAATAACATAACGATATAAGGCTGAAAAATACTTAATAAATAATGAAGTACGTCACAAGAGTATTAAGGTTCAAATCATAAAGAAAACTAGCATCCACTGTTACAACGAATTAAAAGAATCACAAGATAAACTAATGTTTCCTCTTCTTCATTGTTGCGTGCTAAAACGGTCTTCTCAATCTTCTTGCCTTCGCTCTGATTGAAGAAAACGTCTTCCCATAAGGTTTATATAAGAATCTAGGAGTCATCGCGCCAACAGAAGCCCAAACAGAATTGAAAACAAATAAAACCAGAATCTGAAATTCCGCACGCACGCGGCCGCGTGCTTCCTCCACGCGGTAGCGTGCTGGCGCGCAGTCGCGTGCTCCTAGCGCGCGGTCGCGTGCTACCCTTCGGGAAAATTCTTCATTTTGCTCATGTTTGTGCTTATTTCTTTGCTCATCACCCCTAGACTGATTCCAAGCACTTCCTTAAGCTTTATTTGATAAAAACTACATATCTAAGCAAGTTATACCCTGAAATGCAAAAACACTAGAAAATACGTTAAATACACAAAATACTTGAGTCTAATACACCAATTCAAGCTGTTATGAGACGCTCTAAGTGGTATAAAATGCCACTTATCAAAATACCATGAGAATCCAATGATTCTTATTCACGTTCACGTGAACAAATATGTATTCCACCTAGTTAATTGGTGGACCTATCCCACAACTCCCCAAGCAAGAAAGAAATGCATGGCCTTCGCAGAATAGGGATGTGAGTAGTCCACTTTCTTCGTCAACTCCATAAAAAGTGGATCCATGAAGTAGTATGAAGGCTGTAATATCCAGGTTTGACAATATAATAAAATATGAGATATTTTACTTTATATTATTATAATAGCAGTTGAGATATGTGTGAATTAAATTTATTGATCATGTGAGATATGTTTTTATTATTTTTGTTTTCCAATTAATATTAGGGTATTAACGTGTATTGTTATTTAGATTATTGTCCCACATTGATTAGAAATAAGAAGGGGAAACTCTTCTTGCACTATATAATGTATGTAGTGTATTGTGTTTAACTTGTGTGCTAGGTACTTGGCTCACTTCCCACATTGGTGAGAATGAGAGTGAAGTAGTATCCTTAAGCTATAAATGAAGGCACATACTTGTGGGATGGACTTACAAGTGTGCTAGTTTAATGTTTAATTCCAATACATTAGCTTTTGTCCCACATCGAGATAAAAGTGTGAAAGTGTTAGCCATTTGTCTATATAACTAGAAAGATGTTGAATTTCTAATAATTTAAGGATTTACATAGATAATAACTTCCTAGTTCTAAGGTTTCTTTTCTGTTTTCCCATATTGAGGAGAAGTGGGAAGTAAAACATCAAGCTAAATATTTAAACTCATTTGTTTTCATGATTTTCGAGTGAATAAGGATTTGAAGCATTTGCTTTGTCCGTTATTTTCCTCTTAGAGTAAAATAAAGCAAGTAACTGAGGTTGAGTTGTGTATATAAGAAGTTGAATGTTTTTTGTGCTTAACTCTAACTTGAAATCCCACATCGAGGTGAATAAGATCTGAAAATTTTCTTACTCTCTGTAAGAGTACAAGGTACTTGTAGAGGCATGCAAGTACTTATGTTTTGGGCTTTCTAAAGCACTAATACTAATATTTAGTTAAAATTTATAAATCCAAGAAAAGAAAATAAAAAGCATTTAGAGTTGCCCATGTAAGAAATATTCTACCTAAAATACCATAACGATTAAAAGAATATAAACTTGCCTCTATAAAAGGATTTGTTCGAAATCTTAATTAAAGATCAGAAACAACTAACTCGTATGTTGGGAGATGGGAAGTACACTTAACATCTTAAGTAGTGCAAGTTTTCATAAACATATTAGAGTCCCACATTGATTTGGATACAAATAGTAGGCTGCTATTTATATAGTACTATTAAGCATACATTTAAAACTTAGTTGCACAAATGATGTGGGCGCTGGAGACAACAAAATGTTGGAGTAAATGTCGCAAGTCCACTTGGTTTTATTTCAATCAACTCAAATATCCCACATCAAATTAGTAGGTGAGTAGGGACAAACTCTCATCTATATAAGTGAAGGAAGTCATCCCCTCCTAGAGAAGTAGGAATCAAAGTTAAGCTCAACTTTGAGGTAACTACTTATCTCACTTCTTTTAAGTTATGTATTTTCTACTTATTTTCTTGAATAATATTTCAATATTTTATTAACTTCTTAGATAGTACTTATAATATTATAAGTAGTTATTTAAAGGTTGAATCATGGTTTAATTAACTTAACTAAAGATATAAATTATATCAGTGGCATAGAGAACGATTTATGACAAAGGAAAAAATGTATGATTTTAGGTGATTCTAAAAGACCTTGATCGAAAGTATCTTGTTGTTTAAGCTGGACTTGAAGTAAGTAAAGTACTTAACCGCAACACAAGATTACTTCTTTGAATCTGTCCTTGGTGATTGTCAATTTTGTTGTTACTTTGTGATGATTGAAATGGTTGTAGTTACGTGACTTGATGCGTGTATTTATCATGAAATTTCGATAACATATATTGTTATATATATATATATGAACTTATGCATGATCAATTGGGAATATGAATATATATTGAATTGTGTCACTGTTACGAGAAGATGAGTTTTTACCAAGCCTTTTGTAGGCTAGTAAGGGTAGTCCATGATGGGCAGGCCAGGTTCGGTTATCGAATATGAATTGATCTTGCCTCCTCCATGTGATTAAGATCTATGTGATCTAAGATCTATGTGATCGGATACCGCAGAGCAAGGCCGCCTTAGGTCTTGAGCTCGACGGGGCAACGATGGAATAAGGTATACAACGAGCCACTATGTTGGTAATGGCGCCAGAGGAGGTTTCCCATGGGATATTATGTTGTGAGAAAGCCCTGCAGGCAAATGTATTGAACATGGTGCACTAATTAAATGTCTCGTGATTCATAAATAATAAAGATAAGATGAAATTCACTTATACATGATGAGTTTCTTATGTGTGTTATTTATCTTTAGTTACTTTACTTACTGAGCGAAGTAGCTCATAGTTTTCTTGTGTTGCAGGCAAGGGTAAAGATAAAAATAGGTAGAAGTGGGACCGAGCTGAAGCAGAACCTTGCCTGGATGATGTACATATGGCTACTTTGACCTGGGGATGGCCTATCTATATGTTTTGCTATATGTCACCTAGTAATGACACATTTTATAATACGTTTTTAAGTATGGTTTGTATTAAAGAATAAAAGTAGACTTTATATGTGTGTAATGTGGTTTTGTTGGAGTTAAAAAAAATCATTGAAACACATTGAAACTGCACCTATGACCCAAAGAACAGATTTATTTTCCATTGAGTGGAGAAGAGAAAGAGAGAAGATGAAAGAGAGAAGAGAAACAGAGAAGATGAGGAGAAAGATGAAGTGCGGGAAAAAAAATATATTAGACAATCGGGCCTTGTGCTAGAAGACTATAGTCTTGTACTATAGTCTTTTGTTATAGCCTTTTGGGATGGATGTGACAATTAGAAGATTTTGCTAGATCTTACAAAATATTTCTGACTAGCTATTAAAACTCCTGCTCAAACTGAAATTCACTAAAATAAAATATCTTATTTTATTGATTGGAAAATATGATTTTAAATATTTTATTAATTACTTGTTATAATATGATTTTGGATAATATCTTATATGCTTACATGGTATAATCTTTAACCTTCTTTCATTAATTTATGTTGTTCTTTTTATTTCATTTTGAATTTTTATATGTTACAATTGTTGTGTGATAACCTGGTTCTTGCAGTGGTCGACTGGTTGTTGCGTGATCGTGAGAAAATCATAGCTGCAGCGGGGGTGTATCTGAGGATGCCTTTGTAACACCCCAACCCGAATTACTTAACGAAAGAAAATATACTAAAATAATATTTCGATTTCATCATATAAGCTTCAACATTTTTTTAACTCCAACAAAACCACATTACACACATATAAAGCAAGGTAACTGAGCTTTTACTCTAGGAACGTATGTTTCTAATGTACATAAATTCACACTCTAATTATCTGAGTTCATTTTACACAATATACAATTCAACTAAGAAAAGTACTACATTGAAGTAAAATATTTTCATACTAAAATTAAAAATTTGAAGTACTTGAAGACCTGAAATTTTACTTATAACATTACAATAGAAACGGGTGATCCTAATGTATATTATAATTTTACATTAGTAACAGGCATGTTTATTGTACACCGTCCGTTACATTATAGAAATGCTCGTTTCTATTTTACCCTATTTGTTACATTATAGAAACGCCCGTTTCTATTGTACATATGTTCTCATATTACAGTTCAGTTCCTGATGTGTTGATGTGCTAAAAAACCAGGCGTCGAAGAATTGAAGGATGCGAGTCAACTGATCAAAACGTTAAGTCAAGACTCCTAACATAATCAGCACGTCGAAAACCAGACTATTACTAGAGAGGAAGAAATGAGGATAATTAATACATTCCAAAAGTTAATCATACAACACTTAAATTAGAAGTTTGGGGATACAAAAATTAGATAATGTCCTAACATAATCTATAAAAGTTAAACATAAATCCCAACCAAACCCACAGTTAACATCCTCAAAAGATGATCACGTTCACGCCTAGCTAAATTAATATCTCCCTCCTTACTTCGACTTGTTGCTTCCATGTACATAGACCAATGGATAAAGAGGAGGTGACCAAATTTCATTCATCGGATAAAGCGTAGGTGACAGAGACGAGACCTATGAATGAAAAGAAGGTGACGGAGATGAGGCCAATGAATGAAAAGAAGGTGATCGAGACAAGGCCAAAGAAGCATCACTGCAAGCACTTTGTGAATCGAAAAGGTCCTTGAGCATGACTGCCAAAACAACAAAAATTAAATAAGAAGTCAGGACCCTATATCAATCAGAGACAATTGGACGCAATTATTATTTCCTGCTAGGGGAACTAATGTGTAGCAAAACTATAAGCAAACAAAACAACTGCTATTATATCAAGTATTTGAGCTAGTCACACAGTTATTTTACCACAAAAAAGTCAGGACCCTATATCTGCACAGAATAATCTAAAGCCCTACTATTAGAAGTCGAAGCAGGCATTAATCCTTGTGGCATAAATGTTGTATTAATACTTTCTCTTGGCTGAAAACTCCTTAATTGTAATGCCTTGCCTTAAGAAGCAAGGAGTTCACTGATAGGTTCGAGTTTAAGTACAATTACCGTAAACTATTCTGAGCATGGTATCATGGTCGGACTCAAACTCTTGTAACACTAATATCATGGTCGGACTCTAAACAATTAGTTCTGTAGAAGGAATAGTCAAAGAACATTAATATCATGCTCATCATAGTTGAAGCAGCAGCTAAAACAATATGAGCATCAAAAGTGAAACAATACCTTGAGGCTCCTCCATGATGGTATATATAGGATATCGATCAAAGAGGGAGGTTTGTAGGTGGTGGAGGTGGAGGTGGAGGTTTGTAGCCCATTAGACTCCTAATGGCATGCCTACGAGAGGTGGAGGTGGAGCTGGAGGTGAAGGGGGAGGTGGAGGTGGAGGGGGAGGTGGAGCGGGATATTATCCAAACCAATACCCAAAGACCTAAAGCAATAAACACATTGAAACTGCACCTATGACCCAAAGAACAAATTTATTTTCCATTGAGTGGAGAAGAGAAAGAGAGAAGAGAAATAGAGAAGATGAAGAGAAAGATGAAGCGCGGGAAAAAAATATATTAGATAATTGGGCCTTGTGCTAGCAGACTATAGTCATGTGCTATAGCCTTTTGTTATAGCCTTTTGGGATGGATTTGTCAATTAGAAGATTTTGCTAGATCTTGCAAAATATTTCTGACTAGCTATTAAAACTCATGCCCAAACTGAAATTCACTAAAATAAAATATCTTATTTTATTGATTGGAAAATATGATTTTAAATATTTTATGAAATCCTTTGGGTTGTAAACTCTGCATAACATATGTGTCCTGGGTCCACATAAGATCGTGTTTAATAGGAGAAGTAATGGGGAAAGCTCCCCATCCCCAATCCCTCCTAATAGCCTCCATCCTCTCCCACTTTAGCCTCTTATTTATCTCTCATTTCTCTTCCACAAGGCGGCAGACATCCATCTTCTCAGCCCTCGAAGAAGACGACACTGATGCAAATACAGATGCATGTGTAGGGGCCTGTGACACCTGCTGAGACGGCTGTGTCATGTCAATGACATCGGGCTCTCGAATCCCTCCAACTGCAGGCCTCATCGCCTTGGGAGATAGCTGAACATGCTGGAACAATGGAGCCTTATATGTCGGACCTCTAACATCCTGCATGAATCGACAGTACGGCTCCACAATCATAGGGGCGATCCTTCCAAACTCATGCTCATACTCGGGGGGAATGCTGTTATCCATATCTTGCAGACATGTCAACCCCTTCTGTATCTACAAAGACATTTGTGGAATATAATCAGATGATACTATAATGCAAAGGAAGAAACAATTATATAAATATGGGAGTATAGTGGGAAACAATTATAACAAACTTCCAAGGTCAAATGCCTGTGAGTTGTTAAATAACTCCCGGGTGCTGTACTATGGCTCTGGAACTGGGTTTGGCTTCCCAACACACATCCGTGCAATGCCTGAGTACCACTGCATATAGCCTGTGTCATCCACTAAGTCTGGCTATTGAGCCACTACAACCTCGGGGTGATGACTAAAATGGTTCCACTCACCAATCTCATCAAATCATATACCCCGCCAGTCATAGGGATTGAACGGAATCATAGGCTTCCTATACTCTGTCATGTTAACCGGTGACCGTGGGATACCCTGTCTGACCCCGAACTGTCTCATCACCCTTCAGAATGCTGATACTCAACAACATCATAACATAGCACTGGAACCCTTGCAAGACCAAAGAAATGAGCCTCCCAATCCTCAGCAGATATGTCATGATCCTCATCTGAATCCTCCTCTACCTCGTGAAAGTGGGCATATGGCGTCCACGCCACAATATCAACTGCAACTCCATCAAACTCGCCTCTATAATGTGGCAAACTATGATGAGGCTCCAATCTACAATCATGCTTTCCAATAGCCCGTTTCCTCTTAACAACAGTTCCAGTCCCAAGAACATCCTCATCCATAGCATCATCAAGAACAACATCATCCTGCACCTTACCCTTCCCCCTACCCTTACCCCTAACCTCCTTCTCCTCCGTCACCTTCTTCCCCTTAACCTTATTCCCCTTCACCTGCTTCCCTTTCACCTCCTTCATCTCTTTCCCCTTTTTCTCCTTAGGCTCCTCATCCGCCTCCTCATCCACCTCCTCCTCCTCCTCAGCAACCACCTCATCAACCGGCCTAGCCAGAACTCAGCAACTGGATATGAATCCCTGGTAGAATCAGGAAGAGGTCTCTCAATCAAGAAGCACTCATATGCCCACAACTACAACAACCACGTACAACAAGAAATCCTCTTCGCCCCCTTCGCTGATGCATGCTCGAGCCCCCTGTATAAATATGAAAGAACCGCAAAACCCCAAGACCATGTATGCACACCCCTAAAAAAGCGTAGATTTCTAATGTACTTCGTGTGCACCACATTCCTACTACTGGTAGGAAACAGGACAGAACTAACAACCATGAACAAGTATGCCTGTGTGTGGATAACAATCCTTCTCGGATCAGGACCCGGATCAGCCCTCCCATATCTCTGATACAACCATGTGTACTTTTTGTCGGCTCTAGCCCATGCCACCTTCACCTCCTCTTCATCTAACGGCTTAAACCAATGTCCCGCAAAGTACCCCCAAACCACTCTCAAGACCGTCGCCAACTATCGGAAGTTCAGCAACCGGTAAACCCAAGATATAGCCAACATCCTCCAGAGTCACTCTCATTTCCCCTTGTCTCATGAAAAAGGTGTTGGTCTCGGGATACCACCTCTCCACAAGTGTCGTGACAAGCCTCGCATCATTCTGCAAAATCACACCCGGATTTGCAAACACACCAAACCCAATGCTATGCAACAAGTCCTTCTGAGCATCAGACAAAACCCAATTACGCATATTTCTGTTCCCACAATAACACTCCAAAGGACCACGCTCATGTCCCTCCCAAACATCCGAACTCACATGATACTCGTTATCAAATATAACAGTATGACTTACTTGACCCGGCAATATATTATCCATCCTAAAATAATAAACATGAAAATAATTCAATAAACTAAACGTAAACCATATAATCCAAAAATTTGTATGTGCAAGCTATCCCAACGACAATAATACACAACCAATCTCAATCATATAAGCAAAACTTTGAATATTCTATTCAACAATTTAACCAGTTTCACAAATAACATTCATCTCCCGAAAGAATAACACAATCATTCAATTATATATACAAAGAACTGCATAATCAAACAAACTCCATTTCCATAAATCATAAAACATACGCATTCTGTATAATCAATAACACAATTATTCGATTATATATATAAAGAAGTACACAATCGTTCGCAACTATGACAAGAACAAGAACACGAAAATCACAAACTAAATTTGACAATACAGTGTATATTCTGCTGGTCTAACATCAGAAAGTAAATCCTAAAGAATTTTCAAGCTTCACAACACTGTCAATTACAAATCCACCAAAACATCCATTCAAAAACCTCCCAACCTCCCAAAAATCAATTCCAATATACAAAAGCTAACAGAATACAATCACAAAACAATAAAACCGCATACATAATCCAACCAGGAAACATTACACCAGGAAACATTCGATATTACAATTTATATGTATATAAATAAATAAATCACATACATAATCCTAATTAACCAATAGTACATGATAAAAAACATACATAATTCAAATTCAAGCACAAGCACACGGATTATCAACGACAATAACACGATCATCAACCGAATCGTGTTCAAGAACTAACCTAACCCTAAAAACCCGATTGTACCCTAATAACCCGACACAACCTGACAAAACTACATAGAATTAGATAGAAATCGAACCTTTTATGGGTGTTGAACCGTGTTTATGCTTTCTCCTCTCCAATCGCACAAAAATCTCCTACAACTGCTCAGAATGTGTAAAATATACGACTTTAACTGCTATCCGAGTTAGAAATTGGGTTTAAACGACTCTCCAGGCCATCCGCGTAAAATAAGCGCAGAAACAAATTAAGAAAATTTTTGTCATTACCCGTTCCGCGTATATTATGCGCGGAAGCCCTTCGTTTCGCGAAAAAAAAAAAGCACGGACATGGGATTTTTTTTTAAATGCTGGCCGCCAAGAAGCAGTGTGTTGGATAAACGTTCCCTGACACATGATTGTCAGGGAACAAGACCCATCATTTTAATCATCAAACTTAACGGGTAATATTAAAATCACTAAAGTCAAAATAAATATCAAACAGATACCTCAAAATATGTGTTCGAAAATTAAAAATTTATATTATGGAGTACTAAATTTTTTTCTTAAATCCTATTACAACCAAATTAAAATGTATGAATTCTAGTATTTTATATTATATAGTAAGATTTTTAAAAATTTATCTACTATTTATTTTTAATTTTGTAGTCATATTATTTGTTTAAATAAAATTAATTAGTAGATAAATTTTTAAAAATCTCACAAAATTATCTAAAATACTATGAATTCATAACTTTTTATTTGATTGTAATAGTATTTAAGAAAAATGTTTAGAACTCCATTAAAAAAATTTAATTCTCGAGTACATATTTTGAGGAATCTGTTTGATATTTATTATGACTTTAGTGATTCAAATAATATCCCGTTAAGTTTGATGATTAAACTGATATATGGTTTTCAATTGAGTGACTATTTTGATATTTAACCATTTTCAAAACTACATCTACATAGTATTATAAGAAAGGTCTTAATCCCTGTTAACATCAGGAGTCGAGTGTTTTATCTCTTAGATCATTATTCAAAAGGCCGAAATTTAAGAAAAAAAATTCTCGAATAGAGATTTTTTTCCGCGAAAAATATCAAATATAGATCCAACATTTGTGAACTAGTGTGTTATTTAAATGATTCATGACCAGGACCCATATAAGAATTGTTTGTTGATTTGCCTTCTTTGATTTAAACTCGTATGTGATGCTAATTAAAACAAAGGTTGTGTTTACTTGGGGAAAATGAAATGGAGGAATGAATAGAATGAAAAATTAAGCAAAATATACGGAGAAAGAGAGTATATATAATAATATAGGGAATGAAAATGAGGGAGAAGAAATTTTATATGATGAAAATTGTATAGAAAATGATGAAAAGCAAGGATGGAGTATTCCCCCCAAAACACATGGATTTGAAATGTTTAAATTGTTTGGAAAGTAATTAAGTAAAGAATGAAAATTATTAAAATTTCATCCAATCTTACCTAAAAAGAGTAATTTTTCAGATTCCAACGCAAACCAAATTTTGAAAAAAAAGTAGAAGACTCAGTTTAAGGCCTGCGAGAACCAAAAATTCTTTTTTGATTTCTTTATGTTTTCTCACGTTTTCGATAAAACCTTCTCGTAAAAGTATTTTATCTGGCCGAACCAGGTCATGTTGTAAGTGCGATCGAGTTTTTCATGCTCTTTTCCGGATTAGATATGATATTAGAGTTTTTGAACCTCTTGTACACACTACCCCCTGACAAAAGAAGTAAAGTTTTGAAAATGCAAGAAACAAAAAGTTAAAACTTACTGTAAACATTTCTTTTTCGGAAATCCGAAATAGTAAAATACAAGTTTGTTGGGCAATTCCGAATATATACATGAACAGATGCTGCATTGAACTCACAAGTCACAAGTTTACAAGGTCATGTAAATATCTTGTACAGTTTTTACCTGAAGAGAAATTAAACAGCTGGCTGTTATCTCTTTAGAGCAAAAAAGCATGGATGAAGAATCAATCTCTCATGAAACACAAACTCCTCTATGTAAGTATACAACCATCTTACTTCTCATGTTTCTATAAATAGTATGGGTGTGTGCTACTGTATTTTTTATAGTAAGTAACCGCGGTTAAACTGCAGCCGTTATCATTCGGGTATTTATTGGGTAAACCTTACAGGCTGACGTAATATGCTACAAACCATGTGTACTGTGTTAGCTACGATTAACCTTAAATTTCAAATTTTTTGACCAGTATCGAATTTTCCATCAAGTTCATCACCAAAACAAGAAAATGAAGAGTTGCGCGATGAGTCTCCGATCAGGCAGGTGGCACTCACTGTCCCTAACACCGACGACGATACCCTGCCAGTACTCACATTCCGAATGTGGGTTTTGGGGACTCTCTCCTGCGTTGTCTTATCATTTCTCAACATGTTTTTTTGGTACCGAACGGAACCCTTGACCATCACGGCGATCTCAGCTCAGATCGCCGTGGTTCCACTAGGTCAACTCATGGCAGCTAAAATTACTAACAGGATATTTTTCCGAGGAATGAGATTCGAGTTCACTATGAATCCAGGGCCATTTAACGTCAAAGAGCATGTTCTTATTACAATTTTCGCAAACTCTGGCGCTGGCTCTGTTTTTGCCATTTACGTGGTCACGGGCGTAAAGATTTTTTATGCGCAACACATCACCGTTCTTTGTCTCTTTGCTTCTTAGCCTAACAACTCAGGTATCACCCTTAATATTAGTACTCTTCCGTCCCAAAATAGGAGTAGCTTGGACCTTTAGCACGTATTTTGCGGTGTGAAAACAAATCTTTCGTCTGTTATTTCTCAAATTATAGCATACGAAAGTAACATTTTTACACCTCAAGATACGTTTTCAACAGTAAAACAATTGGTTTACTGGGGATATATGAAACCTTATACTAAAGTTTAAACAATTGTAAAAATTAAAAAAAAAATGGTTGTGTTGAATGGTAGATAATGGGGTTTGGATGGGCTGGAATATTCAGAAGATATTTAGTGGAGCCAGCTGCTATGTGGTGGCCTGCTAATCTCGTTCAAGTCTCCTTGTTCAGGTACTTTCACCCCAAGTTTAACTGAATATAAACTCTGTTAAAATTATTAAAATTAACATAAGATCTCGGCAACGACATTTTTTAGCACAAAGTTTTAGGAGAACTGTCCGGTTAACAGGTTAAAATGTCTCTATTTTGGATCAATCATTAAGGATTTGTGTTCAGTTGTAAAGGACTTGAGGTCCTATCTAGTTTATTTTGTTAAAGATCAGCGAACTTAGCAGCTCATTGTGGCTAGGGAGGCAAGTTCTTTGACTAATCGTAAGGAGTGGCTATCCTTCCCAACCTTTCTTTATCAATGTAATTCTTCGTGATATGCAATAAAAGATCTTTTTATTTTCAAAAACAAAAATGACTCAAAATTAGTTTAACTATGATTTTATACTCTAGCTTCGCCCCTGGTCGAATAATTTTTAGGCATGTAATAAATGGCTATTAGACCAAGTGGTATAGATTGCACATTTGAGAAATTTTAAAATAAGTACCTTATAACTTAAAATGAATAAGTGACTTACAAGTGATAAGTAGATGAACACTTATAAATTACATAAGTGTTTGGATAATTTTACTTATAAGTCACACTTATAAGTTACATAAGTGTTTGGATAATTTTACTTATAAGTCAGAATTTTTTTTACTTAAATTATTCAAAATAACTAATTTTTAAATATAATTATCTTATTTCGTGAATTTTATATTAGATTAACATTTAAAAATATTTTTTTTAAACCTACGTTAATAAAAAGTCGAAAAATCAAAATAAGTTGAGAAAAAATACGTTGTTACTAACATTCAACTTATCAGTTTATAAGTTGAAAATCTAACTTATAAGTTGGGTCGACAAACATCGTCGATAAGTACTTACGGACTTATAAGTTAATAAGCTAACTTGTGGTGCCAAACAGGCAGTAAGAGTGTAAATGTTCATAAATAAATGGTTCGACTTCAGGAGCGAGTTTGTGCAAATTGTTCATATAACAATGTACCTCTGAGCACCATACTGGGGATCATCTTAACTACTCTAGTTGAGCTTTTTATACAAATGATGGACGGCTTTAACAATCTTTTGTGCAGGGCTCTTCATGAGAAAGAAGAAAGGTCCAAAGGCGGATTGACTCGTACTCAGTTCTTCCTGATCGCGTTCATTTGCAGCTTTGCTTTCTACGTCTTCCCTGGCTACCTCTTTCAAATGTTAACCTCCTTTTCATGGATCTGCTGGATCTTCCCAAGATCAGTTCTAGCACAACAACTTGGTTCTGGACTCCACGGCCTAGGAATTGGTACCATTGGCCTTGACTGGTCTTCCATTTCCGCGTATCTTGGAAGCCCATTAGCAAGCCCATGGTTTGCCACTGCCAATGTTGCTGTGGGTTTTTCCTTACTCATGTATGTTGTGACAACTATAAGCTACTGGCTGAATTTTTTTGAAGCAAAAAAGTTCCCCATATTTTCAGATGGTCTCTTTACCTCCTCTGGCCAAGCTTACAATGTTACAGCCATTATTGACTCAAATTTTCACCTGGATTATGTGGCTTATGAACGCGAAGGACCCCTTAATCTTAGTACATTTTTTGCTTTGACATATGGTGTTGGATTTGCAGCTCTCTCTGCCACTGTTGTACATGTTTTTCTATTTCATGGAAGGTAACATTTTCTAATTCTCAATTACAGATAGTGCACTTGTTTGGCGTCAAAGGTAATGTCCAAGTATTTCATTAATATATGCAGGGAAATATGGGAATGGGAGCAAAGCAAATCAAGTTTTAAAGAAAAGGAAATTGACATTCATACAAGACTTATGAGTAAATATAAACAAGTTCCGGAGTGGTGGTTTTTGTGCATCTTAGTGACCAACATAGCACTTGCAATATTTGCCTGCGAGGTTTACAATGATCAACTACAACTTCCTTGGTGGGGTGTATTACTAGCTTGCCTCATTGCCTTCTTTTTCATTCTTCCTATCGGGATCATCACTGCAATTACTAACCAGGTTTCACGCGATATTGCAATAACTTGAATTCTCTCTGTATCTGTTCATATACGAGTATACAGCATGTAATTATAATCTAAAAGTCTGTCATAATAATTTTCCATAAATCTATAGGCACCGGGCTTAAACATCATCACAGAATACGTAATAGGATACGTCTATCCAGGGTATCCGGTTGCTAATATGTGCTTTAAGGTGCTTGGTTGGGTGAGTATGTCTCAAGCAATTACCTTCCTTCAAGACTTTAAGCTTGGTCATTACATGAAAATTCCACCCCGGACAATGTTTATGGCGCAGGTTAGTTTAATATTCATATATCTAGAAATGCAACATTTTTTAGGGTCTGATTATTTTCAATTTTTTCAGATAGTGGGTACGCTTATAGCAAGTTTAGTGTGCTTGATAACAGCCTGGTGGTTAATGAAAACTATTCCTGAAATTTGTGATACTGCATCTTCTGGTGGCACTGTATGGACTTGCCCAATGGATCATATCTTTTATGATGCATCCGTTGTCTGGGGATTAATCGGACCTCGCAGAACTTTCGGAGATTTAGGCACTTATGCAATGGTGAATTGGTTCTTTCTGCTTGGAGCAGTTGCTCCTGTTTTTGTGTGGTTAGCTCACAGAGCATTTCCTACCCAAGACTGGATTAAGCTCATAAACATGCCGGTACTAATAGGCGCAACAGGACTGATGCCAGCTGCTACTGCAATTAACTACAGTGCATGGATTATAGTTGGATTTTTATCTGGATTTGTAGTGTATAGACATAGACCGGATTGGTGGCAGCGCCATAATTATGTTCTTTCTGGTGCACTTGATGCTGGACTGGCTTTTATGGGAGTGCTTTTGTATCTATGCTTAGGACTGGAAAAAATTGGTCTTGATTGGTGGGGTAATGGACTTGATGGATGTCCTTATGCTTCCTGTCCAACAGCTCCGGGGATTGCAGTTGATGGATGCCCTGTGGTTTTGTAGCCACAAATCAGGATCAAAGTCATGCATATCTTTCATTGTGGCTTCAGTCTGGAATTGTTGGTGTCCAGAGAATTGTGCAAATTGCTGTCAGTTGATTCTTGAACAAGGTGTCTAATGATTTACGACTCACCCGACAATCCAGTATCGAATGATACAGCTTAGGCATGATACAGGAAAAATGTTATTTCAAGGAAAATTAACATTTGAAGATGAAATACATTTTTACTAGTTATTGCATTGTTGACAGTCAAGTATAAATTTGGTTTTGATCATAATGTATGCCAAGAAAATCTTCAGCTCGGTTTTGTTAGTCGCTAAACGGTTTGAATATACTGATTTATGTCCGCTGACAACATTTTATGCTATTCGAGTTCTTCCTTGCAACATCATACAAGGATGATTTGAGGCTAGTTGTGGTAGAGTTGAACTATATATATGATGCTCTTTTCACCAAATTGCGTGTGTTGCATCACAAATTCGGCTACTGCAGCAGAACTCGGTCCTTCATTGCAGTAGTTATTTCCTTGGTCCTTCATTTAAGCATCAATTAAGCCGGTTCTCAGACGTAAGGATGAATATACATTGTTATTGTTCAATGCATCTGTATTGGCCAAAGAGTTAAAACTTTTCGTTCAAATCTTCTTAATTTTTGCTGGAACCTTTAGAAGGTCTTCACACAAATGGATTGTCATTATTCTGTGGTTAGCATATTTGCTTGCAGATGTTGTTGTTGCTGTTTTCGGGCTCGGACTCACTGTAAGCAGGCAAAGTTTGTATTCTATATACTGCGGTGACAGTCTAACCTATGCTTGTTACCAAGAGATAAACTTCTGGTCAGAATGAATGTGGATGCTTTGTCTCAGTTACAAGTATTGCAGTATGCTTTTGTATACTTCACGACATTCAAAGGACTTATTGTCGACCTCATTCTCGGGATCCATGAAGGCAACCAGAGCCGAGAGTTCTTCCTTGCAACATCATATAAAGATGCTTTCAGGATGGTTGTCGTAGAGCTGAATTATAATTATGATGTTCTTTTCATAAAATTGCCTGTTTTGCATTAAAAATTCGGTTTCTGCAGCAGAACACTGTCCTTCATCGCAGTTGTTGTTTCCTTAGGGCTCTTCCATTCTGACGTAAAAGGGAAACCAATTTTATAGAGTGATTCAATTTTTATGCTACTTTTCTCTGACCGTCCGACCGGACAGTTGTAAAGCTTAGGCTTCTGTTTGATACAGACGCCAAGCACAAATCATGGAAACATGAGTTTGTTGATTGAATATTGTTTGGGAAAAAGATTTTTCTAGTCTGTGCCTATGGGCACATGCTAAAAGTTAGTTCTTGATGAGGTGTCCACAAAATATTGGTGGAGAGCTCATTAATAATGATGGACCCCCTGCATGCATAAAAATCTCCACCAATAAAATTTTTACAACTAATTAATCACACTTTCTTAGCATGTGCCCATGGGCACACACTAGACAAACCGTTGTGAAAAATACTAGAAATTTGTTCCTAGATTGGTCGTCTGGTTTCGTTAGAGACAGAGATCATCATTGCGCGTCAAAATTTACTAATCGTAGCTGGGCTCAATCTTTGTCAACATTCAAGTTCCTAGATACTTGCACCGAGGTCAAAAAATTATTTGACACTAAATTACCTGAACTAAAGAAGAGAACGTGCTGTTTCTTTGGCAAAGACAGCAAGGAGAGGGAGGCCTTACAAATTAAGGCAAATAATTCTTAGCATCAATAGAGAATTTAAACCGGTTGTCGCACAGAAGGATAAATATAAATTATTATTGTTCAATGCATCTGCATTGGCCAAAGAGCTAAAATTGTTATCCTTGGAGAAGAAATGATTGGCAATAAGCAAATTGTGGGTGGAACTGCTATCATTTGTGGCAAGTCATATCAGGTCAAGTGCTCATGCTCAGCAACTAAACAAAGGCGGTGAGCTAATAACTGTTGTTTGCTTACTGGTGGCTCATTTTGGCTTGGGAGATCAATACGAGATTAGCCCGGGAATGGAAGGAGAAAGCTGATCGTCTAAGAAGTCCAATATTTTATTATTTTTCAAATATTGATACTGTATGTGTTATTTCTTGTTTGTGCATGTAATGATATGTTCCTTATATGTTTTGTTTTAAACAACTTCTGTTAATTTTGGTCATCCAGAACTTCAGGATATTCAGATTAATAGCTCAGAAAATTATTAAGAACTCATACACTTTCTTTAACTCGGTAATGGGGATTATTGGTGACCGTCCTTTTATCTATTTAAGGTGCCAACAGCCAAGTAATGGCATTACAACTTGGTTAGTATAATTACATTAATCTGTGACAAGTATAGCTAACACAAAATCAACTAGAAAGGGATTTGGGAACATAACTTCGTGTTTTGGTCTTAAACAGATGTGTCCTCTCTAATGTCAAATTAAGTAATTAGCTGGATGAAAAATCAACAATGATGATGAACAAGAAATAAGTATCATCCAGTGGTTTAAAATGTTAAAAAAACAATCTTGAAAGTAAAATGTTATAAACAGTTACAGCAGATATCTACGCATATCATGGATTCAGATGTAGCTAAATGTAGTTGTAATTGGAATGAGAATTAATAAAGCCAGCCTTAAATATCATGAGAAAGCTCCATTTTCTACAACATGTCCCGATCTCTGGAAACTCACAGATGAATCCAACCAGCCTTCAGCCTTGGCTTGTTCAACATACTGTGCAAACTTCTTCTCCGCATCAGGAACATCCAAAGCCAAGTCATCAAGTGATTCTGCTAATCTGCCAAAGCCTTTGGTCATCTGATTCATGGTTATGAGCCCGGTGCTAAAACACTGTCTGAGTAAACCCCACAACCTGTCATTTTTCTTTTCTATGAGTGCCACTAGTGATTTCTTAACAACCTCATGATTGAAAAATGGCATATTCAACTCCTTTATGCAACGACAAGCTTCTCTAATATCGCCTCCAGACTCATACTCCTCCAACAGCTTACCAATCTTGTCTTTGACATCTTCAATTGCCCTTCCACCACCACCCCAACACCTCAATATCCGTTCTCCAGAAAGACGAGCGTTGAGCAATGATTGTGCCATTTGCAGCACTTTGTTCCCACCCGAGTCTGTCCCTGAGCACTGGCTCTTAATATCTTCTAAGTGTGAAGGAGCAAGCACTTCATCTACCACTGCCCTAGCTAAGAACATTGCAAGGTCCTCAACCACAACTGGATTATCTAAAGCAGTATCATCAGCAGATTCAATTAACATAGTAAATCCATTTATGACATCATCAGCTGGAAAACACAAAGACGACAACAGAACAGAAGCCATCTCTTTCTCTCTGTTCTTACGGTCCATTGCCAGCGTTATTAGCCTCTTAACAAATATTGCATTCAGTTCGGCTGCACAAAAACTGTTTTTTGAATCTAGACACCGACTTACCTCTTCAATATCGCTTGAAAGAAAATACTCCTGAATAATGGACTGGGCCTTCATCTTGAAAGCTTTGGCCGCTCTATCTTCTAATCCCTTCTTTGAAGTCGGTGATGACAATGACTTCAAAGATGAGGCGCATACCCAACCTTCTGATGCTGCTTTTGATATAATATTCTGCAATTTCTCCCTTGCATTTGGTATGTCAAGTGACAAGTCATCAACAGTGTCAATAATCCGACTAAATCCTTTTGATATTTGACTAGAATTGATTAAACACTCATCAGCGGCAGTATTTAATAGATCAAGAAGACGTCCCTCAGCTTGGGGCCTTTCCATTGCCATTATTATAGCTCGTTTAACTATCTCATGGTAGAAAAAAGGAACATTAAGATCTTTGATGCATCTGCATGCCTCTTTTTTGTCACCACTGACAACATATTCTGCTAAGAGGTTGTTAATTTGAGCCTTGACATCTTCAACAGTTTTGTTCTTGCTTCCACCCCAGCGCCGCTCAATGATTTCTGCATGGAGAGGGGCTGATAAATATCCCTTCTCGGCTCTCTTAATCACATCTATTCCTTTAGAATCCTTGGGCAAGGACTCCAAAATCTTTTTCAGAAATGCAGGAGGAAGTATGTCATCTACCACAGCCCGGGCAATAAACAATGCGAGAACATCAACTGTGTCTGGAATATCTACAATCAAGTCATCTGCTGCTTCCACTAGCTTACTGAATCCCTTGTAAACTTGTGGGGGATCAATGACATCGGCATAGAGGGAGGATAACAGAATAGCGGTCATTTCTTTTTCTTTGTCATGCCTATCCATTGCCATAGACACAAGCTTCTTAACAAAGTAATAATTAAAATTTGGCATTCCAAGTTCCCGCAATTCATTAGCAGTTGAGACAACATCATCAGTCGCGAAATACTCATCCACAATCACTGTTGCCTTCTTTTTGTACTCTAGAAGTGGTGAATTTGGTTGTGTTGCACGTGTTTTATCCTTATCCTGCAATAACAGAATTCCTTGACAAACATATATAGTTGGCTAATACTAATAAATTTACTTGTCAAAATTCCCACAAGCAAGAATAGAAGGTTTTAGCAGCAATTTCTTAAAAACGCAGAAAAAGGAGTTAAGAGTTACTATTTTACCTCAGCACTATTATAGTTTGGGTCATTAGGGTCAAGGTGTTGATCATTCATATCAAGCATGCCACCCCAGGTTCCTTTCCCCCCACAACCGCCTGCAAAACAATTACACCATTCATCAACGTGACCTGTGAACTATCAAATAATCTTTACAATATCCATCAACATTATCTTCTTTTTTTCTAAAGAAAATTTAGAAACTACATGCTACAAACAGCAAATATGCGACAAGAAGGCCCTTTAGAGTACTATGGTTATAAACTTATAATCATTGAAAGGCAGTAGGACTTTATCTTTTGCCGGAAATGTACTGCAAGAGAATATAAATGTTGTATTCATGATACCATTATAGCAGATATGTCGGTTACCTTTCTTAGGGCGACCGTCTCTTCCAGAATGCGAATGCCTGTCATTCTTAAGTGGACTCCCAGGCTTGGCAGTGCCATGTTTTCCATGATGAGCATTAGGTGACCTTGGAGACTTTGGAGATCTGGGTGACTTGGGAGATTTTGATGTTGAAATCTGTAATGGAGAAACCGATAACGGGTCTATACTTTCTGAAGCAGCTCTAAGTTGTTCCTGGCGCTCATTCGACATAAATTTGTCACCATACTCCATGTTTAGAGCAGCTTCAACTTCAACTCGGCTTCAGAAAACCATGGTTTCTTAGAGTTTCTGCAACACATTACATAACAGAACCACATTTATATGAACAAAAGATAACAATAATAAAAATTGTGTATGCATTTAGAAACATTCATGAAAAAAGTTACAAGACATTACCAGTTAAGAAATGGTGTAAGAAATGATGATGTGAAAAGATAAAATTAGCATGATGAAAGAAATATAAATAGAATTAAGCGGAGGAAGAAGAGGTCTTTGAGTAGAAAGTGTGGCAAGTAACGTGATTAAGCAAAAAAATGGGAGAAATTACAGGGTCTGATGACCTATTTATCATATGACCGAGGATTTGTGTCTGTTGTAGGTTTCATCTGCCCTTTCTCTAACATAAAAATCATGTTACATTTGTACTTTATTATCCTAGGATTTTGTATTCATTTGACGTTTTACTACAAGACTTATTAAGCTGTTTTTGTAATTACTGTTTTTTTTATAATTAATACAGTTTTATGTTTCTCTTTTCCATTATATTTTTTTATAGGTAAAATAATTCGCCAGTAAAATATATGGCGCCTAAAAAATAATTAAAAGTAAAGGAACATATGAGAAAATCAAATCACATTTTTTTGCTCAAGCTATAATTATGAACATATCCTGCCGTGTGGATCGTCTCTTGCTCGTATTTTCTGGGAAATACATTTTTTTCATATCTTTGGGTTATACTGATCTTTTCAAAAGAAAATCTAACAATTTAATTTAAAGGTCAAAATTATAAATCGCTCCATTTTCAAAGAACTCACATAGTAAAATTTCAACAACAATCGAAATATCATCGATGAACAATATAGTAAGTCGCTTTTATGATTCTACTGCTATTGGCACAGATTTTTGAAAAAAAATTGATCTATGTATTTTTACCATTTTTTTACTATTGGACCAAGTTAAAAAATTGATATAATATTTTTTTAATACTTAAAAATATTATTCATTCTGCACCTGTATATTCTATAGCATGTAAATCATCGGCCTTTAATTCTATTGTGAGCTACTTTTCATCTACGGTGTTTAGACTTTTTTACTCGGTTTGTTATATTTACGGGACGGTCCCTGACAATGATTTGCCAGAAAACCTTATACAACAAAGAGTTTTATAGCCGTTAGATGGTTAATCCAACGGCTGTTATTGAAATTCGATGGCTCGATAGATAAAATAATATTCTAACTGTCAAAGCAAATGGGACAGTCTCTTATGCAAATGGGACAGTCCCTTTACAAATGAGACAGGGTATGAGACAGTCTCAATTACACTGCAGAAAATAAATAACAGAAATAAAATGCAGAATGCTGAAAACTGAAAAGTAAAAACACCAGAAGTTTTCACTTGGTTCGGCCCCTACACCTAGTCTATGGCCTACATCCAAATCCCCATGCCAACTAGCATAGAGAATGTATTATATCAACTTTAATAAAAGAACTTACAATCTTTTCCTTGATTACAAATATAGCACCTGAAAGAAACCCTTTCCCAAGCTACCTTGCTACCTAGCCCACTGCTATTCCTTAGCCTTCTAGCTACCTTGCTATACTTTGAAATCAAGCTTGCCACAACCCGGCACAAAGTTGATATGAATACACAAGTATAAGAATAAACAAATTGATTACAACTTAAACTAGGTTTCTTGTTTTTCTGGATATGAATATCTCGGGTATGAAACAAGAAAATGATTTCAGATGATGAAAGATTCTCGTGAAAGTGTTAGCTACAAATCTGAAATGAAGAGTTGTATTTATAAGCAAAGTTCTAACAGATTTATTTTCAAACACAAGATAAGGTTGGAAGATAAGTTTGTTTGAAAATATTTGAATGAAACTTTTAAACTGATCTGTTAGTACGTTTGAAAAAGAGATAAATCAAGTAAAGAGATAAGGCTTGAGAGATTTAAACTTGATTTATAAGATAAGGTGATGAGTTTGTTTGAGATAAGGTTTATCCAGATAAACAAGATTAACACAAAACCCTAACAAACTTAATCCTGAGAAATAGCCTCTGCTGGAAAATCTGAATCACTGCAATCTCTGGACTCTAAACTGCTGTTATGTTGCAATCTGAATATCATCATAAACTCGTAGATTAACATTCTCCCCCTTTTATGATGATGACAAAGAAAGCATAAATGCTCCCCCTATCAAAAACACTAAAGGCCTGTAAAACAGAGTTAGATACAACAGAATATTTTGCAGTTTATGATATGTGCAATCAATATGAGAATGAGACAACTAAAGACTGAGTGAGACATGAGATCAATATGCATAAAAGAAACAGTCTCAATCAATAAACCCTTAAAACAAAAGACAACCCATCCATAAACCAGGATGTCCAGTTGCAATAGTTATCTAACAAATCCAGAATATCAGTTAATCACAAAGTCATCCAAAAACATTCATCAAAAACATAAACCAACATCACAAAGTCATCCACAAAACATCCATCAAAAAAAAACACCCATTCAGAAACATAGTCTTAACCAAATAAACCCATAAACCCATCATCGTCTAAAAATATCAATCAAACATCTTAAAAACATCTCATAATTTTCTCCCCCTTCATCATAAAAGGGTCCTTCAATCAGAATCGTCATCAACATGAACTGGAGCTTTGTCTTTGCCTTTGCCTTTTCCTGAATCAGAAGCCTTGTTCTGGGATGAAGGAAACACCGGAGCTGAGCCGTACTCTGAAAATAGCTTGTCAAAAGCTTCCTGAGCTGGTGCCTTCCCGTCCCGTTCACGAAGCCATTCAAATATCTTAGCCTTGTATTCTTCTCTGGTCATACCAAAAACTGAAGGTGGAGGAATGGCAGGGAGTGGCAGAGGAGCAGTGATTTCTTCTAAAGTACAATCTCCAATCCAGTCTCTTTTCTTGTGCCAATACATCTTGCTCTTGTCTTGCATGGCTGACAACTGCTGAGATAAAAACTTAGTCTCTGACCCAAGCTTAAAAAACAACTTAACAAATTCCTTTTCCCATGCCTTAGCAGAGGAAACCATCCCTTCTTGCAGAGTCCCAAACTCAAAATCTATGGTCTTAGACAACTTGACATCAGAAGTATGCAATACAGAGAGTTTAGCATTGATATCATCCAAAGACGAACAAACATACTTCCTAAACAACTCAAAAGAAGCATTTAGAATACTAACTTCAGAAGTTAGTGATCCAAGAGTTTTGACAGAAGCAAAATGCTGATTTAAATTAGCCAAAGCAGCAGAATTTTCATTTAATTTGATTAACAGAGAATTAAGAAGAGTATTGGTAGGCTGATCAAAGGGGTCTGAGGCATAATTAGGAGACTTAGGAATACCACCAACATTCCTAGAAGCATCATCAAAAACTAACTCATTGGACTCAGAAACAACTAAACCATTTAAGGTTAATACTGACAAGTCAAAGATTACGGAAATCTTATCAGACACAGAAGCAGGGGTCAAGGCACAAAAATATTCAAATACTCGAGACAAAAGACCAGGGTATGGCAAGTGCATAGAACCATGCTTGGCACAGTGAGCCATATTGGATATAATCAAAGAAGCAACATTGCACTGAATCTTTTTAACAAAAACAGACATAAGAATACAATCTTGAAAAGTGACTCTATCACGACCAGATTTACGAGGCATAACATTCGTATGAAATAAACGAAACAAAACAAGAGAAACTGGGGTTAAATCATTTACCGAAGGTTTGACTGACACCGAAACAAAATTGTCACCAAGAATGACCTTGAGCTGTTCCTCGTACTGGAGACCAGGAACGTCTTGAAACGCTTGATGAGTTGTCGACGGACAAACTCCCTTGTCAGAAACACCAGTAAGCCGTGCCAGAAGATCGGCCTTAAAACAAACAGGATTCCCTTGGACTTCTGAAAACACAATATTTCCATCCAAAATACGAAGCTTGGCATAGAATTCTTTCACTAACTCGGGATAAATAATCTCCGGGGGCGACAACAATGACGAACAACCTACTGAATCAAACAAGTCCGCAATACCGATTTTCTTCAGAAGATCCAGATCACACAGGCGTTCCTTCAGAATCAACTTTGACATCACTTTCGTCGAAGTAGTCTCCTTTGCATGTCGCTCAAAAGAACTATCAGACATTCCGCTTGATACTTCCGGTTCAAAATTACCGACCCATTGACGCTTGGAACCTGAAGCCGCATCAGTTGGGGTACGTTGAGCGGTAGATCGAGAACGAGTGAAAGGGGTAGATTTGCGTGCCATGGATAGAGGCGAGAAAATAGAAAAGAAATGGAGAAAGGTTTTCGATTGTGTTTGAGAGAGAGAAGATGAATAGGAAACTGAAAGGGTTAAGAAGATTAGGTTAAATAAAAAATGAGAATTGAAGAGATAGAGATTGAAAAGAAGTCGAAGAGATGCAAGACAGAAGTTATGTACTGAAAGAGTAATACATGCACGAGTTTCAAGGATATGAAAAGTCTAATCAAAAGATTTACAAAATCTAATGTTATATACACGCATAATCACACGGACAAATAAAATAAAATAAAAAAAAACACAAATTCATAAACAGGAACCTAATAACTCAAATAATAAATACACAACATATATTTAAGTATTATGACATAATTCATATTTAAACACATAAATTACATAAAATCACGTAGTAAATTACAGAGAACACATACCTAATTCACGACGCATTTTACAAAATCTATCTTCAGCTAAAGGCTTAGTGAAGATATCTGCACGCTGTTTCTCAGTAGAAATATAAATAAGCTCAATATTACCTTTAGAAACATTATCCCGTAGAAAATGATGACGAACATCAATATGCTTAGTACGAGAATGCATGACAGGATTTTTAGAGATATTAATTGCAGAGGTATTATCACAATATATAGGAATATTTGAGTAAGAAATACCAAAATCCTGCAATGTTTGTTGCATCCACAAAATTTGAGCACAGCAACTTCCAGCTGCAATGTACTCTCCTTCAGCTGTAGAGAGAGCTACTGAAGTTTGCTTTTTACTATGCCATGCAACTAAACAATCTCCTAAAAATTCACAAGCACCACTTGTGCTTTTTCTATCAACCTGTGACCCTGCATAGTCAGCATCTGAAAAACCGATTAAGTCAAAGGAAGAGGAGCTTGGATAAAATAATCCCAAGTCACTCGTACCTTTCAAATATTTAAAAATACGTTTAACGGCATTCAAATGAGATTCTTTAGGTTGAGATTGAAAACGAGCACACAAGCATACACTATACATAATGTCAGGTCGTGAGGCAGTTAAATATAACAATGAACCAATCATACCTCGAAATTTAGTGACATCTACAGGTGTACCTTGTTCATCCTTAGTAAGCTTAACTGAAGTACTCATCGGAGTTGATTTAGGTGTGACATGATCAAGTGCAAATCTTTTGAGTAAATCCTTTATGTACTTGCCTTGGTGAATAAATATTCCTGCATTAGACTGATTAATTTGCAAACCTAGAAAGTACTGCAATTCACCCATCAAACTCATATCGAATTCCTTATGCATGCAATCAGAAAACCATCTACACAAAGATTCGTTAGAAGATCCAAATACTATATCATCAACATAAACTTGAACTAAAAGAAAGTTATCACGTTTATGAAAAATAAAGAGAGTTGGATCGAGTGTACCGCGAATGAAACCATTGTTCACAAGAAATTGACTGAGACGCTCGTACCAACAACGAGGGGACTGTCTCAATCCATAGACAGATTTTTTGAGCTTGTAAACATAGTTAGGGTACTTCTCGTGAATAAAACCTGGAGGCTGCTTCACGTAGACTTCTTCCTTGAGATAGCCATTTAGAAATGCGCTTTTGACGTCCATCTGATAGAGCTTGAACTTCTTGTGAGCTGCAAAGGCCATTAAGATTCGAATAGCTTCTAAACGAGCTACTGGAGCATATGTCTCGTCGTAATCGATTCCTTCCTGCTGGTTGTATCCCTGAGCAACCAACCGAGCTTTATTTCGAATGATATTTCCATCTTCATCTTTCTTATTCTTGAAAACCCAACGAGTACCAATGATCTTGGCATCCTGAGGAGGTGGGACGAGTTCCCAAACATCACAACGCTCGAACTGGTTCAATTCCTCCTGCATTGCAACATACCAGTGTTCGTCTGCAACTGCTTCTTGAGCATTCTTTGGTTCGAATTCAGCAACAAAAGCACAGAATGCACATAGATTATAAAGTCTGCTTCGAGTAGAAATCCCTTGATCTAAATCAGTAAGAAGATTATCTGGTGGATGATTCTTCACAGTCCTAGAAGACTTAGGAAGTTGAATATTACTCATTTCTTCCTCATTAGAATTGTCTGCCTGGAAATGAATAGGAGTTGTCTCATTCAAAAGAGACTGCCTCATTTCCGCTTGTGAAGATTTATCCAGAGGAGTAACAGAATTCAAATTTGAAACACTATCGGGAGTCTTTGGAGAGCTAGAAGATTCAACTGAAGCTTGAGTAGATCCGCTTCAGCCCAAAATTTTCTTGGAAGCTTACTCTCATGCAGTAGATTTCTGGCAGTTTCCTGTAGCGTCCTGTTCTTGCGTTCTACTACTCCGTTCTGCTGAGGAGTTCGAGGAGCTGAGAATTCATGAGTGATTCCTCTTGATTTACAGAAGGTTATGAAATCCTTCTCGAATTCACCTCCATGATCACTACGAATAGTCTTGAGCTTAAATGAATACTTAGTCTCAAGGTTAGTAATAAGATCCTTAAACTCAACAAAAGCTTCATCCTTAGTTCGTAAAAATAATACCCAAGTGAAACGGGAATAATCATCAACTATAACAAAAGCATAATTCTTACCTCCTAAGCTTACATACCTTTCTGGACCAAAAAGATCTAGATGAAGGAGCTGCAAAGGAACAGAAGTTGATACTTTATTCTTAGCAGTAAAGGAAGTTTTCACCTGTTTTCCAAGTTGGCAAGCTGAACAAGGTTCTATTTTCTTGTACTTCAGCTTTGGTAGACCTCGAACCAGATCATGAGAAGATATCTTCCGAAGAAGATCCATGTGAACATGGCCAAGACGTCTATGCCACAGATCTTGTTGTTCTTGAAAGGTAGCTAGACAAATTTCTTCTTGCTGTTCATCAAAATCTAATACAAAAATATTTCCTTTTCTTTTGGCAACTAAAGCAAATTCGTTAGTATGAGTACCAATATAGCATACATCTTTATCGAACTTAACCTTATGACCAGCATCAGTAAGTTGACTTACACTAATAAGATTATATTTCAAACCATCAACTAAACGAACATTAGAAATGGCAAACCTATCATTACCAATGGTGCCTTTTCCAATAATTCTGACGGTGTTTGAATCTCCAAGAGTAACTAAGCCACCTTCCTTGGCAACTAGAGATAGAAACTTGGATTTATCACCTGTCATGTGACGTGAACAACCACTGTCGATGATCCATTTATTTCGCGGAACATGGACCTTCAAACAAACCTGCAAAAATTGCTTTATGTCTTAGGTACCCACTTAACCTTGGGTCCTGGTTGGTTAGTATCACGAATCTTATATAAATGTCTATCTGATTTCTTAATCCACATCTGAACGATATTAACAGAAGTATTAGCAGATTTATATCCAACAGACGATTTATAAGATGAGTTAGAGAAGTGGTCCTTGATACCACATAATCTAGATTCAGCTGTAGGGTGGCCAGCTTTGCCACAATCTCGACATTTCTCATAAGGCATCTTATATTTCATAGGAGCTCGCTTATAACCGCCTTGAAATGCACGTTTCTTGATTGACTCACATCCTAAACCTCCTTTATCGAGAGAAGATTTTTGTTCACCAAGAAGAGCATTCAAAGTTCCTTCTCCATGAAAACATTTAGCTAAATCCTTTTCAAGCTGTTCGACTTTCTGCTTTAATTCAGGAACAAGGGGATCAGGAGCACTGTCTTCTTTAACGGTTTCTGAATCAACAGATATTGACTCTTTCTTCAAGGCTTCAAGGCATACATCCTTCATCTCAATCTCATTTTTGAGATATTGATTTTCTTCAGTAAGTTTTGAAACCCTTTCAAGTAATGATTTGTTCTCGGCAACTAGGGCTTCTTCCTTCATGGAGTCATCCATTTCACTAAGAACTTCACTTAAAGCTTGCTTTAAATAAGCATTCTTTTCTTTCAACTTCTTGACCTGGACCTGCAAATTTAAAATAGACGAAGATATATTTGAATTATACTTAATATTCTGTACCTCATCATTATCACTGGAGTCGTCCTCTAGTCCAGCAAAGCAAAGTTGAGCAACTTCATCGTCTGAATCGATCTCCACGTCAGATTCATCATCACTCCAAGTAATTAATGCCTTCTTTTTGTTCTTCAGCTTGTAGCAGTCCTTTTTGAAGTGCCCTTTCTTCCCACACTCAAAACAAGTATCTTTGCTTTGATTCACTTTAACCTCCTTGCTCGAATTAGATTTGAAGTCCTTCTTCATAAACTGCGATTTCACAGGTCGTTTGGAGGCATTCCGTTTGGCAAGAAATTTATGAAACTTCTTTGTTAGAAGAGCAATATCTTCATCAGAATCGTCAGGAGACTCATCTGCATTAAGTGCAAGAGTTTTCTTACGAGGAGCTTCATCTTCTTCATCATA
The DNA here is from genome assembly GCF_009905375.1 of Apium graveolens. NCBI lineage: Eukaryota > Viridiplantae > Streptophyta > Magnoliopsida > Apiales > Apiaceae > Apium > Apium graveolens. The sequence continues at coordinate 197,207,825 of NC_133657.1, forward strand.
TCTACGTAGCTGATTTTCGAATTCCTCCAATTCACTGAACAGTGTTAGAGTATCCATAGTCGAAAGCAGTGTTGAATCCTGCAGAATGGTAACCTTTGGAGCAAACTTCTTTGGCATTGCTCTGAGGATTTTCCTATTTATCTCAGATTGAGGAATGATCCGTTCCAGAAGTGAGATGGAGTTCATCAATGTCAGAAACCTCCCTTGAGCATCTCGCACGCTTTCATCTCTTTCCAAACTGAAACCTTCATAGTCACTCATTAGCATACTTAATTTTACTTCACGTACCTTAGACGTGCCTTCGTGGCTGACTTTGATCGTATCCCAAATCTGTTTGGCAGTAGTACATGCTGAGACTTTTCTTAATTCTGTAGCTACCATGCCATCGAGAAGTGAATTCATAGCTTTAGCATTGGAATTCATTGCGTTCACTTCTTCGGGAGAGAGATCCTTGAGAGATTTTGGCTTCCCTTCTTTCATAGGAATTGTGAAACCATTTTCTACAGCATCCCATTCAAATGCATCACGCTGGAGAAAGATTTTCATCCGAAACTTCCAGTCATTGTAGTTTTCAGCACCATGAAGCAGTGGTGGATAATTGTTTGAATACCTATCTGGTTGAGCCATGGATCGCTAGCAAAATAAACACTAAAAAGAGAATTAAATGCACCTGCTCTGATACCAAATGAAATTCGATGGCTCGATAGATAAAATAATATTCTAACTGTCAAAGCAAATGGGACAGTCTCTTATGCAAATGGGACAGTCCCTTTACAAATGAGACAGGGTATGAGACAGTCTCAATTACACTGCAGAAAATAAATAACAGAAATAAAATGCAGAATGCTGAAAACTGAAAAGTAAAAACACCAGAAGTTTTCACTTGGTTCGGCCCCTACACCTAGTCTATGGCCTACATCCAAGTCCCCATGCCAACTAGCATAGAGAATGTATTATATCAACTTTAATAAAAGAACTTACAATCTTTTCCTTGATTACAAATATAGCACCTGAAAGAAACCCTTTCCCAAGCTATCTTGCTACCTAGCCCACTGCTATTCCTTAGCCTTCTAGCTACCTTGCTATACTTTGAAATCAAGCTTGCCACAACCCGGCACAAAGTTGATATGAATACACAAGTATAAGAATAAACAAATTGATTACAACTCAAACTAGGTTTCTTGTTTTTCTGGATATGAATATCTCGGGTATGAAACAAGAAAATGATTTCAGATGATGAAAGATTCTCGTGAAAGTGTTAGCTACAAATCTGAAATGAAGAGTTGTATTTATAAGCAAAGTTCTAACAGATTTATTTTCAAACACAAGATAAGGTTGGAAGATAAGTTTGTTTGAAAATATTTGAATGAAACTTTTAAACTGATCTGTTAGTACGTTTGAAAAAGAGATAAATCAAGTAAAGAGATAAGGCTTGAGAGATTTAAACTTGATTTATAAGATAAGGTGATGAGTTTGTTTGAGATAAGGTTTATCCAGATAAACAAGATTAACACAAAACCCTAACAAACTTAATCCTGAGAAATAGCCTCTGCTGGAAAATCTGAATCACTGCAATCTCTGGACTCTAAACTGCTGTTATGTTGCAATCTGAATATCATCATAAACTCGTAGATTAACAGTTATTATAAAAATTAGTCAGAGGGATCGCGGACAATGTTAGGAGTCCGGACAAATTATTTTTTTCCCTCCGGTCACGGACCGCGGACATTGTTGGAGGTTAGGACTTTAAATCATCCGTTGATGTTAATGTAGGGGCAATCTATTTTAAGTCTCAACAGCTGACAATATCCGCGATCCGTGAACAGGGACAAAAAAATTATTTCTCCAGACCCCAGACAAGTTCAAGGACCAAAAAAGTAATTTTTCCGGACCCCAGACAATGTTTGTGGTCCCTGTGACTAATTTTTTTTAATAACAGTCGTTGAATTAACCATCTTACAATTATAAAACTCTTTGTTGTATAAGGGTTCCCCGACAACGGTTTGCCAGGACCCTCATTGTAATATTGATCATAAAGTAGTATGTTGCCCGACAAAAAAAAGGTGGTAAGTTATCTTAATAATATTAAAAAACTAGTATCTAAATAAATTTTACACATTTGTTAATAATTATGAGTAAGTTCTTCTTTATTCAACTATAGAGACCAACAATGTACCTTATATACATCGTTAGGTGGCAATGGGGAGACTGACGAGTTGTTCTGGAACGAAGATCTGAATGATAAGTATATTGTTAGAAGTACTTATAGATTGTTTCAAGCTAAGTTTAGCTGGTGGAAGCAGTGACTTATGGAGGAAATTCTGGAGAATAAAAGCTCCTCCTAAAATGATAAATATGGTGTGGCGAGCAATAAATCGGTGTCTACCAACAAAGGTTAATCTGGTATTTAAACGAGTTCCAGTGAGTGAGATTTGTCCAATATGTAATGGTGGTGCTGAAATAATTATTCATGTTCTAGTCATTTTCCCATTTGTCAGTCAATGTTGGAGATGTAGAGGTGGTTTTAATCAAAGTGCAGATGATTATACTTTTGATGAATGGTTAGAACATACAGGAAAAGATGTTCATGGAGAAATAGCAACTGTGTGTCGGACTATTTGGTAGGCAAGGAATGGATTGGTGTGGGATAATTAAAAAGTTCAATAAATCATGTAGTGTTTTCGACAAAGCAGTATCTTGTAGAGTGGAAAAGGCCCAAAGTAGTTCGACAAAGGCTCTGTATCGAGATGTAATTCAAGAATACGGAGCAAGTTCTTGGGTTGGGCCAAAAATGAATAGTCTGTTGGGATAATTTAAATTTGGTTTTATGTTTTATTTTATGTTTTAGTTTTAATAATTCAACTGTAACCATATGTTTATGCAGTTGCGTTAAATCGACTTAGTCGTAGGTGAAAGTTTAGCTTTGCTGGGTTTATGGAAGTAGTGGAGTAGAAATAGGATTCTTGGTTGCTGGTTTACAGGCGTCCACCTCTTAAACATTTATATTGCATGTATTCTCAGGTTTTCATGTTCCAGACTCTTACTGTGTAAAGTGTGTGTGAGTTATAAGTATATCAGCTTTATATATATCATCTGTCAATCCTTTTATTTGGTATCAAAGCAATATAATATACTCATACTAATAACAGGACTGCGACATGGATGCTGGAAAAAACAATGGAGGATCTTATGGGCTGAAATATCCAATGCTGGCCAAAACAAATTACACAGCGTGGGCATTGAAGATGAATGTGTTTATGCAAGCTCAGGGAGTATGGACCGCCGTAGAACCAAGTGATGGAAAAATGGTTGAGGAGAAGATCGATAAGGTTGCTTTGGCTATGATCTATCAAGGCATACCTGAGGAGATGTTACTGTCGATTTCTGAGAAGCAAACGGCAAAGGAGGGTTGGGAAGCCATTAAAGTCATGTGACAGGGAGCTGATCGCGCGAAGAAGGCCAGAATTCAGACACTTAAGGCGGAGTTTGAAATGCTACATATGAACGAAGGCGAGCAGCTCGAAGATTTTTATATGAAGTTAAATGGGTTAGTGTCAACGATCCGAGCTCTGGTGGAAGAAATGAATGAGTCCTATGTTGTCAAGAAGCTGTTGCGGCCTGGAGAACATATCTGTAGAGTAAGCCATTGTTTCACTTCAAGCTCATGAAGAAAGGCTCAAGGGACAGAATGAAATCGCTGGAAGCAAGTTGTTGCTAACAGAAGAGGAGTGGTCCAAACGTGAGCGAAACGAAGGCAAGTTGTTGCTTACCCGGGAAGACTGGTTTAAAATATTGAACAGAAAAACTGCAGATGGGCAAACGAGTTTCAAAGGTGGTCGAGGTGGTCGTGCTTTTCAGGGTGGACGAGACAAGAGCACTGTGAGATGCTTCAACTGTAATATTTTGGGTCATTATGCCGCATAATGCAAGTGATGAGCGCGCACTTTATCTTAATATTATCCATATTTTTTGGTTATTTCGCATTGATTTGAATTTTTATTTAATAAATATTAATATTTTATTGTAGGTATCAAGGATATATAATAAAGGAAGGTTTGGAGTTTACAAAATCAGATTTGGAGTTTAATTTGATTAAAAATCGGATTTTATGGCCAGATGCGCAGTCCACACTGTTTGGGCCATATCTAGAGTTTTAGAAGTCCGATTCTGACGATTCAACGGCCCATGGAAAGCTTATGAGAAGAGATTCAATTCATAATTGGTCTTGAATTTATAATCCAGCCGAATCAGCCCAGAATTAGAGCCCAAAAGTCAACTACGAATTTTCACTTTCTTAGAATTCAATTCTAATTGGGAAATCTCCTTATATTTGCTTTAATTCATTAAAAAGACTTTTATTATATATTATTAGATTATACCGGACCTAATACACAGAGTGAGGAGTCAAGAGACAAGTAGTCGCACGAAGGAGGAGGAGAAAAAACCATCAACAGAGAAGAATTCAGCCACTGAAGACATTCAACTGGCTTTGTTTTCTCTTATCTTTTATTTATCTCTTCTTATGAACATGTGTTGGTTATCTTGGGATTGTTTTGATACTTTGATTATGAACTGAATTTATATGAGTTAGGATTTTTATGGAACCCTAGTATGTGATTGTTGGTGTTTTGATAAGAAGTATTGTATGCAGTTTGCGGTTTATTCGTTCAAGTGTTTTTCACGATACATACTTGCTATTGTCTGATCAACTCTAGTAGGTTAACGAGTTAATTATAATACTTAGAGGGTTATAGTTAATTGACACAATACTTGAATGGTGCATGCTTATATCTTTTGATTATAACATTGTTACGGTATAGACATATATTGTGTCTATGCATAGCTTTGTGAATTGGTGCTTAAATAAATTCTGAAGAGTAAATTGACATAGACATATGTTAGTTTATTTTATAGGAATTATACCGTAGTGATTTCGAGAGGAACCTACGACCATTGAAGTCTAGCTATGAGCTGTGATCTTGCTATAGTATTACACTGCTTTATTACCGACATGAACATATTAGGGGGAAGTAATTATCTTGACTCGGCTTCTTGTATTTGAACATCCAACTCTCTTTGCTAGCATATTATTAATTAGTTAATCTAGTTATTAAATAGTTTAATTAGATAAATCAAAAACTTCATTCTTGTGTTCTATAACCCAATTATTGGATATTAATTGTGATTTATACAAACATACAGTCCTTGAGGAACGATATCTGGCATTTACTACTATATAACTTGTTTGCGATTGTGTACACTTGCACGTCAGTATTTTATGCAATAAGTTTTTGGATGCAAATCTTGCTACAAGTCACTAGAATAGATTCTTTTGAGGAGCGGAGGAGGTTGAAAATTATCATCAAGGATGTGGTCCCGAACAAGATAATTAAGTGGCCATTACGAGATGCGGTGTGGAATTTTACACCACGGTGTGAAATTGTCAAGTAAAGATTGGTTTTACATCTAGCCAAAGACGTTAAAGAAAAGCGCTTCTTGGGAGGCAACCCATGATTTTGGAAAAAAATCTTAGTTGAAGCTTATTAGGAAAATCAGAAATTTTTCTGGAAATCAGAACATAGAAGAGGAGCTGATACTGAGTCTCACGCACGTGACTTTATGTTTTTTGGATCAACACTTCGTGCTTATGCACTAGGGGAGTGTTCTAACTTTTATTTGTATTTTTTATATATTCTTTTTGTATTTTTTTAGGATGATATTAGTTATATATTATATATTTTTATTCATTGAGGACAATGAACCACTTTAGTGTGGGGAGGGGTTTTCGACATTAAATTAAATAAATAATTTAAAAAAATAGAAAATTTAAAAATTGATTGTCGTGTCAATATAGCGTGTTAATAAGGATAAGTACACACCATGCACACTTATTTTTCGTGTGTCATATGTATGTTTTCTTGGCGTAAAATACCTTTTGCATGATGATATCTTGTACGTACTTGCAAAAATTTCAAAACTTGAATGTACGTCATTGTCAATTTTGACGAGTATAGCATGCTATTATCCTGTGAGATCTTGGGCTTAATTTATGATTGATGCATACTTTTATCAATCTATTTTTTTTGTGAGTTATTCGTCATTGTGCATGTTGCTCTAGAACTTGCTTTAAAACTAGGTGGTGTGCATACTGATATTGTGTATGTGTAAAAATGATAAATGCACTAGGATTAACCGTATTGTCCCAAACAGTACCCTAAAAAATAATCCTTAGTGAGCCCCCTTGAGCCTATATCCTTTTTTTCGTATATCACCAATTAAATCTTGAGCTTAATTATTTATTCTTGTCTTGATTGACTAGTAGAGCATGGTGAGTTATGTTTGGGATGTGTAAAATTATAAGTGTGGGTATTTTTTTGTTCAAGTAGGATATTTGGTGGGAATTAATTACTTGATCTTCTAAAAAAAGAAAAAAAAATGAATGCATTGCAACAAAGTATCAAGTACTCCTTTGAGATCAATGGGTGACAAGTGTAATGTCATATGAAAGGAACGATCCATGTACATGTGCTGGTATTAAGTACAATGTCTTGGTGACTTCTCACTGCCCTTGGTTACCGGAGAATGACTTGACTTTGAAAAAATACAGAAGAAAAAAAATTGAGCAAGAAGAAGATCAAGTAAAGTTGGTGTTCACTGGTTTGTATAATGTGAAAGTGGGAAGGTACGTGATCTACTTTTCATGTTGGGTGTTATAATTAAAAGTGAATACTTTGCTATGCTAGTTATCAAGTTTAGCCACTTGTTAGCTTATGTCTTTGATATCCTACCCTTCACCTAAGCCTCGTTACAACCCTTGACAAAGACCTTTTGATTTATACATGCGCAAAGTCTAGAGATTTTGGTCGACAAGCAAGCTTATGGTAGCACATGTGCATTTGATTGAAATTGAGTGATACAGTTACACCTAAACACTTGTGTGATTTGAGTGTTTGTGAGGTTATTTTTCTATCCAAAGCATGTTATTTTCTTGTTGATTGAGACTTTGATGTTATTCATGATTATTTTAGTCTTGTGAGACTATGTGTGCGTGCTTGAATAGTTGTGTTGGTATGTAAAGTTGAGGAACTGTATTATATGACATCTATGAGCTATTACATCTCTATGTTTGCATGTGTGGAGTGTTATGATATATTTCATGTTTGAGACTTGGCAGTTAGAAAAAATATGGGAATTTTGTGGGTACATTCACTATAGGCCCTCATGAGACCTTACTCGTCCACTAGGGCTACCTTGGGGTTTAAAGGGCTTCTTGCATATGCCAAATGCAACCGTGATCACCTACGGAAGTGGTACTAGTAGTTTAGGACTTAGACTTTTTATTTATTCTTTGCCCGAGGAAGTGCAAGATGCTAAGTGTGGGGATGTGATGAGCGTGCACTTTATCATAATATTATCCCTATATTTTGGCCATTTTGCATTGATTTGGATTTTTATTTAATAAATTTAAGTGTTTTATTGTAGGTATCAAGGAGATATAATAAAGGAAGGTTTGGAGTTTACAAAATCAGATTTGGAGTTTAATTTGATTAAAAATCGGATTTTATGGGCCAGATGCGCAGTCCACACTGTTTGGGCCATATCTGGAGTTTTAGAAGTTCGATTCTGACGATTCAATAGCCCATGGAAAGCTTATGAGAAGAGCTTCAATTCAGAATTAATCTTGAATTTATAATCCAGCCGAATCAGCCCAAAATCAGATCCCAAAAGTCAACTATGAATTTTTACTTTCTCAGAATTCAATTCTAATTGGGAAATCTCCTTATATTTGCTTTAATTCATTAAAAAGACTTTTATTATATATTATTAGATTAGACCGGACCTAATACACAGAGAGAGGAGTCAAGAGACAAGCAGCCGCACAAGGTAGGAGGAGAAGAAGCCATAAATAGAGAAGAATTCAATTGGCTTTGTTTTCTCTTATCTTTTATTTATCTCTTCTTATGAACATGTGTTGGTTATCTTGGGATTATTTTGATACTTTGATTATGAACTAAATTTATATGAGTTAGGATTTTTATGGAACCCTAGTATGTGATTGTTGGTGTTTTGATAAGAAGTACTGTATGCAGTTTGCGGTTTATTCGTTCAAGTGATTTTCATGATACATACTTGCTATTGTCTGATCAAAGACGTGTATTATATCCCAACTCTCTGTAGCAACATTATTAGTCTTGGGCAGATATCTGAAGAAGGACGCAAGGTAGTGTTGCAAGGTGAATTTTTGTGGGTTTACGAGAGTGATGGAAAGCTGCTTATGAAGGTGAAGAGATCAACAAACCGGTTGTATAAGATTTTACTCGAGGAATCTTACCAAACGTGCATGCTTATGAAAACATAGGAAAATTCATGGTTGTGGCATTCACGTCCGGGGCATGTAAATTTTAAAGCAATGGAACTTATGAAAAAGAATGATATGGTGGTGGGTCTACCAAAGTTGATGCAGCCTAAAGAAGTGTGCAGGGGATGTCTTATGGCCAAACAAGTGAGAGCTCATTTTCCTTCTCAGTCTAATTACATGTCAAAGAAAGTACTGGAGCTTGTACATGGTGACATATGTGGACCAATCATACCTCCAACACCGTCCGAAAAAAGGTATTTCTTACTCCTAGTTGATGACTAGAGTCGTGTGATGTGGGTTTATTTTTTAACAACAAAGGGCGAGGTATTTGAGGTATTTAAAAAATTCAAAATGCTTGTTGAAAATGGAACTGAGAAATGGATCAAGGTTTTACGTATAGACAGAGGGATAGAATTTTGTTCTTCACAGTTTACTAATTATTGTGAAGAGGGAGGGATTCTTAGACATTATACTACCCCCTATTCACCACAACAAAATGTTGTGATGGAACGGAGGAATATGACATTGTAATGCCTATCAATACTTCATCATTTTCTCTTTTTATATATACTGCATGCTCATATGGGCATTTCGTAAAGCCCAAACTCTCCAAACATTTATTTAATTTAGCGTACCAAGCCCGCGGAGCTTTTCGAAGCCCGTATAATGCTTTTGCCAGCTTATAAACCATATTCTCCTTCCCAGACTTTACAAAACCTTCTGGCTGCAGTACATACACATCCTCTTGCAAGTCTCCATTTAAAAAGGCCGATTTAACATCAAGATGGTGAATTTTCCAACTATTCTTGGCTTTCAAGCGTGTAACGGGCGCAAACATTTCCTCAAAATCTACCCCCTATTTTTGGACGTAACCTTTCGCGACAAGTCGTGCTTTGTATTTAACAATTTTACCTTCCGTATTTTTCTTTAGTTTGTACACCCATTTCAACCCTATAGGTTTCTGACCTGTTGGCAACTCAACCAGTTTCCACATGCAATTTCTCTCGATAGCTTCAATTTCGGTTGTCATGGCAACCTACCACACTTTTTCTTGTACAACCTGATGGTACGTGACTGGCTCCTCCACAGCCAGCAACAACAACTCTTCTTCATCAATTTCAATTTCCTCTGTATTTGCATACCTCTGTATTTGCATAAATATCATACAGATTTCTGAAATGTTTTGGGGTGGTACTCTTGTCCGACTCCTCTGTATCTGTTGCACTATGTTGAGACAGCACATGTGACTGCTCAAAAGGCGATGTTGGAGACTGTTCTGGGGTTGCAGGCTCCTCTGCATCAGTTTCATATATACTATGTGTGTTATCTCCTTCAACCAGGAATTCAATATGGGTCTGTTCTGCAACATTTCCCGCATCTACCCCTTTAACGTGCTAAACTCACTCCTTTGCTTCTACAAAAACCACATCTCTACTGATGTGAATCCTTTTCTCCTCTGGGTCATATAAACGCTGAGCTTTGGTGCCTGGTTCCCTACCAAAATATACTACATGCTTGCTGCGATCATCCAATTTTTTATGTGTACATTGGGTACCTTCATATACGCACAACACCCGAAAATCTTAATATGACCCACATCCGATTTTGTTCCAGTCTAGACTTCATATGGTATAGCATTTGACAGTGCTCGAGTGGGCAATCTATTTAAAACATACACAGAATGACACACCGCTTCCCCTCAAAATTCTGACGGAACTTGTTTTTCTTCGAGTGGGCAGTCGATGATGTATTATTTTCTGAGTCTTCGAAATTATGGTGTTGGTTTGCTAGCATGGGATGGTGAAGGTCAGGTCGTTCAAGTTAGATCAGAAGTATTCGAGGGAGAGGTTAGACCGGAGTTTGTAGAAGTTGTAGAAGTAAAAGAAGTTTTAAGTTGGTTCAAATCTTGTGGCTGGAGAGAGGTGGTGCTGAAATCGGATTGTTTGGCAGTGGTACAAGCTATGGGTAGTAAGATTAATTTATGGTCTCCTTTTGGTAGTATAATTATGGAGTATCTTAGAATGCTAGTGGAGTTAAATATTAAATTATTTTTTATTACACGATATGCTAATATGGCCGCTCACTGTTTAGCCAGGAAATCATTGTTATTTCCGGGTCATATTTTCGATAGAAAGTTTGTTCCTGTCAATTTGCAGTCTTGTTTGATAGCTATTTTCCAGAGTAATATAATTTTTTCATCAAAAAATATGAGTAAAGTCTTCATTGTAATATAATTTTAACAATATTTGATAACCATACACAAATTCTTGGTAACATAAATGAGGTTATTTTCTTTATAATTCTTACAACATTTTGTTATGCCCAAAAATTGGTATAAACAATATTCATATTGAGATTGGTAAAATAGTCAAAATTGAGGAAGAAACTCCTAAAAATGAGGAACATATAAGATTTTTTTTCTATAAAAGGAAAGAGCACGCCCTATGTGTAAGCAGGACGCGCCTTATGGTGAAAATGGCTGATGGAAAGTTGTAGAAGTTATGCATGTATGGGGAGGCGCGCCCTCATGAAGGAGATGAGGCACGCCATGTTATTGAGAAAAAGATGAGGGATTCCCTGATTGGGTCCTTCCTTGAGGCAATCCTTAGGGCACGCCTTGAGTTAATAAAATGTTTTAGGAAGACTTCAACATGAAAACTTGGACAGACTCTTTGGAAGATCCAAGGAAGATGGAGAATTATTATTACTAACCCATTTGATGCAGGTACTCTATTGAAGAACTCTTTCTTGTAGCACATCTACAGGAAATACGGTGTACGTGGTCAGAGAACTCTGGGGGTATGCCTGATGAATGAAGACCTCCTCCTGTAGTCAATGGGTGTCCTCATTGGGGATGCGGGGTAAAATCTGGTGTGTGCTTTGGGAGCTCTGTCTCTGTAGTCAACGGGTGTCCTCGTTGGGAGACTTTGGAGTATCCTGCACTTTGCACCCAAAAGCTTGGGATCACTTGTCCTATAATCTGGTAGGGGCTCCTTATCGGGGACAAGGATGCGTCCAACATTTGGGGTGAACCACGGGTGTATCTCCGTCCACGGGCTAGAGAAACAGCTGGTAGCGGAGGATTTTCCTTGGCCAGGGAGATGCCTTATCCGTGAAGTCTCGAAGCTGCGGACGAGCCTTGGGCCTTTGTGGTTGGGCCTCATCGGCGTACATTCCTAAAGCTAGTAGAAGACGGTCTCCAGTGGGTTTCCCATTGGGCCTCGGGATAAGAAATCTAAACCCGTTAGGTTTTTTGTTTCCCAAGAACTACGTTGGCTTGATCCGCTATAAATAGGGGTATGTAGGCAAATTGTAAGGGGTCAGAAGCGAGAGCGCAAAGGAGCCACCACTAACCCTAAGCAATCTCAGCCACCAATAACCACCACCACCAAACACTGTTCATCTTTTCCGATGAATACTGTTCATCGGATCCACCGATTACTGTTCACATTTCCGACAAAGAACCACCATCACAGATCTTGTTTTCGGCTACGAACCTCAGACTTTGTTGCTCCCAAATTCCTCCGTCAACAAATTGGTGCTAGAAGGAGGGGCTCATCAATATCTGCATCTAGGAGGAGAGATGTCTCAATACCGTGATGGATGTTTTTATGATGGAAGCTCTGAGGAAGAATCTGATCATGTCTACGAACATGAACCTTACGTTCCGCCAATGACTGATCGTCCCACTCCGGATGTTGGGGGACAGCCGCCCGTGCTCATCAGCAACGCTGACTTGTTGGAACAACTGTATCGCATGGGAGATGCTCTGAATGGCTTCGATTCAAGGCTGAGCACCGTGGAGCGGCGCAAGACCAGAAGGGGCCTTCGCCGCAGCCGTGCTACTCATGCACCTGGAAAGCACCTATGACTGATAAAGATGCCTCGGCCGGCCACGGTCATACTGGAGGAGAACGTGTGCCGATAACCCCGCGACGCCTGAACTATTCCAATGATATATCTCTAATCATCGAGCTGGTGGAAGAAGATGTTGATGGTCGAGAAATCCTGCGGACGGATAACCGGGAGGTTGCCCATCCGCACCGGTCTGGACGTCTTTCCTTGACTTGGGTTTGTCGCCAGGGCGCGCCCCAAATGATTTGAGGATCCTCGGAGGAGCCATTTCTGCGCAAAATATACGACAAACATTAGTCAAAAGATAACAAAACGACGCGTCAAGAAAAGAGGACGCGCCATAGCAAGTTTTGAAGTATAAGTCCAAGGTAATGTGATAGACGCATAGAGATGACAAGAAAAGATAAAAACCGGAACAAAGTACAAATAAGCAATCTATGATTAAGAAAAAGTAACATATCAAGTAAATAAGGCGCCCTCACAAAAAGGCGCGCCCTTAAGGAATATGAAGTCTAAAATCTAACATGATATGCAAAGATTGAGACTAACGAGAGATTGTGCCTAAAAATAAAGTTCCTTTTTATAAAGAATGCGTGCCAACATGGGGAGGCGCGCCATACAAAACTTAAAATGGATAAACCTGAAGGGAGCTCGCCTTGAAGGGAACTATCCTCCAATTCTTCATCTTCTTCCTCAACGTCTTCATCACTGTCTAAGTCCATAGCACACGAGACAAGAACGCCTTTCCTAAATCTCATGAATTTACGTCTCACCCCCATCTGGTCAGAAAGGAATCTAACCCTCATAAGGTTGGTCCTGGTAACCAAAGTTTTTTAGTTCCACTTCTCAACAGAAACTCTGAGCAGAGCTTCAGCCCGCCTTTTGGGCTCGCCTCCGAGAGCTTTCATCACTGGTTTGTCTAAAGGAAAAGGAGGGCTATAAGAAACAAGCAATGAGTGGAAATGGAAAAAATGAAAGAGAAGGCGCGCCCTTACTTGGGGATGTGTTGAACTGAATTCTTATCCTTGGAACATCGTACAGATAGAAAATGTTTTCTTTCCAGCCCTTTTCATGGCTGAGTTTTCCGGAAGAAAACCCTTTTTTGTTGTACTGAGCTACTAAGTAATAATAACCTTGGTCAGATTTCCTTAGGCTAAAAAAGTGACTTACCTCGGCCATTGTGGGCTGGGGAATACCTAAATCAGTGTAAAGGATGAATAGAGCGAGGACGAATTTACAGCTGTTGGGGAAAAGTTAAAGCGGAGCTACATCATAAAGCTCGATCACCTCCCTAAGAAAGGGGTGTAGAGGCGCGCCCACTCCAAGTGAAACCAGCTTAGGGCTGGTCACCTTTCTGGGAATCCTAAAATTCTGTCCATAATTGAAAATATGGGGCCGCATCATGCTTAGAGGGCGCGCCCATATACCTTCCATATCGTAATACTCCATGAGTCACTCTAACTGTTCGTCTGAGCAGGCTCAAGGGAGTCCAACACAGAATAGCTTCCCATGCTCCTTCCTGAAACGTTTCTTCACAGCTTCAGTACATGGTTCATATTCATTCCAGTCAAAGTTCAGCTCGCTATCAGAAACTTCCTAGTGTTGAAAAGGGATGGGAGAAGGATCAGGAGAGGTAGAGAATTGGAAGGTGTCCTCATTAAAAAGTTGCTCTCATCACAGAGAGGCGAGGTGTTCTCTTCAGATGCGCCCTCAGACTGTTGAGGAAAGGGCACGCTCTCAGAATGTTGTGGAGAGAGGCTTGGAGAAACAACCCTGTAAGAGACCTTGGATGATCTAGCCCCTACATTGATACCAATTTCAACACCCCTATATCTGTCCGCATTCAAGCTCTCTAGCCAGCCATCATCATCTAGTTTTGTACTAACAGGGACTGGGGATCTCTCCTTTTGGATTAGCTTTTGTTTCCCATTCCTACGAGACAAAGGGACATTGTCCATGGAAGAACTGTTTGAAGAGTCAGCCATCAGGGTACCTTTTTTGGAATCTTGAACAAGACGCGCCACCTGATTCAGAAACTCGGGAGTATGGTGGGCGTTTGGAGGCTGAGGGTCGAAGTAGGTGTTTGGGGGCGAATAGATTCCCAACTTGATATGGAAATATTTGAATGGGTGAAAAGGAGAAGACGCGCCCTCGTCTTCCAGCTGCCAGTAAAACCAAAGAAATATTGAGGGCGCGCCTAATTCGAAAGAATGAAAGAAGAAAATATAGAGGAAAACAAATAAGAAGTGGAGAGTTTGAGAAGATAGTATTCATTGTGTTAAGGGTGACCTATGTTACCCTTTAACTAAGGCGCGTCCTATGTTAAGAAGGCGCGTCCTATCAGTTACAAGGCCTAAAAAGTTTATTTTAAGATGTTTTGGGCGCGCCCTAGAGAGGTCTCGCAGAATATACGTTTTTAAACCTAATTGAACGTGAACAGTTGGGATTCCTAGAAACATAAAATTGAAAATTGAACCAAATGATTTTGGATCTAAAACAACAAAGATTCAAAATTTTCAAATATACACAGATATATACACCGTTTATTATACATCAAGAACAATTAAAGAAGTCGAAAAGACAAAGTGATATGCAGTATGACATACATAATAAAACACAAAAAGGAGAAAAGCTTTACATACCTTTTTGAATAGAGAAGAGATTGATCGGAAGAAACTGGGGAATGATGTCCGAGATAGAGGATTCTGAGCAATAAAGTAGTACCGTCGGTGGTGGTGCTTTGAGAGAGAGAGGGTAAAAGTAAAAAGTAAAAGAAAGGATGTGACTGGTATTTATAGCTGAAAAAGTGACAGCTGTTAAAACAAGTCACATCAATCACGTCGGGCACGATTTCTAAATAATTAGGGGAACCGTTTAAAAATGTTTAAAATTCTAGGACGCGCCCTCTTGAAGGCGCGCCTCATATGATTATCACGGTAACTTGAAATTCTGAATGCAAAAATTTGGAACTTTAAAAAGGCACACCCTGTTGAGGGCGCGCCCAGTAAAATAGTATTGGAAAGTTTGTTTATACATATTTTGATAAAGATGAGGAAAAATTTCAATCCCATTTTCAATGACATATGGAATTTGGGGGGTAGTTGTCATGCCCAAAAATTGGTATAAATAATATTCAGATTGATATTGGTAAAATAGTCAAAATTGAGGAAGAAACGCCTAAAAATGAGGAACAGATAAGATTAACTTTCTATAAAAGAAAAGAAGGTGCGCCCTATGTGTAAGCAGGACGCGCCTTATGGTGAAAATGGCTGATGGAAAGTTGTAGAAGTTGTCCATGTATGCAGAGGCGCGCCCTCATGAAGGAGAGGAGGCGCGTTATGTTATTGAGAAAAAGATGAGGGATTCCCTGATTGGGTCCTTCCTTGAGGTAATCATTATTGCGCGCCTTGAGTTAATAAAATGTTTTAGGAAAAAATCAACATGATTGCTTGGACAGACTCTTTGGAAGATCCAAGGAAAATGGAGAATTATTATTACTAACCCATTTGATGCAGGTACTCTATTGAAGAACTCCTTCTTGTAGCACATCTACAGGAAAGGCGGTGTCCGTGGTCAGAGACCTCCAGGGATATGCCTGATGAATGAAGACCTCCTCCTGTAGTCAATGGGTGTCCTCATTGGGGATGCGGGGTAAAATCTGGTGTGTGCTTTGGGAGCTCTGTCTCTGTAGTCAACGGGTGTCCTCGTTGGGAGACTTTGGAGTATCCTGCACTTTGCACCCAAAAGCTTGGGATCACTTGTCCTGTAATCTGGTAGGGGCTCCTTATCGGGGGACAAGGACGCGTCCAACATTTGGGGTGAACCACGGCTATACCTGCGTCCACGGGTTAGAGAAACAGCTGGTAGCGGAGGGTTATCCTTGGCCAGGGAGATGCCTTATCCGTGAAGTCTCGAAGCTGCGGACGAGCCTTGGGCCTTTGTGGTTGGGCCTCACCGGCGAACATTCCTAAAGTTAGTTAGAGACGGTCTCCAGTGGGTTTCCCATTGGGCCTCGGGACAAGAAATCTAAGCCCGTTAGGTTTCTTGTTCCCCAAGAAACACGTTGGCTTGATCCCCTATAAATAGGGGTACGTAGGCAAATTGTAAGGGGTCAGAAACGAGTGCGCAAAGGAGCCCCCACTAACCCTACGCAATCTCAACCAACAATAACCACCACCACCAAACACTGTTCATCTTTTCTGACGAATACTATTCATTGGGTCCACCGATTACTGTTCACGTTTCCGACAAATAACCACTATCACCGATCTTGTTTTCGGTTACGAACCTCATACCCAAATTCCTCCGTTAACACATTTGATAACCATATACAAATTTAGATTCTTGGTGACAAGTTGTTTTACTTGTTAGTTTCTTTAAGTTGTTAAATAAATGCATCCGTGAAATTACGATTTTTGTTTTATCAAAATTTACAATCTTTTTAACTTAACCATACTATTATCACACTGCCAAAATTATATTTCCCCCTTTCGGTGAATTAATGTTCCCTTGTACTTATATGTCATGAGTTCTCCTATTTTTTTTTCCCAAGAATTCTCCAAATTTCAATATACTTAAAGTTTAAATATTTTAAAAATGAAATTCAATTTTTTTTGTACGTAATTATATTTTTAAACAATGTTGAAAAGTGTGTAACCAAAGAATACTCCTCAATATAGAATGCCATTTTTTTGTCTTATTTACAAAATTTAAGTGCATATTTGGCTGGTGATCAGATACATATTAATAACAAAATATAAATTATAAATCAGTGACCAATTAGTGATTGATATAGATATAATTAGTAATTATAAATAATTCATTTATATATTTATGACGATGCCACCATTTATATATTGATCAATTTTATGTAATTTAGTGATTATTTTTTGGTAATTTAGTAATCGCCTCTAAATTGTTAATATATAATTTAATTTTATATTCAGTGATTTTCAGTATGTAAATTAGTGATTAATTTATAATTTTTATTTTAATTTAGTTTGTATTTGAGTAAGACTCTATCTATATATTTTTATGGACAATTTTTGCCAGTTTTTTTTTTAAATCACCTGTTTTTTATAAATAAATCTTACAACATGTCAAAACAATTTTCAGAAAAGAGAAAAAAGTGTTTTTTTTAGAGTGTAATAGTATAAAGTTAACATACTCATAATTTTTTTCGAATTTTCTCATTAAAAAAATGCACTTGCTCCAAACAGCACCTTATTTTTCTCCCTCTAAATTAAAAACCTTCATAAACCCTAATCACAAAAAACCCAAATCAAACACCTATACATACACACACATATCTTTATCCAAATTGAACACAAACCAACATGGAGGACAAAGAAGCAGAGATGAAAGAGAAGCTAGAATCAAGAATAGACAAATTACACAATGCCCAGATGGATCTAATTGCTTCTCTTCAAGTTCAAGTCCCTGACATTGTGTCTGAAATTGATCTTTCATTAAAAGTCATATCTTCTTTTAGTGGTAAGCCTTTTACACCTTTATCTAAAACTCCACTTCCAATTCCTAGTAAAGTTCCCAAGATTTCAAAAACCCAGATCAAATCTGTTGAGAGATTGAAGAATGAGGGTGTTTCGCAATCTTTAGGGGTGAAAGATGAGATTTTTAAGGGTTTGAGTAAGTCGAATGAGGTTTCAGGTAGTGGGGATGGGGAAAGATTGAATCTTGATGGGAATGTGGGTGGGGGGAGGAGTTTTTTGTCGATTGTTAGGTGTATGGTTGCTGGTTGTTTGATGGAGAGGGTTCCGTTTACGCCTATTGATTCGTCGACTGTGTTGATGAAGTTGGAGAATAATGTGGGTGGGAGTGAGGTGGAGAAGGTTGCGTTGAGGGAGTTGGGTGGGGAAGGGGGGATTGGTGGGGTGGAAATGGCGTTGAGGGCGATTGCGGAAGAGAATGGCGGAGTGGAGTTGGAGGAGTTTGTGGTGAGTGGGAAGTCAAGGGTTATGGTTGTGGAGATTGATAGGGGGAGGTTGGTTAAGGAGTTACCGGAGAGTAAACAGATTGTTGTTAAGAGTGAGGGGAATACGAGTCAGGGTCAGCAGACAGGGGTTACAGGAGGGGGAGGAGGTGAGTTTAATAATATTAATAATAATAATAACGGGATGTTTGGGATGGGTCCGATGGGTAGAACGATGCCAGATGTGTGGATGGGACCCGGGGATCCACATTTTCAGGGAATGCCACCGATGTTTCCTGGGGGCGGAGGTCCGGGTGGAATGATGGGTCCAAGGGGACCAAGAGGAATGGTGAATATGATGGGTGTTCCTCCAATGCATAGGCCTCCGATGGGTCCGAATGGACAATTTGGTGGTCCTAGTCCGACTTCTATGAAGCCGCCCAGGAGTGAGGAGGATGATTTGAAGGATCTCGAAGCATTACTTAATAAGAAGTCTTTTAAGGAAATGCAGAAATCGAAAACTGGAGAGGAGCTTCTGGACCTCATTCATCGCCCTACTGCTAAAGAAACTGCTGTTGCAGCTAAGGTTTGTTATTTGAAGAGCTCTAAAACACACACACGCCCACAATACATTTGCCATTTTGATGAATTAAACAAACTTGGGTTTGTTGATAATGACATTTGGCATCTGCATTTTTTAAGCATAGTTTAATTTGCAGCAACTTTCTCTGTGGTTTTTTAATCACACATGGTAGACAGCTTGTAATGTAGAACAATGTTTAAGTTTTGTGAGCAAATGGTGTCTAGGACATATTGGTGCATAAAACGATTTTTTTTCATGATTATTATTATAATAATGTGAAGCGGCTGAAAATCGAAACTGGTGGATTCCTGATCGATCAAATCATAGACTGTCCTATTGCCTCCTTTTTAGGTGTGTATAATTGATAATACAGTGAGGATATGGGAGAGTACATGGAGTATCTGTGTTTTTGCATTCTTTTATGTCATGGAAATGATAGTAGTCTACATGTTAAGATGATAGCTGAACATTCTAATGTGATTGTGTGCGTCATTTTTATTTTTGATACTTTGTATTAAGTTGTCTGCGAACCATCTTTATCCTTTAATGTAAATAAGTGGGTAAGCCAATGTATTATGGCATTTTGTCCCTTCTTTGATATTAGTCCCTGTCTCTAGTTAGGAAATAATACACATAGGCCCACACACACGCACACGTTTTGATTTGGTTTGTTAAGCTGGTAAAAAATGAGAGGTGGCTAATAATTTATGTTACTGTGGAAACTTCCATATTTTGCAAATTATGTGGACATTATTCTTTGTAGTTGTGAATGTATACAGTACGTACTTCTGCATGCCCCTGGTTTTTTTTTTGGCTTACGTTGTTAGTGCTTTTACCATTTTGACTGAATTAGTATTGCAATTATTTCAGTTCAAAAGCAAAGGTGGTTCCCAAGTAAAGGAGTATTGCTCAGCTCTTACCAAAGAAGATTGTAGACGTCAATCTGGTTCCTTTTTTGCGTGTGAGAAGGTCAGTATAGCTACATTTCTTGTCCTTTCGTAACTTATTACAAACTCTGGACGCAACTGTTGCTAACGAAGTCAACTTATATTCTTATTCTAAATGTCAACGAAATTGTTTTGTCTATTCTTCTAAAAATCAGATATATATTACTTTGAGCTAGATCTATGTTAGGTACTTTTTAAATATTGTCACAAATGACGCCCTAATAGGTATTTGCGTGCTGGTTCAGTCAGCTTTCAACTCTGGGTGACTTTTGGCCTGTTATGGTGGTTTTAATAACTTGCAGCAATGACTATAAATTCAAATAAGATAGCTAAAACATGAACAGCAGTGGCTACTTACGTGATTTGATCTTAAAAGCTGTTAATGAACACAATTATATATGTTCATTTGATGGAATGTAAAAAGAAGGAAATTGTAATTATGGAACTACTCTGTTTGAAACAACCACAGTTATTTAATGGTGTTAAATAATTTTCATGTTCTCAGGTTCATTTTCGGCGCATTATTGCCCCCCATACCGATGTTAATCTTGGGGACTGCTCCTTTCTGGATACATGCCGACACATGAAGGTGAATTCCGTATTCTTTAAACACTATATATGCAGGGAAAAATATTCTTGTGATTTACTTTACTAACAATTCACATATTTGTTATTCTGTGATAGACATGTAAGTATGTTCATTACGAGCTCGACTCAACTCCAGATATATCACAAGTGATGATGGGAATTCCTCAAAAGACACTCAAGCCTCAACGTGCAGAATATTGTTCGGAAGTTGAGCTTGGTGAATCACAGTGGATTAATTGTGACATTCGCAACTTCAGGATGGACATTTTAGGGCAATATGGAGTTATAATGGCAGATCCACCATGGGACATTCATATGGAATTGCCCTATGGTACTATGGCTGATGATGAAATGCGTACCCTTAATGTTCCTGCATTGCAAACTGATGGTCTAATATTTCTTTGGGTAACTGGACGAGCGATGGAGCTTGGACGAGAATGGTATGTCACCACATGCATTCTGACTTATAATGACAAAATTGATATTTGGGCTGAGTATATTTTTGGAGAGTACAAGTTATAGAAGTTTATGATCTCCTTTTTGCCCTAGATTTTTCATTGATTAGTCATTACTCATTAGATATGATTTTGTTTTATCTTCCTTGTCTGTTCCCTGCTTCTTCTTTTTCTGCCTTTCGCATGTCGTAGCACCCTTTAGGTAAATTTCAACTTTTGCATTACTTAAAGCCTTAAATGCATATCCAACCCTAAAATTTTCCCTAAATTTGACTATCAAATGCTGATGGTTCGATTTTAACTTCGGAGGTAGATAATTAAAATAAGCCTTTTAGCTAGAAAATTGTTCAATATAATTGATATGGCACATATATGAAGTGCATTTTAATTGAAGAGTGATTTAACTGAAACTATTTGGTTATCCCTTTAATTTAATTGCAGATCATGTCTTCTCTTTTTAGTCATGAACGTACAAATATCTGGCTAAGAGTGTTGTGTTCTAATTATGTTGAAATCTGTTTGAACAAAATCAAAAGATCAAGTTCGAGTGTCAACATGCCAAACTTTGTGGTATACACTAGTCAAGTGTATATTATATTGTTTTGTGTTTATCTCAAAGTAGGAGTGTAAAAATGCAATGTTATGAAAAGCACTCTTACACTGGAAATGCAATTCAAAAAGATGCAATTTGATGCAAGTTTCAAATTGGCCCAAAAAGTGTGTTTAGTCGTGCTTAGTGACTTCCACTTTAATATCGACTCTTGTACTTTTTGTGCGTTAGTGCCTTTCACAACAGTCTTGTAATAATTTAGCAAAAAAAAACAGTCTTGTGATGACCTGTGTTTAATTTAAGAGTTCAACCATTAGATAAATGCATTTAGTGAGTTTCTCTCTCTATCAAAGAATTATCACCTCTATATAAACAAGTCCTTAATATTAATAATCTCTTGTGTCAAATTTTACACGTAGATCATTGAATACTTATAAGCTTTCTTTGTGTGTATTAAACTTTTATCACAATAGTTAATGTCATCTTTTTGTGGTCACTTCTACTCGGCCAATTTTCTAATTTGTCATTCAGATTTTACATATTCCTTTAGTCTAGATGTCTATTTAGCAATTAGCAGTCCAAATCTTATCACAACAATTAGATATAGAAACATTATGTATGAACATGCTTGCATAGACATTCAAACAATTGCGAGACAATTATAGGTATCACCGTATAGAGCAAATATGTGTTTGTTTTCATTTCAATTTTTGAATTTGATATCATGTGTTAGCCTGCTTAATACAATAGTTTAAGCTTTGTACTGTTTCCGTGAGCAACTGTGTATCACTTTCGTTTATAAATATGATGTTATGTATGTTAGCCTATACAATAGTTAACCCTCTATGCTGTGTCCTTGAGAATGATGTTTGGGCTAGAGCAAACATTTTCGTGCATACTGTTCTGTTGATATCCTACAGCACCTTTTTGTTATGCTAGACAGTGGCTTCAATGTTGTATCTTAGTTTGTTTGCTTTGCATCTTTTCTTCTATTTTCAGTCTTGACCTTTGGGGGTATAAGCGTGTGGAGGAGATCATCTGGGTGAAAACTAATCAACTTCAGCGAATAATCAGAACAGGACGCACAGGTCACTGGCTTAACCATAGCAAGGAGCATTGCCTTGTTGGAATAAAAGGAGATCCAATTGTAAATAGGAACATCGACACTGATGTGATTGTTGCCGAGGTTCGAGAAACAAGTCGCAAGCCAGACGAGGTAAAATACGTGCATGTCCTTTTATCTAGATCTAATTGTTAGATGCTTGTTACAAGCTTATAATTTTTTATATTTATATCTAACACTAATATAAAAAATGAAGATAGGACCAGAACAATTCAGAAATGTTCAGATATTCAAGTTGTCAAAGCATGTACGAAGCAAAGCACTTGAAAGCTAATATATAGTTTTTTGCTAAGCAAGCTAATAATATAGAGTTGATTTACTGCACATACACAATGGTTAAATTAGGATACATTTCTGTACTATATACATTGATCAATGAACATGGATGAATAAAAACCCTTACTAAGTATTGGCTCAGGAACATCTTAATCTTTTTGGGGCAGCATCTGCATACACAGTCATGAGCGGTCACATGAATTTGAAGACATCTAAATTCCAGATCAATCAAGATAATTTAGGTCTTCTGAAACAAAGTAAACTTTTTTTTTTTTGCTTTTTTCCCCTGTATTATTCCCTGAAGACTAAAGGTCAAGCATGCAGAGAATAAGGACGTCACATGCTCTTTTCCTTTTAAAATGGTTACTGTTCTAATTTTAAGTAGTCCATTGATAATACACCTAAATAAATAATTCTATTGTATCTGGCTTCATCCTTTTAATATTTGTTGCACATATTTTGGGCAATCAAGTTTTGTTTTTTCTAAGTGTCGTTAAAGATTTGAAATTAGCACTAATATAGTGACCTATTACTTCATAGATGTACCCAATGCTCGAGAGGATAAGCCCAAGGACAAGAAAGCTTGAGCTGTTTGCTCGCATGCATAACACACATGCAGGGTATGTTTTCTTGCCAATTTTTAGTTGAAGTGCTTTTGAATTTTTTGATAAATGAATTCAACCGTTGCCATCTCCTGCTGCCAAGATCATCTCTGTTTTTTTACCGGATAAATTTGCTGTAAATATGGTGTGAAGTAGAATAGAATGATGCGTAACTATCCAAATAATTTCACCATTTTAGCTGGCTGATGTCTGCAAAATGAGTTTCTATTCCCAATAGGAAGAGCAGAAGCTCTATCTTTCCGTATATGAAGGACCCAAAGTGGAGTCAAATAATTAAATGTTGGTTCCCTATATCTGCACTGCAGTATGTACTAAAAAATCCTTTTCTGATGGAGGTAATAATTGTTGGTGCCCTGTAAATGCTTCCTTGGCATAAAGCTGGTGCTTACTGCATTTATAAGAAGTTGAATAAATTACAGTACAGTATAATGAAATGGGAGGAAGATGCGAGTATGTTAAGACTGATATTTATTATGTTTCAGTTGATGATTTCGATTGTAGAAATTCGCAGCAGAATACAAGTATCTACATCTCTTTCAATATATATACATATACCCAAGTTTTAAAATTTCCAATTCAAAAGAGCTAAACCTGTCAAGCAATTTCTAGTAACAAAGATTTATTTGATATAAGAAATCTAGGCTTGTGACCCTGCGACGGGGTTAACTGTCTAAGCCTCTTCAGCAATTGCTATTAATAAAGATTTATTAATTGGTGTTTGATAAAACATTAAAACTAGATTAAAAAGCCACGGGTGTGCTGATTTCCGCCTCTTCCTGCAAAAGAATGTTATTATATTTTTTTATGTGCTGAGTGCTTTGCTGTTCTAGAAAATAGTTTTAAACTCGTCACTTTTAAGCTAAATTGTTTGGTTCTTGGTGACAAATTGCAATTAAATTTGAGCTAAATTCTTCCAGTTTTGCAAGCGTTAGCTGTAGTATGGGATTTCCCTTTAACCAGTTCCTTGCATAAATCAGGTGGATGTCACTAGGGAATCAGCTGAATGGAGTACGGTTGGTTGATGAAGGGCTCCGAGCGAGGTTCAAAGCTGCATATCCAGAAGTTGAGGTCCAACCTCAATCTCCTCCCAGGCCTTCTGCTATGGAAGTGGACTCTACTGTGCCTCAACCACGAAATATGTCCAAAGGGGGTGAATCAACATCTACATCAGCACAGTTTGCAGAAGAAAGAGCTCAAGAAGCGGCCTATGTACCTGACAAAAAACCAGTAAATGTTGATGTGGAAATGACAAGCTAACTGTGTTCGTTCACAATAGTAGGTCACAGCTGTTTGGAGTTCATTCCAGAACCTACATAAGATATTAACGGACCTCAATACTGAGAGGATAGCCCAGAAAGAAAATCTTAATCATAATGTCTATATACTAGGTTGGTCATCACTGTTTTGGTTGCTTTGGAAGTGAATTTTGATGCTAGATACAAATTTGTTGTGCCCATAGATTAACCTTGTGTTCGATGGAAACTACATAGAGGCTTTCTATCTAGCACAAAAAATGAAAAGGCTCTTGTATCAACTCTGTAAATTCTGACAGGAATTGTTAATGGCATCTCTGTTCATTAGTTTTTTCATGCCTTACAAATATTGTCACTTAAATGGCACCTTTTTGTCCAAAAAGTTATCACAAGGAAATGTTCACCTTTGTTCTAGTATACTCTTTAAAACTTCAGAAAACTAAATTTATTCTTTAAACAAAGAAACATAATAAGCATTAAATATATAACAGATGTGACTTTATAACACTTGTAGAAGTACAAAATTGGTCCCCTTTAGAGTTTTACACTGCTTGCCATAACAAAGAATCTTACACATATGTTAAAGAATCAATTTAAGTATTGAACCTATAATGAATGAAGTATTTTTAGAATGGACAGTTGAAATTTAGTGTGTTGTTTCATATGGCTGCCAAGACTAATGAACATAAACCAGGAACCCCATGGCTACTGACAAGAAGACTGGAATGTTGATCGATGGCGATGAAGAAGGCGGTGCTGGGATTGATCCAAACACATTTTGATAAGAGGGTGATGCTGCTGGACCATAAGGAGGTGCTGGTGCTGAAGAAGACCCATTACCCGAAAGCATTGAAATCTTGAGTTTCTGGTATTTTTCACAGTGGCCCTTTTGTCCACTGGTGAAATAATAGTTATCAAGAGAAGTAATGTTGAAGACAGAGTTGCCATTGTTCATATACAAGATTGGATCTGCAATGTTACAGCTGTTATAAGCTTCTTCCGTTACTTGCACAACTGAATCTTCACTTGGTGGATACAGAAAAACTGCAACATAATAAACAAGATATACTTAGAGCTGGTGATTGACAATGCAGTCAAGAGAAAAGATCAAACAAGAAATCGACAACTTACGTAGAGAGTCTCCAATCTTTAAGCTGTATTTTTTTGACCATTTGGCATAGACATTTTTATTCGATGAAGAGGGAAGTCCCCAGGCACGTAAATCTCCAACCTTGTATTGGTAGCACAAGACTTGAGTTTGGATCAGCATAAAAAACAGGAGAGTTGTAAAACATAGCAGCTGTTTCTGAAAACCAAGACTCCCCATTTCTGTCAATATTTCTCTCTGGCTCTTGGTTTATAATACAAGTACTGTGGGACAGATTATATACAGTTGGCTAGAATAGTGATAGAGATCTAGCTTATTGGACTGTGAAATGTCAAGTTGAAAGGTATTTTTTTTAATATATTCATGAGCATCATGTAATGTGATTGGCAGCTTCATCTGTGGACACTTATTTAATAGTGAACCCCACATATTGATGACAAAGATAGCACAAAAAATATGACATCCCAAGATCTACTATATAAAGTTTGGGGTAAATAGCACAAGGGTCTAGGATGATCCCAAGTCAAAAACTTGTATTCTTTATAGTTCATACAAACTTTAGGTAGTAGACCAAACCTTTGATACTGCATTACACAGAGAGATGTTAATCTATATGCACGGGACTGAAACAACAATTGTTAAGAAAAGTTAAGAGAAACAATTTAGAATTTTTACCTTCCCCGATAATAAGCGTGAAAAGTGTGAAATTTTTATGAATACAGGATGTAATCATGTAAATGCATGATTAGTAGGCAGAAGGACTAGACCAACATGAACATCAGAACAATAGCATGTGAGATGACAGTTGTAACATTACATCAAATGCTGCACCATGAAACAATGGAAAATGATATGCTAGGAGACCAAAAGACGGTGGGATAGATTGCGTGATATTTCACAAGTATTTACACATTTCATTTGAGATAGTAAAATCTAAACACTAATCAAGTTAAGTTTACAAATAACCGAGTCCAAGTGATGATCTTCACCTAAAAAATATCAAAGCAATTCAGAAGAAATGATAACTTAACAAATATTTTAAAATGAAGGTACTTGGTTTATACATATATTTTATGTATTTCAAATATTTTTGGATATAAGTACTGATTTTTTTAAGGTTTTTTTGAAAATATTGGCAAAAATACGGGACAATCAATATGCAACTACTTATATCGATCTTTTTGATTATATCTGAGGTTGTACGTAGGTTGCGACCAGTTGCAAAAAATCATATTTTAACAAAAAAAAATTTGAAAAACATTATTTTTGTAAATAAAAAATATTTGAGAATTTACTAAAAATACTAACTTTTCTAAATTTTTTTGTGATTTTACTATCTTCAGATTTTTTTGGGCAAAAATACGAAATCAACCAAAATCAACCAGATATGCAACTAGTAATGAAGTTTTTTTTGTTGCATTTGAGATTGCATGTATTTACAGAAACTCGTCAAATGTTAAATCAAGTTGATTTCAGTCGACAAAAACCGTATTTTTGCAAAAAAAATTGAAAAATAGTATTTTTGCAAATTAAAAAATATTTTTTACAATTTTTTTTAAAAAATAACAGTGTTTTTGAAAAAATATTTTTAGACTTGGTTATTTTTCAAAAAAACCCAAAATATTTTTACAATTTTTTTTAAAAAGTGACAAGATTTTTGCAAAATCGTTTTGAATTTGGGTATTTTAAAAAAAAGTTCAAAATTACATAAACTACACGATCTAATATAAAAACGGATCAGAGACAAATTAAAAAAAAAACATAATAACCCCCTTAAACTAAACAGTGCTTTTCAGTTTTCAAGTTTCAAACTGTCGCTTCGCTCTCTCTACCTCTCTGCTCGGTAATTTCTTATCTTCTTCTTTTCTTTTATTGTATGTATATATTTTTGATTTTGTATGTATACATTACTGATTATCAGACATACAATGATCTTCGTTTTGTGTTATTTTTAAATTGGGCACACATATAAACCCTAATTTTTTGAATTTATTAATTTTAATTGTGTCGCAAAAATTAATTTTATTGAAATTATCACAACATTGAGAATAATTGTAGATGATCAATTGCTTAGAAATTGAGTAATGGCCTGTTTGTAGATATTTGAATTGCATTTTTTAACTTGTTTGTGGTATTAGAGTAGTTCTGCTTGATTTTTTTCGAGCTTCGGTAATACTTATTTGATTAGTATTTGATTCTGGATTGGGAGACAGTTTAGTTATTTATTTTTTTGGAGTTTTTTTTAGTCTTTGGTAGTTTTGTTGATCGTAGTAGTTAATAGTTAGTTTACGATTTTGTAATTTCGATTATATTCGGAATGTAGTTTTGTTTTGGAAGAATTTATTGTGATACTTTGATTGGTTCATTGTGGTAATGGTTTTGTACTATTGACTTATAGTTGTTCTCGAACTATTGCACGGCCTTAGTAAGTCGTAATGGTTCGTAAATATGTATTTCAACATTAGAACACTATTTATGTATTTCAATATTTGAATACTGCCCCGATTGAGTTTCAGTTTATGTGGATGTAGTCTTGAAATATTAAAGTATGTAATATATGATCGTTATTTGTTAGAGCAAGTCCAACAATGTCCTAGTGAATGCCGTATAATATACCCCCTCTTGTCCACAATATAGGTCATTTGATTTTTTGCACACAACTCAATTGCTTTGAAAAATGTTAATCCTAACTATGTTTTCAAAGCTCTTAAAAATACGTAAAAAAAGCCAAACACCCTATATAATGGACGAGAGGGAGTATCTGAATACAATTGGAGGGGAAGGGAAAAGATTACAGGAGAGAGATGTGTAAAAAAAGGAGGGAAATTAATTTTTTTATTCATAGAAGTGAAATAAGGCATGCATAGTGGTGCCTTAGAAATAGGGCTTGAAGAGTTTGATGTAGTGATATATAAGGTATCATTAGGACATTATTGGAACAACTTTTTTTGTCAAATAACTTAAATTTTAACTTAGGACGACATATAAGGACCTTGTTGGACTTGCTCTTAATAAAGCATTTGTTGTCATAAATTTGTAACCCGGGTCAAATCTCCTGTCTTTTTCCAAAATCGGGTCATGTTTGGATTATGTGTCCGAAATTAGGTAAAGCATACGGGCCCAAATACGGGCCCAAATGCAGCCAATTTACCAAAAGTCCACCACAAGCCCCAAAAGATCATGATTTGTTGGTGCACATAAGTAGTAGTATTTGGCCTTATAGAATGAACAGAAGTTCCAAATTTTATCGACATGGGACTGGGGTGTTACAAAATTGGTTTTGGTCATTTCTTGATTAGGCTATATGTATGTAATGTAATGTGACTGATTTAGCTTTCGGAAAGGTTTTATCCAAGGGAAATTTTCTGATGAACTTCTTGTAGAAATTAGGTAGTATTTAATTGTTCTCTGCTTTTCATGTAGTTTATTGCCATGGAACTCTCGGATGAAGAAAAATATGCTGCCTTTAGAGAGAAGGTGAAAAGGACGGTTTATGTTGACAACCTTTCACCTCTAGCAACTGATGCTGTTATGAAAACTGCTCTGGATCAATTTGGAAATGTTCTTAGTGTCCAATTTATTCATAACTACGTTGGACCTAGTAATATGCCAGCTGCTGCCTTAGTGGAGATGGAAACCGAAAAGCAGGCTTTGAAAATTGTAGAGGAAACTGCCGAGTTTCCTTTTATGATATCTGGGATGCCAAGGCCTGTAAGGGCATTTCCAGCCGAGATAGAGATGTTTGAAGATCGTCCAAGGAAGCCAGGTAGAACGATACAATGTCGATGGTTGGAAGAAAACGATCCTGATTTTCAGGTAGCACAACAGATCAAAGAACTTGTTAAATACCATGCCAGTGAGGCGGCTTTCTTGCTCAAGGTAGACTCCAGCCTTCCTCAAATCTGTCATAGTTATTAAACTGGTTTAATTTATTTTTGTTTTTTTTTTGTAGCAACAATTGGCGGAAGAAGAGAGACTTCATAATAAGCATGGAGAAACCCTAAAAGCTAACCGCAAGAAGTATGATCTGATAGAAAAAGTTTTAACTGATGGAAGTGCTAGAAAGTTAGGGAGCTGCTATAACATAAAGTTGCAAGAAAATTAGCACCGGATATATAGTCTTAAATGTCGTTCATGTAGTTTTCATTCCAAGTACAGTTGCAAAATTTTCCAATGTGCGAGTACTTGGAGGTTTTTATTATAAATTTTAATGTATCCAACTGGAATCAGATAGATAAGCAGCAAGCCCTAAGATTCTGGGTAGTGCTATTCATGAATGTTAATTAGTTATTGGGGAAACTGTACATATTATGAATTCACTTGTCGGACCATCTCGAACCCACGTTTACACCATTGTAGTGTAAAAGTAAGTTTTAACCGTTAGGGCTTGTTTGACAAATCTGAGCTTAATGACTTATAAACGTAATGATGTGTTTTTTCTCAACTTATTTTTTATTTTTAGCTTTTTTATTAATTTTAGTTTTAAAAAATATTTTTTAAATGTTAATCTAACTTAAAATATAAGAATTAAGATAATTATATTTAAAAATTATTTATTTTAGTTCATTTAAATATAAAGAATTCTAAATTATAAGTAAAATTATCCAAACACTTACATAACTTATCAACTTATCAATTATAAATCACTTTTAAGTTATAAGTTACTTATTTAAAATTATCCAAACATTACTTATTTTAAAATTATCCAAACATGCACCAAGTCCAGAAGTCACATTATATCAGTGGAAATTTGGTGTACTCTGAGAGAATTATGATTAATCTTTGGGTTTGAAATCAGTAATTGTATACCCGGTATTGGTCATAACTCACGAGTTTTTTGAAATCTCTTCAGATAGATGATTTCTTGATTTGATGATCCCCAACAGTGTATCAATTTCCTAATTTGTTGATGCCCAATACTAAAATATTGTATAAATAATTGCTTAATCAAGTTTAAATACCATTGTTTTAAAATTGTCGTCAAACAATCGTGAATCATGTCAACAATAAAATTCGATTAATCAAGTTTAACCGTTTTAAGTTGTAATGAATTAACTTGTTTTAACAAAGAGAAAAAGATAATTTTACTAATATTAGCAATGGATCCACGAATATTGATAGTTTACTGGGACAGAATCGAGACGCCCAGCCGCCTCCCTATCTCAGCTATTACACAAAACAATTCATCCCCCAAACCCTAGCTTCTCCCCCCGTTAACTCTCTTCCCCCTTTAATTACTATATTGCCCTTTGACCCCTTTCTTTTTATCCCACTGTTCACCCAAATTAGTATTTTACTTTTTTACCCTTCCAGCTTTGTTTTTCCTCCTTGAATACATCATTGGCTGTTTAACGGACACTTGGGGTATCACATTACCTCGCCCCCAAAGATTCACCTTGTCCTCAAGGTGGAAAACAGGAAATTGCAATGCTGTCCGTTCCACATCTTCCCAGGTGGCCTCGAACCTTGGTAATCCCTTCCATTTGATCAGAGTCTCCATCTTTACAACGGGGCCTTGTTGCACTTGCCGCACCTCCAATAATTCTTCAGGTTCGACCATCATCTCCAGTTCTGCATTCAGCTGGTATGGGAGAGTTGGGTTTACTGGGACATGACCTACAGCTCTTTTAAGTTGCGAGACATGGAAAACTGAATGTATTTTGCTGTCTTGTGGAAGATCTAACCGATAGGCCACTGCTCCTATCTTCAAGATAACTTTGAAAGGCCAGTAGTACCGGACTGCCAACTTCTCAAAAGGCCTTTTTGCCAAGGATTGTTGTCTATATGGCTGGAGTTTGAGAAATACCCAGTCCCCAACCTCAAAACTTTCCTCACGTCTATGTGCATCAGCAGCTTGCTTCATACGTTGTTGAGACCTGTGCAAATGAAACTGCAAATCATCTAAAATATGGTCCCTTTCGAGAAGCATTTCTTCCACACTGTTCACTGTTGCCTGACCTCTGTCGATTCTCAGCACGGGTGGTGCCTCTCTGCCATACAATGCTTTAAAAGGGGTAATTTTAGTGGAGAGATGAGGGGCGGTGTTGTAAGAATATTCTGCCCAGTGAAGCCACTTGGCCCAATTTTTAGGCTTACCCCCTACGAAACATCGAAGATAAGTTTCCAACCCCTTGTTCACATTTTCGGTTTGCCCATCCGTCTGGGGATGGTAAGCTATGTTGCGCTTCAATGTCGAGCCCTGTAGCTTAAACAGCTCTTTCCAGAAAGTTGAGATGAAAATACGATCTCGGTCCGACACGATTGATCCTGGAAACCCATGCAGTTTCACAATCTCCTTAATGAAAACTTTAGCAACAGAGAAAGCATCAAACGGATGGCGAAGACCCAAAAAATGTGCATATTTGGTTAATCGATCGACAACCACCAATATAACATTGTAGCCCTGGGACATTGGTAGTCCTTCTATAAAATCCATCGTTATATCTTCCCACACCATAGTTGGAATAGGTAGGGGTTGCAATAGCCTTGCTGGTGATTGTTGCGAAACCTTTTGTTGTTGACATGTCATACACTTTTTGACGTAAGCTGTCACATCCCCTCTCATCCCTTTCCAATACCATTCACCAGCTAACCTCAAATACATTTTTACTTCCCCTGCGTGACCCCCAACAGGTAAGTCGTGGTAAACTTCCAGCAGTTGAGTTACGACCTTTGAAGATCTTGGCACCACTATTCGTCCCTTATACCTTAACTTCCCATCGACCAAGTGGAACTTGCCGGGTTCTGGGTTAGCTTTCTTTAACCCTTGCATGATTAATTGCAGATCTTTATCAGCTGCAATCTCCCTATCTAACTGTTCCCACAAAACCCCATGTATCGACACCATTTCCCTTAACACTACCTCTCCTGTTTTCTTCCTGGATAGAGCGTCGGCCACTCGATTTGCGGCCCCAGGTTTAAATTGTATTTCGAAATCAAACCCTAACAACTTAGCAACCCATCTTTGGTAATCTGCATTAATTTCTCGCTGCTGGGTTAGGAAATGAAGGCTCTGTTGATCAGATCGTACCACAAAGTGCCTTCCCAATAGGTAATACTTCCACTTTTGGACTGCCAACACAATAGCAATAAGTTCTTTTTCGTACACTGATTTTTGCCGCCCTCGTGTCCCCCACAATTTGCTAAAAAATGCTATAGGTCTGTTCTGCTGCATAAGCACCGCACCTACCCCATATCCCGAGGCATCAACTTCGACAATAAACGGTTGCTTGAAATCCGGTAATAGAAGTACTGGGGCATGGGTCAGGGCTTCCTTGAGGTGGTTAAAGGCTTGCGTTGCAGCCTCACTCCAGCCGAAATTGTCTTTCTTAAGTTGTTCGGTGAGGGGTTGAGCCAACTGGGCATAATGTAATACAAATTTTCGGTAGTAACCGGTCATCCCCAGAAAACCACGCAACTCCCAAAGATTAGTGGGTTGAGGCCAGTCCAGAATTGCAATGATTTTATCTTGATCCACTTCCACTCCTTTGTGTGAGATGACGTGCCCGAGATATCCAATTGACTATTTACCGAATTCGCATTTCTTTCGATTTGCTACTAGACTGTGGTCCTTCAATTTAGCCAAAACTGTTTCAAGATAGGTGGAATGTTCCTCCTTATTTTTGCTATACACCAAAATATCGTCGAAGAACACCAACACAAACTTCCTTAAAAATGGACGGAACACATCATTCATAAGCGATTGGAAGGTGGCCGACGCATTCATTAGCCCAAATGGCATCATCAAAAATTCATAATGCCCATCATGTGTTCTAAAAGCCGTCTTATGAGTATCCTCCTCCCGAACCCTTATTTGGTGGTACCCCGCCTTCAAATCTAACTTCGAAAACACGGTTGCTCCATTTAATTCATCAAGTAGCTCATCAATCACCGGAATTGGGTACTTATCCGAAACTGTTTCTTTGTTCAATGCCCTATAATCAACACAAAAACGCCAAGACCCATCCTTCTTCTTTACTAAGAGCACCAGGATTGAAAAAGGACTTATTGATGGTTTTATGATTCCCGCAGCCAACATGTCCTTGATGAGTCTCTCTATTTCATCCTTTTGACTCTGGGGGTATCTATAAGGCCTAACTCCCACTGGACTACTACCTTCCTTCAATCTTATGGCATGCTCATGAGCTCGTTTTGGTGGCAGACCCTGAGGCTCCTCGAATACTCGGTTATACTGCTTCAGACTTTTCTTCAAAAATTCTGGGACTCCTGATTTTTCCTCAGTTGTATGGGGAGTCCATGTCTCTGTCTGTTGTAACGCAACAACCTCCATCTGCCTGCATTCTACAACAAATCCCCCACCTAGTTTTTGCATCGATTTAATCATGGCTTTTAGCGAGATCTTTGACCGCATAAGGGAGAGGTCCCCTGTTAGAGTCACTGGGTTTCCTTGAATGTTGTAGGTCATCTCCTGCTTCTTCCAATCTGTCATTACCACCCCTAAGGTTTCTAGCCATTACACCCCTAGAATAATGTCTGAGTTGCCCAATCCTAGAGGTAAGAAATCTGATATCACTTCTACACCCCCTTCCAACTGTAACTTCATCTTGCGGCATATGCCATTTCCTTGAACCGAGTCTCCATTACCCAAACACACGCCAAAGCTTCCCGTTGGTTCCACGGGAAGGCCCAACTCCTTAATCAACTCGAGTGACACGAAATTGTGTGTCACCCCGGGATCAATTAACACTACCACTTCATAATCACCTATTGTTCCCTTTAGCTTCATGGTCTTGGGGTTCGACAAGCCCACCACCGAGTTCAAAGACACTTCTGTGATGACTTCCTCTGGGGTTGAAGGTAGGCTTTCCCCGTCTTCCCTTTCGAATTCACCCTCTTCTTCTATTAGCAATACACTCAACTCCTTTTTTTGGCAACGATGCCCAATGGACCACTTGGCATCACAACAATAGCACAAACCTTTGGCCCTCTTCTCTTGTAGTTCCCTTTCTGTTAGCCTTTTAATTTCTCCTGGCACATTCCTGGATGCGGACCTTTCACTTGGGGACTGGACAGAGGCTTGGGACTCATGAGATCTTACACTCCAAGGTCGAGACACAGGGGGCTGGTAGGAAAGCCATAGGATTGTTGCGAAGTTGATGACGTTCCTTTAGAAAAATTCATAAATGACCCAGTACGAATAGCACCCAGCCCGGATTTTCTCCCTCCTGCCACACGATTTTTCTCCTCCACCCGCATAGCCACTTCCATTGCCTGCTCTAAACTCATAGGGTTTATCAATCACACCTCCATTTTCACTTCTTCTTTCAACCCATTATTGTACTGCCCCAACAAGATATTCTCAGCAACACGATCTAACGGAGACGCCGTCTCAATGAACTTTCGGTTGTATTCACTCACAGTAGTTGTTTGCACGGTGGAGAGCCATTGTTCATATAGTGATCCCTCACTAGATGAACGAAATTGTCGCAAAATGAAAGTTTTCAAATCAATCCAACGACGAATTGGGTGCCTCTTGTTCTCCCACTAATACCACCTCAAAGCATCACATTCAAGTGCTACTGCTACCGCATCTAACATCTCCTCTTCTGCTAATTTATAAAACTGGAAATAGCGTTCCACCCTAAGAATCCAACCATCTGGATCACTACCATCAAACACTGGCATATCCAGTTTACGAAACCTCCAATTTCCAGGACCTCCTCCAGAACCATTACCTTCGTTTCTACCCACACCTCCACCATACACGTCCCAATGTCGAACACGAAAACCTAATCCATTATCATCAAAATCCAATAAAGGAGTAGGAATACCTTGGACAGGAGTGTTCACACCCATAATCCCCGAGCCTGGTTGATTTACACTGCCTTCGAGCTTCTCATTTATGGGTACGTGGATAGCTTGAAGTTCCGTCAAAGTGCTGCGTATCTCGGTTTGGAATTTGGCCTGCTCATTTCTCATGCTGTTAATTAACGACTCCTGGTACTCCCGGCTGCGATTAATCCTTCCTTCTAAACACTCAGCCACAAGATCCAGCTCTGCCCCCAATTTTTTTGTGGCTTGGTTGTATCCATCGATTAAAACCTCGGTCAACGAATGCTTCATAGCCTCCACCGCCTTTTCCACGGCGTTCGAGACCATCGTCGACACCGTCGTCTCCAGATCTGCTAATTTTCCTTCCATTTCCTCTACTCTTTGGTTCATCGTCGGTGGTCCCATCGGAAATGTGCTCTGATACCACTTTGTAATGAATTAACTTGTTTTAACAAAGAGAAAAAGATAATTTTACTAATATTAGCAATGAATCCACGAATATTGATAGTTTACTGGGACAGATTCGAGACGCCCAGCCGCCTCCCTATCTCAGCTATTACACAAAACAATTCATCCCCCAAACCCTAGCTTCTCCCCCCTTTTAACTCTCTCCCCCTTCAATTACTATCTTGCCCTTTGACCCCTTTCTTTTTATCCACTGTTCACCCAAATTAGTATTTTACTCTTTTGCCCTTCCAGCTTTGTTTTTCCTCCTTGAATACACCATTGGTTGTTTAACGGACACTTGGGGTATCACATAAGTATCATATCTTTGACATTGTCCTCAAACAATCGTGAATCATATAACTCAAAAATCTTATTATATCAGATGAAACTCAACAAGGATTAATATGGTGCTAACACGAAATCACAGTAGAAGTCAATTGCAGTAAACATTGAGCATAAAAATTACATTGTATCTATTTACAATTCTTTGATGAGCAGGTACTTGATCCTCCTACCAGCACATGAGTAACACTTTAATTCTTAAGATAAAACTAACATTATATGAAGATGAAAATTATCTAAAGAATGTATCCGGAAGTGACTAATTATTTTCTTTCTTCAGTCCGAACTTTCGATAGGAAATGGGCTTATAATCCGCAATTTCATACAGAAATCCAGACCAACAGTAGCAAAAAGAAAAATCAAAAGATTCTCAGACACAGAAATTCCACCATCATAAGCATGGGACAGAAAACTATTAGCATTAAACTCCAGAGGAGGTCCGCCTCCAACAGCAGCTAGGCCTGCGTAGCAATCAAGTTTTTCATTAGCCTCAGACAAACTACTAACTATACTTCTGCTTGATGTTTCAAATGATAGATAACAAAAATGTACCTTTAACGATGCCAAACGCTGCAGCTGCCCCTGTCTTCAGGTGAATATCTTCCAAATCTCTTCGTATCACATATCTGTAGGTTACACCATATAATGCACAACTGGCGAAAGTGATTCCTAAAGGGATTATTAGCTCGGTAATGTTGGTCGGTCGAGCCAAGGAGAAAGGCAGCCCCGCTAATGTCCCAACTAAAGCTGCAACGATTGCAGCTTTTATAGACTCCAGTCGTTCTTTATTCTTTCTGATTGCTTTGATTTCATTCTCCGTGAGGTCATCTGGTCCAACAGCTAAAGAGCGCTCTGCCTCTTTCACTAATTGACTAGCTTCAAGAATTTCTCTCTGACATTCTTCAATCTTCATAATTGAAAACATTCATGATAAGCAACTTGGGACTTCTGGTATATGCAGGAAAGCTATTTGTTTTAAAAAAAAAAATTCAAATTCTGATGTACAAGACCAAATGTGACGAAATATCAGTAAATTCAATAATTTTTTGGAGATCAGTAACTACGACTGATTGAAGAGTGTTCCTTATTCTATACTTCATACTGGCATTCTATACAACAAGAACTATAATATCTAGGAGATCAATAACTAGGACTGATTCAAAAGTGTTCCTTATCCTAAACTTCATATTTGTATTTTGTGTCAATTTATGAGCATAAGCCTTATTACTAGAGTAACAATAAATAGAGAATTATCATATCTTAATAAGTACATAATATCAACTTAAATAATCAAACAATCCATAGCATTTCTCATGGATACTAAACAGTCGCTTCGCTTGATCATTCAAAATTATGAAATCATACCAACCAGTATCAGGTTAAATAGCTGATACAGATATTAACAAGTACACAAATCTACCATTGCCTAAGCATCTCAACCACTGAATATCCCAAGCATACCAATTATCAAAAAAAAACAATAGACAGCAGTTTTTCAGAAGCCCCATTTCATAGTTAGTACTGGATGTTATAAATGAAGAAAACAAATGCAATCTTCCCCGCTTGAATTTATGTCGGTACCAAATGTTGTAAATATCAACACAAATATTTGTGCCCTTCATAGTTGGTACTAGATGTCCTAAGATTCGACAAAAAGATTAAAACTTTAACTTTACGCATAGTATACAAATTACTACATAACTACTCTTTTATATAGTTCCAACTGTTACAGAATTTCAAAGCAATCGTGTTCTATAAAATAATAGAAAACATCACATAATACATTTTCTTTTTTTGAAATTGAACATACTTAATAGAAACCACCCCCCCCAATAAATTTTTGGTTCCTGCAGAGAGACCCTTCTACTAAAGAGGGAGAATATACCTAAATATACACTACTCCATTACATATAAACAAAAAACAAATATAGACATGATCCGAGAATTTTATTCATTTATGAGATCAGTTAAGTAGGTTGGGACCTATAATAATATTAATTTATCGATATTGTACAATTTAATATTTATACCCCAGAAGCCCTGGCTTCAAGCTGTTTAACATAGAGAGTGGACCTTTAACTACATTTACATACAAAAATTGAATTAAAATGTACATGATAAATAAATACACTCTGAACCGGAAAATTTTACTCATTTATTGAATGTCAGGACCTAAAGAAGATATTAAATTTATCGAGCTTATTCATTTATCGAGATTTTACTATAGGTACCTCAGAAACCCGGCTTCAAGCTGATTAACATAATCTTGATCAGTTAAACTCTATTATGTCAGTACCGAAAAAAAAGATATTAAATTTATCTAGCTCATCCATTTATCAAATATTCATTTATCGAGATTTTACTACCTCAGAAGCCCTGGCTTCAAGCTGTTTAACATAATCTTGAACTCTCTTAGCCTCAGCTTCTTGTTTTTCAATCTCAGCAAGTTCCATTCTTGCAATCTCAACTCTCTCAGCAGCTTTTTCCAACCCATTCAACAACCCCTTGTTCTCTTCTTTCTCCAAAAGACTCTGCACTTGCTCATCCACTATTCCATACACTACATCTTTAAGCCCTCCTTGTTGGTTTTTATTTTCACCATTAATATTTGTACTAAAGCATTTGAATTTGAGAGATGAGGAAGAAGATAAGAATGGTGAAATGTGGAGGAATGGTGAGTGTGGTGGATGGTGGTGGTGAATGAGGTTCATGGGTGGTGATTGATTTAAGGTTGGAGTGATGATGGAGGTCATCTCAACTGTGAAGCCAATGGATGTGTGTAGATTTTTATTTTATCTCGTTTTTGGAGGAGAATGTGTAGATTTATATTTTTCCATTTATATTTTACTTGCCAAAATATAAAAATAAAATTGCTTTTTGTTAACTCACATTCACATCACATAATATTAATATCATTATTTGAAATATTATAGTTAACAAAAGCTTTAATAAATAAATTAACGATTTTTCTATTATATGATAGTGGGCATCTGATAACCGATAAGTATGAAAATTTACAAGTTCAGTGTATTTTGATTGATTTCTTTTTTTTATAATAGCGATGATCCCGTGCATTTATACAATTTTTTTTTTAACTTAAATCCTTGCTCCCGAGTTTTTTAAAGGGAAGGAAGTAACCGATTAGGCCCATTTTTGGAATGAAAGTTTTGGGATGAAAGTATACTAAATTTATATTTATTATCACTTATTTTCTTCCTTTTTAAAATTCGGGAGCATAAATAGGAGTGATAGTAAAACTATTTTACTTATTTTAGGTTTGTTTCCCTACCTCTTTATAACTCGGGAGCAGGAGGTAAATAACTCATTTTTCAACCACAAAATAAAAATTCAGATAATTTAATT
The DNA here is from genome assembly GCF_009905375.1 of Apium graveolens. Lineage (NCBI taxonomy): Eukaryota > Viridiplantae > Streptophyta > Magnoliopsida > Apiales > Apiaceae > Apium > Apium graveolens. Next base: position 197,247,418 of record NC_133657.1, read on the forward strand.
AAAACAGTACTTGGATTCATGGCCCTTGAGTAAATCAGATTACTGCAAAAAATAAGAAACTGAAAATCGATTGATATACTTTTGACTGTTTTGACACCTTCATTAACAACTAGACCCTAAACCCAAAGGTCCTGTCCTATATATAAAACACACACACATACACAGTAATGCTTTTAACAAGACTGCCGCAACTCAACACACACTTTCAAAGACTACCCTTTACAAAACTCGACAAAAGCTTCAATCTTTGCAAACCCATTTTCACATTCTCTCTAATGGCCTCTCCTTCACCTTCGCAATCCCCAATTAGGGTTTCATCTTTTTCCACAAATTCCCCAACTCCCCTCTCTTCAAAACGCGTTGGGACCCACAATGGGAGCTTCCACTGTGATGAGGCACTTGGGTGCTTCATGATTAGGCTTACCAATCGGTTCTTTGGGGCTGAAATTGTTAGAAGTAGAGATCCTAAGGTGTGCACGCTAAGTGTTTGATGAAATGTCTGACTGGGTTTTTGTGTTTTTGATGATTTGTGATGATGGGTTTTGGTTTTTGTAGGTTTTGGAAGAGCTTGATGCTGTTCTTGATGTTGGTGGGGTTTATGATCCTAGTAGAGATAGATATGATCATCATCAGAAGGGTTTTGGAGAGGTTTTTGGATATGGGTTTAATACTAAGCTTAGTAGTGCTGGCCTAGTTTATAAGGTAGTTTCATGTTTTGTGATTGGCCCTTTGTGTTTTCTTGCCTGTTTATTTTGAAATTTTGAAATTTTGGTGTTTGTTAAATTAGAATATCGTGTCTTGTTTTATTTAGTATTGTTTTGTGCCTGGATTGTTATTAAATATGGGTTAGTTTTGTGTAAGCAATTTTGTGAAGGTTTATGTTGTTTATTTAAGGCAATCTGAGTGGGAAATAATATTTTGTAGCATTTTGGATTGGAAATAATTGCTAAAGAGGTTCAGCTTGATGAAACTCATCCTGACGTGATGCGCTTGTACTTGGCCATTTACAAAAGCTTCATGGAGGTACCAAATTTTGAATTATTGTTTTTTTTGTTTAGCCTGTGATATATGCTGGTAATAATGGATCTGGATGATACTTTGTCACATGTTGGGCATTGCAAAGTGGTTTTGTGGGACAGTTTGAAGTAAGGAAAAAATGAGTTTATAAATCTCAAAGGAGTAAAATTCTATGCAAATTATTCCCTATTGGGTAATGAATTATCTGTTAATGTATAAATGCATTTTGTACTTCGGTTTGAAATACCATTTGTTTTAATAGTTTCAGCTTATGTGTTGCCACAATGATTACGATAATTATGTTCTTGTTCTTCAATTTTGTCTTGTAATTGTCATTGGATTTTTTTCTACAACTTCAATTTATTCCCACAAGGCCTACAAAGCTAATATCATGTTTTTAGCAAGTTCCATTGAGGTATTTATTGGCATAACAGGCTAAAAGTGAATTATCTCTCTACATACACGCATTACACTTTGAGTCACTTGAATCGTGGCTTTCCATAAGCTGGAGTTAGTAAACTGAATATCACTTATTTATGTGTGGTTTACAAAAATGATGGATATCATAAAGTTAAATAACTAGGCATCACCAGTTATTACTAATAATTTTCTTCACAACAGGCAATCGATGCAATTGATAATGGGATCAATCAGTATGACACGGACCAGCCTCCAAAGTATGTAAACAATACACATTTGTCCTCGAGAGTTGGAAAGTTCAATTTGGACTGGATTGACCCTGATCAATCTTCTGAGAAGGAAAATGAGGCATTCCAACGTGCCATGGCTCTAGCTGGAAGCGAGTTTCTCGATGTAAGATTTCTGTTAGGAGACTGAACATCTAAATTATGGGTTTTCCAAAGTTGAAGGTGTTGGGAGGTATTCGTGGATCAACATTTTTATGTTTTTTTCCTTTCCTTTTATTCTCAGAGTGTTAGATTTCATGCAAGATCTTGGTTACCAGCCCGCTCAATTGTGATGGAATGTCTTGCAGCAAGGCAAACAGTTGATCCAAGCGGAGAAATTATGGTTTTGGATAGATTTTGCCCTGTAAGTAGTCATTTCAATGTCTCAGATCATGTTAACTTATTTCGTTATCGCTAATTTGAGCCAGTCCTAGAGCCTAGAGGAGTGTTAATCGCTTGTATGTTACTAATTTTCAGCATTGATAACAAACAAGTTGTATTAATCTTGAAATTCAATGCGATTAATTCCACTAGTTCGAATTAGGGTTTCTCATATTGCAAGTCTCAGCAAAGATTAATTCATATGCTGCAATATGGCCGCTGTTTCTGCAATAAAAATAAGATTTAGTCCGTTGATGATGTGCATTATACTTTTTTCCTCAACTTAGTAAACTGAATTGTCCATATAATTATTTAAAAACTGATTGGCTAATAGGATGAGGGGAAGGCTTATGTAGCCGATTTCAAAATGTTTGCCAGTGGTCAACCTGAACTGGGTTTTTTTTTGTTCATAGGGAAAAATGTTTTTTTTTAATTTGATGTTTTCTGGAATTACTTAGTTACTGTCATTTCTCAGTTAATGTTCTGTATGTTTTATATAATTTTCATGATTGTATGTTATTTTCTGTACAATGAAGTGAAGCACTACTGTGCTAGATATTATTGGTCCTAGTTTCTGTTTATTGTAAATGCATCTGGAATAACAGTTCTACTGCTATCTATTGTTATTATATTTTAATAGTTCTCTTCTCTGGAAGTGCCTACTCGCAGTTCTGATGTTTGTGCAAGCATTAGTAGAATGTTTCTTAATTACTCTTGCAATTGTCTGTGCTTGTGTTTGTGTATTATTAGATTTTGTCATTAGATAAACTTATAAACATGTCTGATCATTTTTTAGGATTTACTACTAACTATGATGGTGAATTTATGTTAGCGATCTAATTTAATTTTTATTTAACAGTGGAAGCTTCACTTGTTTGAGCTTGAACAAGAGATGAAGATAGAGCCATCCATTAAATATGTTCTCTATCAGGTCTGAAAGTTGATCTTGTATTAATCTCTTCTTTGTTCACCTATGTATGATTTATTTCTGTGAGCTACTTGAAATGTTTTGTCCCCTTGTGAATATGTGGGTATGGGGGGTGGCTTTGAGGGTGATATTATGCTGCGTATGTCTTAAGGGTATGATATCTATCGTTTTTTTGCCAAACTGATATCTATCTTTTTTACATTATGAAAAGCCATTTCAAAAAGAAAAACAAAAAAATTGAATTTATATGTAGTGCAGACTGTTAAGGTTTAGGTACTAGTACTCTGGAAGGAGAAAAGTAATGTAAGGATATATGGAAGTAAAGAGTACCTGTGCAGTGGTCCTGTTTCTGGTCCATTTGGCATATAAACTTCTCTAGATTGTTTTTAGGAGGCCCGGTTGTTTGCGAGTATAGTGAATTTTTGTTTCTATCAGCGTGCTCTATCAGCATATCTTAACACTTCCCTAGATATTATTAAATGACTTTTGAGTTACGGAACTCTTTATAGACTTATAGTAACCATGCTTATTTCTTAATTATCGCATGCCTTTCCCTTGTACATGTTGTCAGTAGTACATTTTTCAATAAAATTGCATATCTTTGCTCTATATTTCTGAAATTAGTTTTTTTCTTAATGATAAAAAACATAGGATGAAAGAGCCAAACAATGGCGAGTACAAGCAGTTTCTTTAGCTCCGGACAGATTTGAGAGCAGAAAGGCCCTTCCAGCTCAGTGGCGAGGTTTGAGAGACGATGAGCTGACAAACGAGGCAGGAATTCCTGGCTGTGTTTTTATCCATATGAGTGGTTTTATTGGCGGAAACCACACTTTTGAGGGTGCACTGGCTATGGCTAGAGCTGCATTGACACTTTGAACTACTAAAGCTGCTCATTGAGATATACTGGCAGCAGCACTTGGGATGTTTAAATAGACCATAGACAACAATGGCAATTGTTTTCAACCAAAAAAGGATTCGAGACTTAGCAAAGTTATCCATCACAGATTGTTGAGTTTTGTAACTTGAGAATATAGTTTAATATTTAAATCAATTGATTAATACTTGTCCTCATTTTAGGTCAGCAAATGAAGATTATATAAATTTTCAGAATGTATGTCAAAATCATTTGAAAGTTTTGTTCTGTGTTTGTTTATGTGCTGAAACATAAAGTAACCTTGACATCTCAGAATCTCCCCAACTATTATGTATACTCTATATTCATATTCCTATATATCTGCTAATATTCTCTACAATCTCTATTGTAGAGAAAATTTGCCCTCATTTTTCACCCAACCCACCATCTGTTTTTTACTTCGTTAAAATTAGCTAAATGCCATCCTTTACTTTTTTAGTTCATCAGCTTCCACCCCCATTCTCTGTGACCAAACAAAGCATAAAGATCACATTGCACCATTAAGGAGGCATTTGGTATACGTGTATCACGAGTAGGGGTGAACAAAAAACCGACAAAACCGTAAAACTAACCCAACCCATTCCTTATTTTGGTCGAAGAAGCCGAACTATCCAAAATCCGAAGTTTAATTGGTTTAATGTTTATCAACCCGAATATAATGGGTTGGGTCGGGTTTAAAAAAATTTAAACCCTTGCTAACCTAACATCCAAGTTCTTGTCTTAAGCCGAGATAAACCAATAGTAATGTAACTTTCAGAAAAGCTTGATTTGAATTATATAAGCATAATACACATAAGCATTAATGTAAAATAAGCAAACACAGCATGATGAAATTGCAAGCATTGTGAATAATCCTTGAGATGAAAATTTAGCTCGTAATCAATGTTAAATTCCTTTAGTTAGACTATCAAGGACATAGCTAAACTATTTTTCTTCTCCTAATCCACAGATAACAAATATATATGTCAACTTTCTAGATCATATACCTATTGTACTTTTCCTCTATAAACCAAACATATTGAAGAAGCAAATATATGATAAACTATTGCACAAGTAGATTATGCAAATGACACTATCCTACACTGACAAAATGCTGTTTCTTCTGTTGCTCGAATTTCAAGCATAAATGAGAATGATGTCTAACATGTTCATAATCCAAGAAATCTTCTAGTGGATTTCCTCATCATCAAGTTCACTCTGATTCGATTTTTCAAATTCTTCAGAAGGCTTTTCAGGAACTCTCCATCCATCTACCTTTCGAGCTTGTTCCTGGGCAGAAGGTAGGTTCTGGTAATCTTTTCTCCTCTCCTAATCACACACATGAGACGTAAGTACAAATTTAACTTACCTTAACCTATAAATCTTATACGGCACACATGTCTCTGGTCACTGTACCTCACTAGTAATCGTGTCATCTTTCTTTCCTAATAAGTCCTTGGCACCTTCACTAAATAATCGAAAACCCTGAAGATCGCCATTTTTTATGCTGGCTTCTAGCTGTTAATGGATAAAAAAAGATACAGGATTGCTTTAAGGGGTACCGAGAAAATAAAAACTATAGAAAACACTACTTTACAAGCTATCAGAAAGAACGCAAGGAATTCCTACCTGAACGTGAATTATGCAGGAAATAATGCTGGCAATAGGCAACCAGCTATCTTCAGGCAATAGTGACATGTTTGACCTATAACCAAAGAAACATTCACCTTTATAGATGAAAATACTTGTATAAAATCACATGAAATACCCAAATCAACAAATAAACAATTAATGCTTATCAACAACTGGCTTGTACATTGCCAAGTCCACTAAACCAACATGATGTCATTGTAACATTGTAATAGCATGATACTTTATGTTGAAGTTCTTTTCTTAAGCATGAAATTGATAATTTGAGCTACCTTAGTCGTTTCACTCAGAATCCTTAAAGTCTTGTAAGGAACTCCGACTAGTCCTAATTATATTCTTTACTTGCATTTTTATACATATATCCCAAATAAATCACTTTCTGCTCAAGTATACTTAAGCTCCATAGTTTGCAGAGACGATTACAATACTAGTAGTTGGATAAGAGGGCAAAGACGAACTATTCTGTATGAAGGTCCGCTTCTATCTAAAAAATTATACATCTCCCAACGTCCTTTCACGTGATTACATTACATTTTCCGCAAATTTGATACTTTTACTCTATTGTTTTTGGGTATGAAGTTATAATCAAAGCCTCACATTGTACAAAAGGTGTACATACGAATGAGTAGCATACCTGAAGTAAGGTGCCAGGTAAACTAATGCATAGACAGCATAGCGCCTCTTAGCTGTATCAGTCCACGCAAACACCCAACTCTACATAAACACAGACACGGGCATTATACCTCAAATAATTGTATATACAGCCATCGCTACTACAATAAGTAGTCAACTAGTAATCGCTATAGCAGATAGGTAATATTAAAGAAAACAAATATCAAACACATAGCATACAAGATAAAATAGGATTAGGAATCGGGAGACTACCATACATATAATCATATAGACACATTTAGGATCATAATAAATATGCTACAGCCTACAAACCAATTTAGCCTGCAAAATCTATAGAGCAGCTACAAATCAATAATCGTGGTAGTACAAATCACTGTCACAATATTATAAATCCCCATCACTGTACTACAAATCACTACTTTGTAGGCCAAATTAGCTTTGCATTGAACGAAAATTTATACACACATTAGAGAAAGGAAAGGGGGCTAACCAGCCAATTGAAGTAAGGGATGAAACTTATAATCCCCATGACAGCAAACCTCGTATCATCAGCATCAATTACAGGGGACTCAGAATCTTGATCATCATCTTGTTTAGTAGGCGGTGTCTGAAAAACTAAAGAATTCAAAATGCAAGCACCAATAGCAACTGCAAAAGGGGCATCCTGAGATAACACTGCCTTGCAACACCATCCTTTTCTCCTCATCATCTACAATCCAATCATACCATTAATTCGACATATAACACCAGCAAAAAGTTGGGTTCTTTTTACTTACAAGTCACAATAACACAACATATATCATAAAGTTAGGATCTTTTTTACTTATAAGTTGCAGTTAGTCTTTATACTCAACAATTCAACTATATAACATCATACACACAGTAAAACACACACACACAAATTATGAAGTTAGGATCTTTTTTACTTAAAAGTTACAGTTAGTCTTTATACTCAAGAATTCAACTATATAACATCATACACAGTCAAGAATTCAACTATATAACATCATACACACAGTAAAACACCCACACAAATTATAAAGTTAGAATCTTTTTTACTTATAAGTTACAAGAAGTCAAATTATACTCAATAATTCAACTATATAACACCATATACGCACTAAAACACACACACAAATTATAAAGTTAGGATCTTTTTTCACTTCCAAGTCACAAAAATAATAAAAATAAAAATTTAAAAAGTAAAAAAGATGGTGAATAAAAATTTAAACCTGTTGATTTATTTTTGTGGGAGTGGAGAATAAAAGATGGTTCTGCGTTCTTGGAGTCCATTGAAGAGAAGTCTTGAGGAAAAAACAAGAAGATGGTTGAAGTCTACTGATCACCAGATTCAAAGACATTATGTGTGTGTGTGTGTTTGTTGTGATTGTTGGGTTAAACACAACTAGTTCAAGTGACTGGGTTGTACTACTAGTCTTGTACTGTGTACGATGATAAACAGAGCCGTGTTGGGGATTGTGCCATAAATTCGAGAGTTGCCCTTTTTCTTGTGTTCTTTAAAAATTGAAAACTTTTGCTTTCCTGACTTAGGACAATGATCAAGACATTCACCTTGGCCCATTGAGATTGACTTTTTTTATTTTAAAAATTTTTAACTAAAATTTTTTTAGAGAAGCCATTTTAATGTTTCCAAAACTTTTAAGCAGAGAAAGAAAATTAGAAAAGACCTGAGTTATTTTTTCTCAAAAAACTCTTGAAATTGAAAAGATTGCGAGGAAAGACAAATATTGTATCGTAAAATGTCTATAAATTAATAGGGGTAATTATCAAATAGATCATTTATTACATCCAAATGTATCAAGTGAGTATTACAAAACTAATTGAAATGAGTCACTTATTTAAAAATTTGTTTCAAAAATATTATCAACATTTTTAAAAGTATTATATATTGAGTTTCACACATTTTCAATGAATGATATTACATCCAAATGAAAGGTTTCGAGTTCTACTATTTTAGATAATACTGTTAGATTTTTAAAATTTTATCAACTATTTATTTTTAATTTTTTGATTATTTTATTTGATTTAAATAAAAAAATAGTAAATGAATTTTAGAAAATTTAAAAATATTATCTAAAATATTAGAATTCAAAATATTTCATTTGGATGTAATATCATCCATAAAAAATGTGCGAAACTCAATTTATAATACTTTTAAGAAATTCGACTAACGCTAGAGTGATATTTTTTATACAAATTTTCAAATGAATGACTCATTTGAGTCAGTTTTGTAATCAGCAACTCACTTGATATATTTGGACGCAGTAAGTGACCTACTTGATAATTAACCCTAAATTAATATTATCGGCATTGGTAAAATTTATTGAATTATCGATATTATTAAATGATTGAGATTAAATATTTTTTCGTGTTCCTAGTATATTACGAGTGATAAATAGAGTAATACACATTCAGTTACAGCTCTTGTTAGTCTAAAGTCACAGCACAAAGCCACAATAGCTCATGCCTTGGATTCTCAAATAAGCAAAACATTACAGAGTAGTATTTGGACTTGACAGCTGGCCATTCTATTACATTCTATTTTTTCATGTTGAACTTTACTATAAAAACCAGTGTTGTCTTCATTTCTGTAACTTTGATAAAATAGACTTTCATTTCTTACTTTTGAAGTTATGTAGTTATATACATTTACACATCTATATCAGCAAATCTATTATGGTATCAGAGCCTTCATGATTGTTTCGATCAATCTCCGCATAATGACAATGATATATACATTCTAGATCGCTTCGTCGTCAAATATATCTTCAAGTTTTCGTCTTTTCGATCGCGTTTACGATCTCTACAAACCCTAGATACAGGTTTTTCGTGTTTTTCGTCAATTTCTGATATTATCTCTTCTTTCAGATTGTCGAGATAGATATTGTGTTGCTTTGAGATTGTTTTCAAGTTAATTTCTTCTTATTTCGCCGAAATTTTATTTTCGTACAATCGCAATTGTATGAAACCATAGATTTACATGTTATTATTATTTTTAATAATAATTATTATTTTATGAGCTACATATAAATATATCAATTATATTTGCTATTTATTATATTGCGTTAAATTAAGTGATCAAATAAGAAACCCAATTAGATTTTATTTTATTGTATGGACCTAATAAGTGGGTACATAATATCAGGCCCAATTAAATTATAATGGGAGATTTAATTAGGTGGTATATAAAAAGGGTTATAGTCCCCAATATATCAAGTACACGCGCTTATCTTCTACCCATCAGAGAGAGCTATTGAGAAACCCTAAGGAGTACTTGGTTGAGGAAGATAATAATCAAGAAAATAATACAGATTCAGATACCACAACAATTATCGTCTTATGGATTCAGGTACGCTTCTGCCTTCGGTATTAATCTCGATAATTAGATATGATGATTACGGTCCTTGTCTCTATGTTAGAGAATTATATGTTTATAGAATTCTTAGATACTATCAATTGATATCAGAGCTTCTTCATATATTAGTTATCGGGAATTATAATTTTTATTTATTTCGAGATTGTGGCGTTTGGCATGTAAGTCTAGTGTACAGTTTGTTTGTTTTTTACACGTGAATTGCTTTTGTCCGGATATTATGTATATAGTATATGTTGGATGCTTCTTTTAGCTTTACCAGGAGAAGCAATATTCTAATAATCAATTTTGGAGTTACATACTTATGTTGTGTGTATTTATATTGATTAATTAACTACGGTTCATTTGTCCTCTTTGTATACATAATATAATGATGTGGATGTCCGATCGGTATTTAGTCTTATACAAATTAGTACCTTTGTATATAGCTGAACGATTTAAATTTCGGATCATGCGGTACAATAAGGAATATTGTTATATATTTTGTGATGTTAATTTAATATTTGGCAATTAAGTTTAATTTATTTATTTAAGTGGTCGGATATTTTAAGTTAATTGATTGAATCAATATGTCGTCAAAGTGGCCTCTTTTGTGTAGATTAATTAAATTAAGAATATTATTATGATGATAGAATATTTAATTTTATGCAAATTTTATCGGCCCAAAGGAAGGTAATATTTAGATAAAATTAAAATATTCTTGTGATAATAAGTATGTAACAATATCAAGTTTTTCATGTGAATAATAAGTCGGTCCAAAAAAAGGCATATTATTTGACAGAAATTAATTGTTAATACTTGATTATTGCGTGGAGAGTACCAATTGTAAATTAAATTTTCTGTCCAAAGACTAAAATTTAATGTTGCGCTAGGTATCTTGTGATGGTGCTGCCAATATTTAAAATTTATCACATTATTGTGTATACTAGTTTTGAGCATTTGTCATATATTTGATTTATATTTCAGTTACTGCTAGTGTTAATTCTGCTTCTGCTCAATTGAGCATGATTCCAATGTTGAATGAGACAAACTATGTCACGTGGAAAGAGAATGTTGAAATCGTTCTTGGGTGTATGGATCTTGACCTTGCGCTAAGGAAAGAGCAACCAGTTCCCACTACGGATGATCCCAAAACGGATCAAATTGAGAAATGGGAACGCTCTAATCGCATGTGTTTGGAGATCATGAAGCGAACGATTCCAACTGGCTTTCGGGGCTCTGTTGCTGAGAGCACAAGTGCCAAGAAGTTCCTCTCCGAGATTGAGCGATATTTTGCTAAAAATGAGAAAGCGGAAACGAGTAATCTTCTGTCAAAACTCGTGACCATGAAGTATAAAGGAAAGGGGAACATAAGGGAGTACAGCATTGGGATGTCTAATCTTGCTGGCAAACTCAAAGAACTCAAGTTAGAACTTTCAGATGAGTTACTTGTTCACTTGGTTCTTATTTCTCTGCCTCCTCAGTTCAGACACTTTGTGGTGAGTTATAATACTCAAAAGGAAAAATGGACTCTTAATGAGCTCTATTCACACTGTGTGCAAGAGGAAGAGAGAGTTTTGCGAGAGAAGACTGAAAGTGCTCACTTGGCATCAAGCTCTAATGATAAGAAAAGAAATAGAGGTAAGGATATTGCAAGTGGAAAGCCCAAGCATCAGTTGCAAGAGAAGCTGGATAAGGGACAACCTGCTACTTTTGTAAGAAGGGTGGACACATGAAGAAAGAGTGTTCCAAATATGCTGCTTGGTGTGTGAAGAAGGGTAAGACTTCTGTCTTTGTTTGTTCTGAAGTTAATTTGGCTTCTGTACCTAAGGATACTTGGTGGGTAGATTCTGGTGCTACTACTCACATAAGTGTATCTATGCAGGGTTACCTGTGGAGCTGACCTCCAATTGATGCCGAAAGATTCATTTATGTGGGCGACGACAATAAAGTTTCAGTTGAAGCTGTTGGAACATTTAGATTATTATTAAAAATTGGTGTTTATTTGGATTTACTTGAGACCTTTGTTGCACCGTCTTTTAGATGGAATCTTATTTCTATTTCCTGTTTGGACAAATATGGCTACACTTGTTCTTTTGGAAATAATAAAGTGTGTTTATCTTTAAATTCAAATGTGGTTGCCACCGGTTCTTTAATTGATAATCTTTATATGTTTGATATTGTTACTTTTAATAATGAAATTTTTCACTCAAGTACAAGAGGTACAAAGCGTAAGTTAACTGAGAATTCTGCTATGTTGTAGCATAAGCGATTAGGTCATATCTCCAAACAGAGAATTAAAAGGCTTGTGAATGATAGAATTCTTGATCGTTTAGATTTAAGTGACTTTCAAGTCTGTGTTGAATGTATTAAGGGAAAACAAACAAACTCGATAAAGTTAGGTGCCAATAGAGCTACAAGTGTCTTGGAACTGATTCATACCGATATATGTGGACCATTCCCTACGGCCTCTTGGAACGGTCAACGATATTTTATCACGTTCATAGATGAGTACTCTAGTTATGGTTACCTATACTTGATACATGAGAAGACACAAGCTCTGGACGTATTTAAAGAGTATAAAGCTGAAGGTTTAGTCACGTAAAGTTTGTGATGAATGCCGCCATAATCTCATACATATATAATATACGAACCGAATTATTTTGGTAAAATCTAAGGACGATAAATAGCATAAAGTTGCGCACTAAAGTTTTGTATAATTGATTCTTGATTCATATGAAGCCCAAGTGGGAGATTGTTATTATTATTTTTAATAATAATAATTCTTTATGGGCTACATATAAATATATCAATTATATTTTCTATTTATTATATTGGGTTAAATTAAGTGATCAAATAAGAAATCCAATTAGATTTTATTTTATTGTATGGACCTAATAAGTGGATACCTAATACCAGGCCTAATTAAATTATAATGGGAGATTTGATTAGGTGGTATATAAAAAGGGTTATAGTCCCCAATATATCAAGTACACGTAACGGTTTATCTTCTACCCTTCAGAAAGAGCTATTGAGAAACCCTAAGGAGTACTTGGTTGAGTAAGATAATAATCAAGAAAATAATACAGATTCAGATACCGCAACAATTATCGTCTTATGGATTCAGGTACGCTTCCGCCTTCGGTTTTAATCTCGATAATTAGATATGATGATTACGATCCTTGTCTCTATTTTAGATAATTATATGTTTATAGAATTCATAGATACTATCATTAAAGTCATGATGCGTTATAGCTATGCAAATCTTGTACAAGGTGGTGAGACTAGTAAAACTGCTAATTCTGCTCATACTAATGAAGATGATAATTCAGATGAAAATCAACAAAATAATATACAACCTCCTCCATTGTATAATCCTGATGTTGTTGATAACAATTTTCATCCCTTATTTTTTCATAATACCGATCATCCTGGCTTAATTCTAATTGCAAAGAAGTTAATTGGACTGGATAATTTTGCTCCCCGGGTTAGATCTATGTAGATTACTCTTAATGCTAGAAATAAGTTTGTCTTGGTCAATGGCACTTATGCAAAACCAGATGTTACCTCTCCACTTTTTGCACAATGGGAGCGAGTAAACGATTTAGTCATTACTTGGATCCTTAATTCTGCGGTAGAGGAAATCAGTGATGGTTTGAACTATGTAACAACTGCTAGTGAAGTATGGCAGGAATAACATGAAAGATTCTCGGGAGTTAATGGGAACATAATTTTTCAAGTTCTAAAAGATATTCACAGTCTAGAGCAAGGAAATAAATCTGATGAGGTGTATTTCCATAAGTTGAAGGATTGTGGGATAAATATTCAGTGTTAGAGCCTACTGTTAATTGTGTTTGTGGTGCACACAAGGTTCAGGTTTAAAGGGATCAAAAGAGGAAGCTACTTCAGTTTTTGATGGGGCTACATGACACAATGCTACTATTCGAGGACAAATACTTATGATGAGTCCTTGCCTTCACTTTCACAAACTTATGCGTTTGTCAAGCAGGATGATAAAGCAAGACAAGGATATCAAAGTATTGTTGCTACCAATACTCCTTTTGCTAATGCATTAGTCACTAATTCTGGAAATGCAGTAGCTGTTCATTCTAATTTTGGTTTTAAGAAACCATCTCAGAGTTTCAATGGTACTTCAAGACCTGTGTTGAAGTGTACTTACTGCAATTTTAATGGTCATACAAAGGAAAATTGTTATAAGCTGATTGGTTATCCACTCAACTGGAAGAAAAAGAAAGAAGGTGCTGGTGTTTCTCCAAGCTTATCTTCAGGAGGAACTGACAATGCTGGTCAATTTCGACCATTACCTAAAGCTAATCAGGAAAATGCAACTGTTAATTCTTCTTCTGATCAGTTTACACAGATGCAACAACAAATCAATCAACTCAGTCAAATGATGACTTTCTTTATGGGTTCTGGCAAAGGTTCTAACAACCCAGAGGATCACCTTGCAGGTATGGTTACTTCTACAGTCAATTTAGTTGTTAAAAACTCTTCTACTTATGCATGGCGTATAGATACAAGGGCCACAAATCATATGTGTTGCTCTCTGTCACTTCTCACCGATGTTCAGTCTTTAGTTACCCCTATTAATCTTGCATTGCCAATTGGAGCTACCATTGTTGTGCATAAAACTGGAATATTCAGAATTCATCTACAATTGATATTGTACAATGTGTTTTTTGTTCCTTCTTTCAATTATAATCTTCTCTTTGTTTCCAAGTGGATGACTGATTCCAGAGGGTCTGTTTCATTTTTCTCGGATCATTGTGAGTTTCATGATCACATTTTCAGCAGGTTGTTAGCATCTGGTCAATTTGTTGATGGTCTATTTCATTTAGAATTTCAGCCAATTATAACCTCAACAATTACTGCTTCATCATTTTATATAAAACCTTGTATTAATGTTGTTCAAACTAAAACTCAGTAGAGTGCCCTTTGGCATTTATGATTGGGACATGTTTCTAGTGATGTTTTGCATAAGATTCCTGAGATCACTAATTCTGTTGTTGACACTTGCAACCAATTGTGTCCTATGTGCCCTTTGTCCAAACAAACCAAATTGCCTTTTCCTCTTAGTGATAGTCGAGCTGTTTATAGCTTTGACTTATTACACATCGACTTATGGGGTCCTTATGCATCTAAAACACATCTTGGTTGTCGGTTTTTTTATCACCATCGTGGATGATTTTTCTCGAAATGTTTGTACTTATCTTATTCCTACTAAACAACATGTTGTTTTTCAACTCAAAAGCTTTTTTGCTTACGTTGAGAATAATTTCAAATACCACTATCAAACAAATCCGTAGTGACCATGGCACCGAGTTTTTCAATGCTGCTTTCAATTCATTTCTTCTTGATAAAGGTGTGTTTCATCAAGCCTCTTGTGTGGGTACACTAGCTCAGAATGGACATGTTGAGCGTAGGCATCGATAATTATTGTCTATCTCCAGATCTTTACGTTTTCAATCTGGTTTATCTATTCGTTTTTGGGGGGAGTGTATCCTCACAACTACTTACATTATCAATACGATTCCCTCTCCTGTTTTGGATCATAAATCTCCTTTTGAATGTCTTTACAACATGACACCAGATTTTAGTCGTTTCAAGGTTTTTGGCTGTTATGCTTCTGTGCATGACAATGATAAGTTTGAACCACAGGCAATCCGTTCTGTTTTTCTTGGGTATCCTCATGACCACAAAGGCTACAAATTATTGAATCTTGATACTAAACAGATCTTTATTTCTCTTCATGTTGTCTTTAAGGAAACTGTATTCCCTTTTCACAATAATACTCATACCAAGTCAAGTCATGATCCTTATTTTCTTACTCAATGGTTAACTAATCCTGATGAAAATGGTTCTCTTTTGATTTCTTCTCCATCTAATAGCCAACATGAATTTTCTGCTAATTCAGACGTTACATCTCCTGGTCAACAATAACTTTCTGATATTTTTATTTCCGAACCTACACCTACTGAATTTTCTCTTGTTCTTCATTCTTCATCTCCATCTGATAATTATTTTATTGATCAATGGCATGATTTACCTCCTGATATTGATACTTTAACAAACTTGCATGCTGACATAAGTTTGGATGTTCTTTCTAATGATAATTTTGTTCGAAAATCCACCAGAGATCGTAAACGTCCTTCATGGTGGGACGATTATCAATGTCATACAGGTTCTTTAAAATATCCAATGACAAATTTTATTTCCACTCATTATTTCTCTCCTACACATGCTGATTTTATGACCCAAGTTGTCAAGCTCAGAGAACCAAAATCTTTTGCTCAGGCAGTGATTGATCCCAAGTGGGTCTCGATGCCATGAACAAAGAACTTGCTGCCTTAGAGGCTAATAATACATGGGTTCTTGTTTCTCTTCCTCAAGGTAAACAAATCATAGGATGTAAGTGGGTTTATAAGATCAAATATCATGCCAATGGTGATATTGATTGTTATAAAGCCCGTTTAGTTGCGAAAGGGTACACTCCAGCTCCTGAAACTGATTTTTCATGACACTTTTGCACCTGTGGCAAAGGGTGTTACAGTCAAGGCAGTTATTGTTGTCGCTTCTTCTAAAAATTGGCCGAATTTTCAGTTAGATATTAACAACGCTTTCCTTCATGGTGATCTTTTCGAAGAAGTCTACATGGATTTACCTTTGGGTTATAAGGTGGATTATTATACATCTCATTTGGTTTGTAAATTAATCAAGTCGATTTATGGTTTACGTCAGGCTTCTCGTCAATGGCATAAGAAGCTTTCTGATTTCTTGTTGGAACTTGGTTTTAAACAGTCTTTGGTCGATTATGCCTTTTATTTACTCATCAAAATGGCTCCTCTTTTACTGTTGAATTAGTCTATGTTGATGACATCTTATTGACTGGGAATCATCATGATTTTATTGTTGACATAAAGGCTGCTTTACATTCCAAGTTTAGTATTAAGGATTTGGGACAAGCCAAGTATTACTTGGGTCTTGAGATCTCCAGAAATGAGACTGGTTTAGTCTTAAGTCAACAAAAATTTATCTTAGACATGTTGTCTAGCACCAATCTGTTAGATTCTAAGCCTCTTTCAATTCCTCTCGATCAAAATATTAAGTTGTTTGACAATGTTCAGTCGGAAACTTTGCTTAAATCTCCTTCTGTTTATCATAGTTTGGTTGGTAAAATGTTGTATTTAACTTTTACCCGGCCATACATTAGCTATCCCGTACATTTACCGAGTCAGTTCTTGCATGCTCCTAGACATAAGCATTTTGATGCCTTACTTCGTGTTCTTCGTTATCTCAAAAGTACTGCTAGATTGGGTTTGTTTTTTCCTGTCAACAACCCTTTGGTATTGTCTGGCTACTGTGATAGTGATTGGGGTGGATGTACCATTTCTGGACGTTCCGTCACTGGTTTTTGTCTTAAGTTAGGGTCTGCTCTCATTTCTTGGCAAGCTAAAAAATAGTCTGTCACTTCTTAAAGCACAACTAAGGCTGAATATCGTGCTTTAGCCTCAATTACTACTGAGATAATGTGGCTCAAGTATTTGTTATATGATCTTCTTATACCTGTCACTGATGCAGTTCATGTTTTCTGTAACGACCGAGAATTTTGCGTCTAATTAAGAGAATAAAGTATGTGTTATGTGATGAGATTATAATTATGTGATTAAGTGATGATTATTTGTCTTATCTGTATACTAGAGTTAAGGATCGTGGATAAAAAACGTTCCAATTTAAAGAGTCAGCTTAGAAGTTAAGCTTGATGTCGGGCCGTCAGGTAGAACGGAACCCGTCCTAATACGGAATTAAATAATATAAAATGTGAGTTATATGTGAAGTGAATAAATAAAGTATTTCGCGTCTTAAGAGACGTGTTGATTGGCAAAGATAATGAAAAGCGTAATCGAAACGCTGAGCGTCGGGCCGTCAGGCTAAACATGACCCGGTACGCGTAAAAGAGGATAAGGATTAAAGAGGGATATATTCTATGATCAGACCTGAGTCGTTATGTGACTATATGTGTGTGATTGCTTGACTGTGTGCATGACTATGTGTTCTGTGTCAATTTTGTGAATTTTAAAGGAATTACGTGATTTAAGTAAATGTTTAATTAACCTTCGCGCATTTTTATAAAATCATCCGAGAAGGATAAAAAATGGGATTTGTTCTGTTATCTTCGTAAAGATCCTAGAGACTTTTTAAAAATAATAAGTGAACTTGATTGTTGATCTTTGCATTTTTAAATTGATTTTATGTGGAAAATATATTTATTAAAGCAAGTTTGCGAAAATTCATATAAAATCAACCGTTCGCTCAAAAATTTATTATGAGTAATGGTTGGAAAGCTAATTTCGAAACCTACGTGTTAAAGATTTTTATTCAAGAAAATTTCATCTTTCCGAGAGAGAAATATTTTTATTTTGAATTTCATTGCATTTGAGTAAAAAGAGAAAGAAAGTGCCAGTCAAAAAGGAATTATTGAATTACTATTTTGCCCTTAATCTTGGTGGAGTATAAAATACTCCTTCCTCCCCCATTTTCTTCTTCTTTTCCGTGCACTCACTCTTTTCTCTCTTCTTTTTTTCTCTCCTCTCTCTCTCTCTCGAACACTCTCACTCTCTCTCTCTCACTCCCTCTCGGCTCTCTCATCTCTCACCTCTCTCACTCGCATGCAACCATTAAAACACACTCAAACACCGAGATATTGCTTCCATTAGTTGTTATTCTTGGTATATACTTCGATTGCTACTTGCATGTAAGTGATTATAAAGGTTTTGTTGAAGTAATCACTATGGTTGTGTTTAAGAAAAACAATTTCTTGATGCATAACTAAGAGAGTGAATTTAAGCGTGATTGGAGGTCATAAACTCGAGAAGAGATCCGTTATGGACTCTCTCAAGTTCGACCACCACCGGTCATGATCCAAAGGAGAGCCGGTGGATTTTCCATGATGAGATCGTTGGATTTTAGTGTTGCATGTTATGATTTCTTGAAAATTTAGAAAAGGGTTTTGTGTCTTTGATGAAATTCAAGTGTGTGCTTGATTAAATGATTCCATTGATTGTGTTAGGAAGAAAATGAATGTGTGCATATGATTGTTGCTTAGAAAATCAAAAATTGAGGATTTGCATGTGAGTTTTTGCTTCGGTTTTTGCTAATAAAGAAGAGGACTTCGGGTTTTGTGGGTTAATCTTGTTGAACACTAGGTTGATGTGGCTTAAAGGTGATTGCATGATAGTTTTAAAGAAGATCAATTAGTGCATGTTATTGATTAGTCATTGAGTTGAAAATTATGTTTTTGCCGAATGAAAACAAGATAAAAAGGGGTTAATTATTGATTGAGCAAATGCATGTTGGTTGAATGAGTTAGGTGTTACATGATTTGGTGTTTAAGTGAATGGAATGATCTAGTTAAGAACTAAAATAAATGGGAAATGTGATTTATTGCTTTGCATGTTAAAATCCATTCTTGTATGTTGATTTATGGAAAAAAAAACCCAAATGGATTCTTAGGAATAAAAAGGTGAAATTAAGTGGATTGAATTGCTAAGTGAGATTTTGATTGCATGATAAAGATTAAGAAATGATATGTTCGAATTTTGGTAATTAAACTGGAGTGTTGATTTCGATCTTAATAAAAGTAAGATTCGGAATGAAGTTTAAAGTGCTAAATGATCCTTGTGAATTGCATTAGTTGTGCTTGCTTATATGAGGTTGAAAATGAATATATGTGGATGTGTTTTGTATGTATGGTTCGAATTAAGGAGCAAAAGAAAAGGAAATTAAGTTGATTGATATAAGTGATAGTATATACGTAAATATTTGGTTGTAAATAGATCTTGTACTCGTAAAAGAGAGTCGTGTTAGTGTGAATTGAGACATAGCCAAGGTCAAGCGAGTACGCTTTGATTGCTAAGTATATAAGGATTATGATATGTGCTAAGTGCTATGTGCTTATATGTATAAGCTATATTTGTATGCTCGAGTCAAGGATATAATCGATTTACCGTATAGTGGGATCGTTCCGGGAACGAGAGTTGGGAATCTAATTAAGATTTTGGTTTTATTATAGATTCGGAGCGTGAGGGCATTCACGCTAGGAAAGGAAAGGATTTACTAGGTGGCAGTAGTTCAACCCTCAGGAAAGCAAATTCAGGCAAGTAACTCTGATTACTTGTGTAAATGATTATAAAGGAAATGTTGTTCATACCATGTAGAGTATTGAACTGTTTAAGCATGAAACCCTTGTTTTATGAGACCCATGTTTTATGAAACCCTGTTATTGATTTAAAGAATCCATGTTCTTGATAACCTGTTATTGATAAGCCTATTGTTTTCACTCATTGATAACCTGACCTTTCTGTTCAAGTTACCTATAATGTCATGATTCATATTGAACCTATTGATTATCTTGGTTAACTCTGTTTAATGATACCCCGATTCTCTTGATCACCCTATTGATCCCTAAGTCAATGCTGATCTTTCTTATCTAGTGCCTTGTCGTCCTTGATACAGAATTCTTGTGAATTGTTCCTTGCGTATCTTCGATTCACTCCCTGAACTTTGTTTCTTTAAAATCTGAATGGAGAATGAGTTTCGACTTGAAAGAGTCTGAATGATTTCAAATGCTTGGTAATGATAAAATGAATTTTAGAAAACCTATTTGTTTTTCCATACTCAAGGTTTTCCAAATGAATTCCTGATGGATTGGATTGAGACGTAAGAGGCTAGTGGGACTAGTCCAGTCATGGTAAGAGGCTAGTGGGACTAGTCCAATTTAAGGCTGAAATTATGCCGATTGATACCTTAAAGACCGGAATGGAGGTCGATACGGGCTGATCACCCGTATATAATGAAATGGAAAGATAAAGTGATCCAATCAAGGGTTCTAAGTGAATATTTAAAAGGGAACTGAAACTTTTATTCAGTAAATTGATTTTGGAAATGAAAATGGTTTATATTGCTTTGAAAAGAGTTGATTATGTCATTGTGGAGCTTAAGGCTCGAGAACCCTGATTCTTGAAATTGTTGATCATATGATTGATTCTATATCTTGAAATGCTGTTGCTTTCCTCTATCGGAAGATCTATTTTGATCCTATAATGATTTGTGATGAATGTCGGCTTTTGTCCTGTTTCGAGCCTTGTTTCTTGAAAGCCCAACTATTCTTCGGATACCTTTCCTTATCCCAAAGAAAAAAAATGGAAATCTGCCCCCTAGATTAATTAAAGTAGAATGCCCTAGTTTGTTCAAAGTATATTATGATTTGATATTATAGAACTGCTATATAGTTACTTGATGAGTTTTATACTCATTTGTTTTGTCTTAATCTAACCATGACAGTTAAGCAAGAAGATGGTCAGGCTTAGGCGCACTGCTCGTAAGAGCGTACCTGGTGGTCCCTACCGTGTTGAGGGCTTCCGGTTGCCAGAGCAGGTAGTGGTTGTTATGAGTGAGCTCACGCCTAGAAAGAAGTGTTTAAAGATACAATGGGTTATCTATCGGTTCCCAGCCGGAATCGATATTGTTTATTTAATAGTATTTCGGGCTTGTAAGTTATATTTTGTGATTGGTAGTTGTAATCTTGTCTCATACTTTATCCTGTTGATCCTGTTAGTAGTTAATCGGGGTTTATGCATATTTAATTATTAGATTAGAGGTGTGTGAGTCCTCATTTCCTAACCCCGAGATTGAGGGCGTCACAAGTTGGTATCAGAGCTACAGGATCTAGTCCCTGAGACAAGTTAGGTTTTAAAAAGGGTATTTTGGGAATATATCTATATCGCGAGAGAGTTCGACTCATTTAGAGTTGAGTTAGACTATTAGGTATAGTCTAAGTAAAGTGTTGATTGGTAGACGGGCCTTTAAGCTCATTGGCAGTGGAGCCATTTCCAGTTTGTGAATCCTGCTTGGAAGGTAAAATGACTAATAGGCCTTTCAAGGCAAAAGGGAATAGAGCCAAACAACTGTTAGAATTGGTTCACTCTGATTTATGTGGACCCATGAATATCCAAGCAAGAGGTGGTTATGAATATTTCGTCACTTTCATTGATGATTATTCTAGATATGGGTACATTTATTTGTTGTACCATAAGTCTGAGTGCTTTGATAAGTTCAAAGAGTACAAAGCTAAAACGGAGAAGCGACTTAATAAAAGTATCAAGTCACTACGATCAGATCGTGGTGGCAAATACTTGCTTGGAGAATTTAGGGAATATTTATCAGAAAATGGGATAGAATCCCAGTTAACTGCACCAGGCACACCCCAGCAGAACGGTGTAGCAGAGAGAAGGAACCAGACTCTTTTAGAGAGTGTTAGATCGATGATGAGTTATTCGGATTTACCCAAGTCATTTTGGGGACATGCCTTAGAGACAACAACTTATCTTCTGAACTTAGTACCTTCTAAGTCGGTTCCTAAAACCCCCTTAGAATTGTGGACCGGGGATAAACCGAGTCTAAGACATATTCGAATATGGGGTTGTCCAGCACATGTGCTAAACAAGAACGCGACTAAGTTAGAATCTCGTACAGAAGTAAGGTTGTTTGTAGGCTACCCCATGGGAACGAAAGGATATTTATTTTATAGTCCGAAGAATCGGGATGTCATTGTTAGCACCAATGCAAGATTCTTGGAGAAGGACTATATAATGAATCACAAACCCATGAGTAGTGTCGTTTTAGAGGAACTAGTGGGAGGGACAAATAATACCCATGAAGCTGTAGTACAAGTAGAACAACCACAACATAATGTACAGCCTGTCACTAATACCGCACCAGTGCCTCGTCGTAGTGGGAGGGTTGTTCAACAGCCTGATAGATTCATGTTTTTGGGAGAGTCTTCAGACTTGGTCCCTGGTGAAGATGATGATGATCCCCGTACATACGAAGAGGCAGCACAAGACAAAGATGCAGATCTTTGGCAAAAGGCGATGGAATCTGAGATAGAATCAATATATTCTAATCAGGTCTGGGAGCTCGTGGAACCACCCAAAGGTATAAAACCTATTGGATGTAAGTGGATCTACAAGAAAAAGAGGGGATTAGATAAAAAGGTGAAAGCCTGGAAAGCAAGACTTGTTGCGAAAGGGTATACTCAGAAAGAAGGTATCGATTATGAGGAAACCTTTTCACCAGTAGTCATGCTTAAGTCAATCCGTATTCGTTTATCTATAGCAGCTCATCTCGATTATGAGATTTGGCAAATGGATGTCAAGACAGCTTTTCTTAATGGAAGTCTTGAAAACCATCTATATGTAGCAACCAAAAGGATTCATTGAGGAAGGCCAAGAGCATCTGGTATGTAAGCTTAAGAGGTCTATTTATGGACTTAAACAAGCTTCTAGAGACTGGAATATTCATTTTGATCAGGCAGTCCAGTCATATGGATTTGATCAAAGTCCAAGCAAATCGTGCGTGTATAAGAGAAGTGAAGGTAATGCAGTGGTTTTTCTAGTACTATATGTAGATGATATTTTACTCATTGGAAACAATATTGAGATGTTGTCATCAGTAAAGGCATGGTTGTTCAAACAATTTGACATGAAGGACTTAGGTGAAGCGGCATACATCCTTGGGATCAAAGTTATAAGGGATCGCAAGAAAAGGATGTTGGCTTTATCTCAAGAGCCCTACATTGATGAAGTATTAGCTCGTTTTAACATGCAGAACTCCAAGAAAGGTTTTTTATCCTTTTAAGCATGGAGTTGCTCTATCTAAGAAGCAGTGTCCTTCGACACCTAAGGATATAGAGAGCATGAAAGCAGTTCCTTATGCTTCAGCATGTGGAAGCTTAATGTATGCTATGTTATGTATGAGGCCTGACATCTGCTTTGCTGTAGGCATGGTTAGTAGATATCAGTCGAACCCAGGTCAGGAACATTGGAGTGCAGTAAAAACTATACTCAAGTACCTGAGAAGGACTAAGGAGTATATGTTAATTTACAAGGCCTCATATCTATTTCCTTTGGGATATACCGATTCAGATTTCCAATCAGATAGGGATAAGAGGAAATCAACCTCGGGATATGTTTTTACTTTGGGAGGTGGAGCCGTTATATGGAGGAGTGTAAAGCAGAAATGCATTGCAGACTCCACCATGAAGGCCGAGTACGTGACGGCCTCTGAGGCTGCCAAGGAGGTTGTATGGTTCAGGAACTTCCTTTTGGACTTAGATGTGGTACCTAATTTGCCTAGGAGCTTGACGGTGTATTGTGATAACATTGGTGTTGTGGCAAATTCAAAGGAACCGCGAGACCACAAAGCAGCTAAACATATTGAACGTAAGTATCATCTCATACGAGGAATCGTAAAGTGAGGGGATATAGTTGTGGCTCACATATCATCAGAAGACAACCGAGCAGATCCTTTCACAAAGAGCTTTCCAACCAAGGTTTTTGACAAGCATGTGGAAGCGATAGGAGTCAGATGGATGGACACATAGATTTTTATGTAATAGTGGATTAAATAAACACTGATGTACACATATAAAATTTTGAGTATAAGTGGGAGATTGTTAGTGTATACTGAAAATATTTATTTGAAGTATGTACATTTATTTCTGGCCAGTTTATTTGAGAATCATTTGAATGTTTACATGTTGTCTAATATTATATATTGTGAACAATCTAGTATCAAATGGGATACAGAATATTAGATTTTTAAATACGGTTATATAATATAATAAGGTTCACAGCACAGGTGGTGTTGGACAATCCACTGGTATGACTGTAGTATTATTTAGATTAGTTTATATAGACTAATAAATAATACTAGTATACTTTGTGTATATTGAACAAGATCAAATTTAGAATTGTTCCCTTAATACTGATTAAGAAGGAGAACTAAGATTCTATGTTATTATTAATGCTTAGGTTCTTAATCCGGAAATAGTAATTGACACGTGTATATTATTTACATGCTTTGATTTATATATGAAATAATTCTTTTGAATTATATCATTATATTTTGGGTGATGGAATTATATACATGGTGGATATTATTTATTGAAGGAATCCATGTCCTGATAATATTCGGGTTAATGATGTCCCCTTGAAAGCTCAAAAAGATTTAATTATGTGAAACCCTGCAGGTGGAATTTATTCTGGCATAATTAAATAAAGGTTGAGTGGATGATCAAGGATAAAAGATATTAATTAAATAAATTATCAGTAATTTATTTAATTAATGGACATATGATATTTTAAATATGGGGAATTTAATAAGCAAATAATATTGGAACCGAATTAATTAAATTACGGTATTAGGAAAGGTAGTGCAAATATTAATTCTTTAGTGGATTGAATTAATATTTAATTACATTGGGCTAGGCTCAAGATGTAATTAGAAGGCCCAACCTAATTATCCATGGTCCCTATTGTAGCCTATATATATTCTTATTCTCTTCTTGCTTGACAATTGTGTGAAAATATATTGTAGCCACCAAGGAGCAAGTAGAGAGGATAACTTGAGAAGACGGAGGCCACACTTCGCTCAAGGGAATTTGGGAATACAATAGAAGAGCGTGGAATCAACCATTAACAAGGTAATCCTCTTTTCGTAATCTTTATCGTAAAACGTAGTAACACCCTAAGTCCGTGGTTCCCAACATAAAGTATATCTTTACTTAGAAAGAACTGAATATGCGACAAAGAAGGTGGTTGGAATTGATCAAAGATTATGATTGTGCGATAAACTATCATCCTGGAAAGGCAAATGTGGTAGCTGATGCTTTAAGTCGAAAGGAAAGGTTGAATATGTTAACGTCATCAGAAGAATTAATCGAAGACTTTGACAAAATGGAAATAGAGGTGCAGACTCCAGAATGTGGAGATGAAGTTATTTATGCAATGCTGTTTCAACTTGAAATTTTGGAAAAGATTCGATGTTGTCAAGAGCAAGTGATGAATCGCGAAAGGAATAAGTTGACGGGAGAAGAAATTAAATCTCAAAAGGATGGAAAAGGGATATACCGTGTTAACTCACGTATTTGGATACCTAATGTTGTGGAACTAAAGTACGAGATTTTGCAAGAAGCGCATAACTCGAGATTTTCAATTCACCCTGGGAGTACGAAGATGTACCAGGATTTAAAAGAGAATTATTGGTGGCCAAACATGAAAAAGGAAATTGCGGAATGGATAAGTAGATGTTACACGTGCCAAAGAGTTAAAGCGGAACATCAAAGGCCAAGCAGATTGCTTCAGCCACTGGACATACCTGAATGGAAATGGGAACATATCGCGATGGATTTCGTGGTAGGATTACCTAAAACCAAGTCAAATCACGATGCGATTTGGGTGGTAATCGATCGGTTGACAAAGTCAGCACATTTCTTGCCGATAAACGAAAGGTTTTCATTAGAGAAGTTGGTCAAATTATATCTGGATGAGATCGTGATGCATCATGGAGTTCCTGTATCTATCGTGTCTGATAGAGATCCAAGGTTTAATTCGAGATTTTGGCAACAATTCCATGATCATTTGGGAACGAAATTGAAAATGAGTACGGCATATCATCCACAGACAGACGAACAAAGTGAAAGGACAATTCAGACGATTGAAGATATGTTGCGAACCTGCGCAATAGATTTCAAAGGAAATTGGGACGATCATTTGCCCTTAATTGAGTTTTCCTACAACAACAGTTATCACGCAAGTATAGGCATGCCGCCTTATGAAGCGTTGTATGGAAGAAAGTGTAGATCCCCTACTTATTGGGACGAAGTTGGTGAGCGCAAGTTAATTGGCCCAAAGCTAGTTCAGCAAACGAAGGAAAAGGTTGAAATGATACGAAAGAGATTAATTGCAGCTCAAGACCGACAGGCAAAGTACGCAAATCAAGAACGGAAAGATGTACAATTCGAAACTGGAGACAAAGTCTTGTTGAAGATATCTCCTTGGAAAGGTTTAACTCGATTTGGAAAGAAAAGAAAGTTAAGTCCAAGGTACATTGGACCATTTGAAGTATTGCGACAAGTTGGGAAAGTGGCGTATGAATTGGCGCTGCCGCCGCAAATGCAACATCTGCACAATGTGTTTCATGTATCTCTCCTGAAGAAGTATAATGCTGATGCGAGCCATGTGATCGAGTTGGAACCAGTGGAAATCCAACCAGATTTATCCTATATAGAACAGCCTAGTGCGAATTTTGGATCGAAAAGAAAGGACGCTTAGAAATAAAGTTGTACCTCTAGTTAGAGTGTTATGGAGAAATCCATTAGTCGAAGAATCGACTTGGGAATTAGAAAGCGAAATGAAAGAAAAGTATCCCCATCTGTTTGCTTAGACTAGATTCTGGGGACAGAATCCTTTTAAGGAGGGTAGACTGTAACGACCGAGAATTTTACGTCGTAATTAAGAGAATAAAGTATGTGTTATGTGATGAGATTATAATTATGTTATTAAGTGATGATTATTTGTCTTATCTGTATACTAGAGTTAAGGATCGTGGATAAAAAATGTTTCAATTTAAAGAGTCAGCTTAGAAGTTAAGCTTGGTGTTGGGCCGTCAGGTAGAACGGAACCCGTCCTAATATGGAATTAAATAATATAAAATGTGAGTTATATGTGAAGTGAATAAATAAAGTATTTCGCGTCTTAAGAGACGTGTTGATTGGCAAAGATAATGAAAAGCGTAATCGAAATGCTGAGCGTCGGGCCGTCAGGCTGAACGTGACCTGGTACGCGTAAAAGAGGATAAGGATTAAAGAGGGATATATTCTATGATCAGACCTGAGTCGTTATGTGACTATATGTGTGCGAATGCTTGACTGTGTGCATGACTATGTGTTCTGTGTCTATTTTGTGAATTTTAAAGGAATTACGTGATTTAATTAAAGGTTTAATTAACCTTCGCGCATTTTTATAAAATCATCCGAGAAGGATAAAAACATGGGATTTGTTCTGTTTTCTTCGTAAAGATCCTAGAGACTTTTTAAAAATAATAAGTGAACTTGATTGTTGATCTTTGCATTTTTAAATTGATTTTATGTGGAAAATGTATTTATTATAGTAAGTTTGCGAAATTCATATAAAATCAACCGTTCGCTCAAAAATTCATTATGAGTAATGGTTGGAAAGCTAATTTCGAAACCTACGTGTTAAAGATTTTTATTCAAGACAATTTCATCTTTCCGAGAGAGAAATATTTTTATTTTGAATTTCATTGCATTTGAGTAAAAAGAGAAAGAAAGTGCCGGTCAAAAATGAATTATTGAATTACTATTTTGCCCTTAATCTTGGTGGAGTATAAAATACTCCTTCCTCCCCCATTTTCTTCTTCTTTTCCGTGCACTCACTCTTTTCTCTCTTCTTTTTTTTCTCTCCTCTCTCTCTCAAACACTCTCACTCTCTCTCTCACTCCCTATCGGCTCTCTCATCTCTCACCTCTCTCACTCACATGCAACCATTAAAACACACTCAAACACCGAGATATTGCTTCCATTAGTTGTTATTCTTGGTATATACTTCGATTTCTACTTGCATGTAAATGATTATAAAGGTTTTGTTGAAGTAATCACTATGGTTGTGTTTAAGAAAAACAATTTCTTGATGCATAACTAAGAGAGTGAATTTAAGCGTGATTGGAGGTCATAAACTCGAGAAGAGATCCGTTATGGACTCTCTCAAGTTCGACCACCACCGGCCATGATCCAAAGGAGAGCCGGTGGATTTTCCATGATGAGATCGTTGGATTTTAGTGTTGCATGTTATGATTTCTTGAAAATTTAGAAAAAGGTTTTGTGTCTTTGATGAAATTCAAGTGTGTGCTTGATTAAATGATTCCATTGATTGTGTTAGGAAGAAAATGAATGTGTGCATATGATTGTTGCTTAGAAAATAAAAAATTGAGGATTTGCATGTGAGTTTTTGCTTCGGTTTTTGCTAATAAAGAAGAGGACTTCGGGTTTTGTGGGTTATCTTGTTGAACACTAGGTTTATGTGGCTTAAATGGTGATTGCATGATAGTTTTAAAGAAGATCAATTAGTGCATGTTATTGATTAGTCCTTGAGTTGAAAATTATGTTCTTGCTGAATGAAAACAAGATAAAAAGGGGTTAATTATTGATTGAGCAAATGCATGTTGATTGAATGAGTTAGGTGTTACATGATTTGGTGTTTAAGTGAATGGAATGATCTAGTTAAGAACTAAAATAAATGGGAAATGTGATGTATTGCTTTGCATGTTAAAATCCATTCTTGTATGTTGATTTATGGAAAAAAAAACCCAAATGGATTCTTAGGAATAAAAAGGTGAAATTAAGTGGATTGAATTGCTAAGTGAGATTTTGATTGCATGATAAAGATTAAGAAGTGATATGTTCAAATTTTGGTAATTAAACGGGAGTGTTGATTTCGATCTTAATAAAAGTAAGATTCAGAATGAAGTTTAAAGTGCTAAATGATCCTTGTGAATTGCATTAGTTGTGCTTGCTTATATGAGGTTGAAAATGAATATATGTGGATGTGTTTTGTATGTATGGTTCGAATTAAGGAGCAAAAGAAAAGGAAATTAAGTTGATTGATATAAGTGATAGTATATACGTAAATGTTTAGTTGTAAATAGATCTTGTACTCGTAAAAGAGAGTCGTGTTAGTGTGAATTGAGACATAGCCAAGGTCAAGCGAGTACGCTTTGATTGCTAAGTATATAAGGATTATGCTATGTGCTAAGTGCTATGTGCTTATATGTATAAGCTATATTCGTATGCTCGAGTCAAGGATATAATCGAGTTACCGTATAGTGGGATCGTTCCGGGAACGAGAGTTGGGAATCTAATTAAGATTTTGGTTTTATTGTAGATTCGGAGTGTGAGGGCATTCAGGTTAGGAAAGGAAAGGATTTACTAGGTGGTAGTAGTTCAACCCTCAGGAAAGCAAATTCAGCAAGTAACTCTGATTACTTGTGTAAATGATTATAAAGGAAATGTTGTTCATACCCTGTAGAGTATTGAACTGTTTAAGCATGAAACCCTTGTTTTATGAGACCCATGTTTTATGAAACCCTGATATTGATTTAAAGAATCCCTGTTCTTGATAACCTGTTATTGATAAGCCTATTGATTTCACTCATTGATAACCTGACCTTTCTGTTCAAGTTACCTATAATGCCATGATTCATATTGAACCTATTGATTATCTTGGTAAACTCTGTTTAATGATACCCTGACTCTCTTGATCACCCTATTGATCCCTAAGTCAATGCTGATCTTTCTTATCTAGTGCCTTGTCGTCCTTGAAACAGAATTCTTGTGAATTGTTCCTTGCGTATCTTCGATTCACTCCCTGAACTTTGTTTCTTTAAAATCTGAATTGAGAATGAGTTTCGACTTGAAAGAGTCTGAATGATTTCAAATGCTTGGTAATGATAAAATGAATTTTAGAAAACCTATTTGTTTTTCCATACTCAAGGTTTTCCAAATGAATTCCTGATGGATTGGATTGAGACGTAAGAGGCTAGTGGGACTAGTCCAGTCATGGTAAGAGGCTAGTGGGACTAGTCCAATTTAAGGCTGAAATTATGCCGATTGGTACCTTAAAGACCGGAATGGAGGTCGATACGGGCTGATCACCCGTATATAATGAAATGGAAAGATAAAGTGATCCAATCAAAGGTTCTAAGTGAATATTTAAAAGGGAACTGAAACTTTTATTCAGTAAATTGATTTTGGAAATGAAAATGGTTTATATCGTTTTGAAAAGAGTTGATTATGTCATTGTGGAGCTTAAGGCCCGAGAACCCTGATTCTTGAAATTGTTGATCATATGATTGATTCTATATCTTGAAATACTGTTGCTTTCCTCTATCGGAAGATCTATTTTGATCCTATAATGATTTGTGATGAATGTCGGCTTTTGTCCTGTTTCGAGCCTTGTTTCTTGAAAGCCCAACTATTCTTCGGATACCTTTCCTTATCCCAAAGAAAAAAAATGGAAATCTGCCACCTAGATTAATTAAAGTAGAATGCCCTAGTTTGTTCAAAGTATACTGTGATTTGATATTGTAGAACTGCTATATAGTTACTTGCTGAGTTTTATACTCATTTGTTTTGTCTTAATCTAACCATGGCAGTTAAGCAAGAAGATGGTCAGGCTTAGGCGCACTGCTCGTAAGAGCGTACCTGGTGGTCCCTACCGTGTTGAGGGCTTCCGATTGCCAGAGCAGGTAGTAGTTGTTATGAGTGAGCTCGCGCCTAGAAAGAAGTGTTTAAAGATACAATGGGTTATCTGTCGGTTCTCAGCCGGAATCGATATTGTTTATTTAATAGTATTTCGGGCTTGTAAGTTATATTTTGTGATTGGTAGTTGTAATCTTGTCTCATACTTTATCCTATTGATCCTGTTAGTAGTTAATCGGGGTTTATGCATATTTAATTATTAGATTAGAGGTGTGTGAGTACTCATTTCCTAACCCCGAGATTGAGGGCGTCACATTTTCATGTGATAACCAGGTTGCAGTTGATATTGCAAACAATCCGGTTCAACATGCTCGAATTAAACATATTGAACTGGATTGTCATTTTATTCGAGAAAAGGTACATGCTGGTATTATTGTTCCTGTGAAGATTTCTACTAAAGAGCAGATAGCAGACATCTTTACTAAGGCATTGGGGAATGTTGCTAATTGGTATTTCTGTTTCAAACTTGGTTTACACAATCCTTGTGTTGCTCCAGTTTGTGGGGGGAGTATTACGAGTGATAAATCGAGTTATACACATCCAGTTGCAGCTTTTGTTAGTCTAAAGTCCCAGCACAAAGTCACAATAGCTCATGCCTTGGATTCTCAAATAAGCAAAGCATTACAGAGTAGTATTTGGACTTGACAGCTGGCCATTCTGTTACATTCTATTTTGTCATGTTGAACTATACTATAAAAACCAGTGATGTCTTCATTCCTGTAACTTTGATAAAATAGACTTTCATTTCTTACTTTTGAAGTTATATAGTTATATACATTTACAGATCTATATCAGCAAATCTATAATATTATGTTGGAACCAAAATTTATATTAAAATTTCCTAATTTATAGTAGGTAATTAGTTTAGAGAGACTTTACTCTTAAAGTTTTTTTTTTTGAAGAGAAATTTCATTAACAGGCAAACTCAGAAGGAACCATTTCCACCAACAAATCTGGAGGAGATGTAAAACAATTAAAACAACTCAACAAGCATGAAACTCGAGCCATAAAATGCGCAGCCCTATTTGCTTGTTTCTTAACATGATAGAGCGAAAGATCGCTTCTATTCATCAAAATCTCACTACACTCATCAAGGATGTGTCCAACTTCTAACTGATACGGCTCCCTCGCCTTCACTGCATTAACTACCACCTGTGAATCACTTTCAATGACAACATTGTAAACCTCAAGCTGTTGGATCCATTTCAATGCCTCATACACTCCTCTAGCTTCTGCCTCCAGGACTGAGACTTCACCTGCAATCTTCATGTTCTTTCCCATCACAAACTGACCGGTCTCATTGCGAAGCACCATTCCCAGAGAGAATAAATTATTCCCCCTAATAACCGATGCATCAACATTTAATTTGCAGAAGTTTACATCAGGAGGTTTCCACCTTACACTCTCCTGCAATTCTTGTCCATGGTTACTACTAACGGCTGAGACCTTACACTTATTTGCTTCTTGCAAATCCTGAACTTGCTTGTTACATAGCTCCATGGTCACTGTCGGAGAAACGACTGCCTCCTCCCAGACTTTTTTATTCCTTGCAAACCAGATTCCAGATAAAACAATAGCCATCCTCTGAACTGTGTCTGCACTTTCTTTGCTAATCATCTCAAGTAGCCAACTCGAAGCCGATTCTACTTCCTGAAAATCAAGCGATAAACCTGATTTATGCCAGCATTCTAATGCAAAGGGGCATTCACAAAACAGATGCCTCAAGTGCTCTATGTCAATGTCACACATAGGACACATAATCGTAGTTTCCACCCCTTTACTTCTTAATAACTTTCTAACAGGAATATTATTTCTGCAGAATCTCCAGAGAAACAATCTTAACTTGTAAGGCAGATCCATCCTCCTCAGTCTATTCCATCCTTGAGAATCAACTATATTTTCACTACTTATATTACACTCTGCCCAATACCTGTAACATGATTTCACAGTGTATATGCCCTTACTCGAACCAGTCCAAGCTAAACGATCCTTGACTTCTTTTTGTGGAATCTTAAACTTAAGAATGAGTCCGCTATCATCGACATGAAAACTCTGTTCTACCTTATGCACGTCCCAGTCTTTACTATTAGAACGGAAGTATGAACAAACCTTCTCATCTCTGATTGCATTCAAGTGACTATCCTCAACACAAAAATCCTCTTTACCCTGCAACCACGGGTCTTTAAAAGCTCTGATC
The DNA here is from genome assembly GCF_009905375.1 of Apium graveolens. Lineage (NCBI taxonomy): Eukaryota > Viridiplantae > Streptophyta > Magnoliopsida > Apiales > Apiaceae > Apium > Apium graveolens. The sequence goes on from NC_133657.1 coordinate 197,280,371, forward strand.
TCATGTCCATCCCCCAACACCCAATGAAATCCACCCTTCAATCTCTCCTTAGCCTCCCAAAACCCAATCCAAATAAAGCTAGCTTCATTCCCTTTATCTGCTTGCAAGATATGTTTACCCGGAAAATAACGAGCCTTGAAGACACGTACAACAAGAGAGTTTGGTTTTTGACTAAAACTCCATATGTGTTTACCAAGAAGGGCCAGATTGAATCCATGTAGGTCACGGAATCGTAATCCCCCTTTACTCTTCGCAATCGCCATCTTGTTCCAAGCCAACCACCTTAAACCTCGACTGTTATTTCCGCTCGATTTCCACCAATAGCCGTTCATTAACCTTTCAATCTCAGAGCAAATTGATTTCGGGAGTAAAAAACATGACATGCTATATGACGAGATCGTTTGCGCCACATTCTTCACCATTACTATTTTACCAGCTTTAGATAGCATCTTATGACTCCAGTCTTGAACCCTTTTCCAAACCCTGTCTTTAACAAAATCAAAAACCTTTTTTTTCGATCTTCCCACAAGCGAAGGAAGACCTAGATACTTGCTATCTCCCAGGTCTTGATGCACTTCTAGAATATTCTTGATCTCTTGTTGCTTATCCCTTCTGACATTGGCACTAAAAAAAATACCTGATTTCTGATAATTTACTACCTGCCCAGATTTACTCCCATATTCAACCAACAAAGATTTAATAGCCCTTGATTCATCTCCCGTAGCTTTGAAGAAAAGGAAGCTATCATCTACAAACAGCAGATGAGTAACTTGAGGAGCATTTGTGCAGATTCTGCACCCACTAATTATCCCTTCATTCGCTGCACTTGAAAGTGATTGGGAAAGACCCTCGACACAGAATAAGAATAGATAAGGAGACAACGGGTCTCCTTGTCTTAAACCTCGAGTAGGAGTGATAGATCCCACTGTACTTCCGTTGAAAGCTATAGAATAACTAACTGTTGTGACACAGAGCATGATCCAATTGATCCACGTACTACTAAATCCCATCTTCCGCATCCTCATTTTTAAATAGGACCAATCGACTCTATCATAAGCTTTCGAAATATCCAACTTCAATGCAATTTCACCCTCATGACCTCTATTTTTCTTCTTCATAAAATGCAAAATTTCGAAGGCAACTAACACATTATCAACTATATTTCTACCTGGCACAAACGCGGATTGATTTTCAGAAATCACCCCAGGTAGGATGGTCTTTAACCTGTTAGCTAGAACCTTTGCTAGAATCTTATACAAAACGTTACACAGAGCTATGGGCCTTAGGTCTGTCATTCGATCTGCATTATCTTTCTTTGGAATAAGGATCAACATAGTGTCATTCAAGTTTGCTGGAAAAGTGCACTCAGTCAACCACTCTTTACAGCACTGAAAAACCTCCACTCCAAGTAATTCCCAGAAATTCTGAAAAAATGCTGGATTAAGCCCATCAGGCCCAGCACTTTTGTCTGGGTGCATTTGTTTTACAGCCAACCTGAACTCCACAAAGTTGATTTCAGATGTAAGCTTTTTCATTCTGAGCATCAGATATAACACGATCGACTTCATCATCAACATTGACAGAACTGCTATTAGCTCCTGTAAACACACTCTTGAAATATTCCACAGCCTCTCTGCACATATCATCATGACTGCTAATAATCTCATTCTCATTGTTAACGAGATGAGATATAAAATTACTCTTCTTCCTCTTCGATGTTGTTGCATGAAAGAACTTCGAGTTTGTATCCCCTTCAGTCAGCCAAAACGCCTTAGCTCTCTGCTTCCAATATTGTTCCTCATGTAGTAATAATTCCTCCAATTTTCTTCTTTCCCCAAAGTAGCACCTGACACCCTCTTCATCACTTCTGTCAATCAGTTCGTTCAGAATCGCCTTCTGTTTTTTGACTTTGTCCCTAAACTTATGGAAAAAATTTCTTCCCCATTTGGCCATAAACGACGATATAGACATTAGCTTCGGGAGTAAATGCATCCTAGGAATTTCCTTCCACTGATTAGAAACCTCCTCTCTAAAACTTGGTTCGTGAAGCCAGGTATTTTCGAATTTAAATCTAAATTGCTTCCTAGAGAACTCACTGTTAAAAAGCTCTAGAAGAATAGGATCATGATCTGATTTAATTGAATGAGTCACAGATAACTTACATAGAGGGAACTTTCTCCACCACTGATCGTCTGCAAAGGCTCTATCCAGTCTTTCCCTCACCCAATTTTCTGTACCTCTACCTTTTTCCCACGTGAATTCACCCCTGTTAAGTCTAACTCCACTAGACTACTATCTTCGATTGCTGCTTTGAAACCATCCAGTAACGACTGAGGATGGCCATGAGACCCAGATTTATCCGTCACAAATAACATATTATTGAAATCGCCATATATGCACCACATAATATTATCATGTTTAACTAAGCTACGAATAAGATTCCAAGAATCATGTCTTCTATTTCTCTCTGGCAAACCGTAAAAGCAAGTCAATCTCCAATCAACATTCGACCTGTTCATAATGTGGACATCGATATAATTAATTGAGTGATTAACCACCCTGCAATCTATAGTCCTTTTCCACATAATAGCCAAACCACCTCCTCTCCCTACTTTGTCTATAGCAAAATAGTCAAAAAAACCAAACTTCTCTGATAACTTCTTAATAACCTTTGTTTCCACCAATGTCTCTGATAAGAACACAAAATCAGGGTTACGCGATTTTAATAAATCTCCAAAAAGACGAACTGCACGGAGGCTCCCCAAACCTCTGCAGTTCCAGCTTAAACAATTCATAATGGCTGGCTAGCTTGCACTGCAAGCTTAGCCAAATCCGTCGAAGAAGAAACTAGACAATCAGAATTAGAAAGACTAGTTTCAGAGTACACGTTTACTTTTTCACTTCTCTATTTCCATAAAAGAATTAACATCTGGGCCTCTCCTTCTTTTACTACGTTCCTTAATATTAAGCCCATTTAATTCCTCCTCAGAAGGCCCAACTTGACTTTTGAAATTGGCCGCCAAAACAATCTCATTTCTATTATTATAATTAATATCCAAATTGACAGCTTTATTAGAAAATGAGTTGCTAATATTACGCCCAGGAACCTCGCGATACACCACCTGTTTACCAGACTCCCGTGAAAAGTGTTGATCAAAATTTGAAATCCCTTGATTCGCGCCCCAGGCTTCATCTCTCTCATCCCGGAGAAACTTACTCCGATCATTTCCTGCCGCTCTTCTTGCCGGAGCCCTAAGCCAAACCCCCCATTCTCGTACACCATCTTTGATTGACAGACTAAGTTTTTTATCACAGAACCTTTCCGTATGCGTCACGAGACCACAAACGAAACAGAAATCCCCGAGTCTCTCATACTTACATTGAACGATACACTCCGTACCATTTTTCCTACATATCTTCTTCTTACGCTTCAACGGGTGCCTTACATCGACACTGATTTTGAGACGCATACTTTCACGCCAGATGCTATAGTTGTTATTTGGATCATAAGAGATAAATGAGCCAAAAAAATTACCCAGTTGAAACTCAACCGCCTCTGTCATTAGTCCCGAAGGGACACCATATAATTGAATCCAAAACTGTAACTTAAAAAGAGGGACCTCCAATGGATCTTCACCAGCATTAATCTTCCCAATAACAAGCATTACATTGTCAAAAGTCCATGGGCCACCATTCAACACCCAATCCATATCATCAACATGGTAAAACTGAAACAAATAGACACCTGGCCTCAGGTCCTTAATGTTGATTCCCCTTGCTGGACGCCAAATATCTGCAAGTTTGGATTTATAGCCCTTACATTCAAGTTCTTTTCTGTCAAAAAACTGACCCACTAAACACATCTGAAACTTATTGGATACGTCCTCCGCCTCCTCATCGAAGATGAGTTCTGTATTCTCCTCATCATCGATTCCCATCCCTTCCATTTGAACATTAATATCATCAACCCTCGCTATGACAAAAGCTCTCACACTCTTACTAAGAAGATAGGAGAGAAAAACAAAGGCTCTCAATTCATAGGAGCAGAAAAATATTCACTTATTAAATTTATGCATACTCTTAAAATTATTTTATTCTATCCCGGTGACATTTTTTTCTCTACAAAACCTATAATGTAGGGGGTTATAACGATTTTTTTCCGCGTAGATTGAACTGAATAGTACCAACTTTATTTTAAAACTAAGTAGAGTAATTTATAAAATTAATAAAATCCACAGTTCATTAGTGAGAACGTATTCAAAACCTGAAATAAATAAATTATTACTACTTTCACGAACATCCTGTATTCAGGCCAGACCATCTGTCTGTTTATATTATGTCCTTTTCCTACCTTGATCTTATAATTTGTTCATATTTCTCAGTTGCTAAGTTCAGCCATGATCTTCCTATCGGCATTGCAATCTCTCATTTTGCGGATACGGACTAGGCCCCCACAAATCCCCTAAAAATTCATATATGTTGTTGCATTGAAATACAATATCACCATTCACCATCATAGGTTTGCTGTATATTACATGTACAGTATATTGTCACGCCCCGCCAAAATTCATTTTTTTTTGTAAGCGAAAGATTTAGAAAAGATCGGAATGCTCTGGATGACTCTAGAATATAGCAGAATATTATAAATATCTTTAGAAGGCGCTTGAAGATTCAAGAATGATCTAGAAAAATAACCTAACTCGGGGAGCATGGTGGAACCTCCTTGGAGTTTTTTAGAGATTTTGTATGTGTGCTTATGTATATTCTAGATAGGCAGATTCTATATTAATAATGTATATATAGTTATTGAAATAACCTAGAAGCATGTGAGATATATGAATAAGCAAGACCCCTCATTTAGAAAGGCATAGAAGAAATTGCGAGAAGTCAGGGGAGAAGATCTCTTGCTGCGGAATGACCGTACCCTTACATCTCAACTGTAAGAGGGACATGTGTACTGCGAGCGAGTGCTAAACTTTGTAATACTGGCAAGAAGGGTTAGTGTGGATCAAGATCCGTAATATTGGATTACTAAGAAGGGTCATGGATGGACTTGGAAGGGACGAATTCCAAGGCCGTGAAAATATGTTCCAGGCATAAAATGGGAACAGCATAAGAAAACACAGTTTGCTGCAAAACAATACCATTTAAAACTCTTCAACGGATACATAGGTAGCTTACTAGCTTCGATGCACGCATCTGCGGCCAAGGACCTGTATCATATTTAGAAGCAAAACTACATGTTGCACCGTTGTTTCACCATTATGACGGTACTTTGCTGCCACAAAACTTGTTGATTATTCACAAAGATAGTACCCAGAAAAATAGCTAACCACAATGTGCTATTTAACTACTACAAAATTCTGGTATTATAAATTTATAAATTTATGATAATACAAAAGATAACACAAATAAAAAAGGATCCATCAGATCCAAAACCAGGCTCCCGTTTCTACATTCTCATGACGACTGAATCATGAGATTACCAAAAGTACCATCTGGCCTAGAGAAAGGTTTCTTTTTTTGTTTGTTTGAAATATGTATCTGAACCAAAAGCTTGAGAGCTGATTATTTTGCTTATGTGCACTTCAGGGCTGGAATCTTTAAAGTTATTAGATGATTTTGGACAAAACCCAGACTCCAGATGTATGACCTATCACCGCCTCTACTTCTGCAATTCAGCAGCAAAGAATATTACTTAATAAACAAGGGAAAAGATACATATTATAATATTGTCAAGGGTGACTGGACTAGTAAACATAAACAAGATTCTGAGCATGAAATTTACCCGAAAATGCAAAATGGTTTCACTATACACTTCTATGAGAACCATCTAGTTACATATCTCTTAGCCTATCCTCTTCCCGACCATTTGTAGCATTTAGTTGCTGTTGCAACTGAGAAACACAAGAAAAGATGTAAGTTGTCAAAGCACATCCAAAGATTATCCAAAGATATTTAATTATATCCATAACAAATTGAGCAACGTAAAACTCACCTGTATATATTTAAGTTTTTCCGCAGTCAACTCGCTAGTTAAGCTTACCAACCTGTAAGATACCACACACAAAGAAGCCACGAGATTAAACTTGCACGTTAGGTATTTGTGTATACTTTTTTACCAACAGATAAAGCCTCTTCTGCTGCCTACCTAGTTTGAAGTTCAGAAATCTTGAAAAGCAGTAAACGCTCCCTTTCAGAAGCAGATTCAACCTGAACACACGTAGAGTGGTAGGCCATTACGAAATAGAAATTCTATTAATAACATCGTTACTTGTAACTGCAATGGGCCATGTATACAGAATAATGACTACATGCTCAGGCATGTGGGTTCAATATGTAACCCATCACTTTATACTACCAAGGAAACATCTAGTGTTTTTCAAAATAAGAATCAGAACAAGGAGCACTTTAAATTTATTTATACCAACTACCTTTTTTTTTGCAAACAAAACAACCTTCCTATTAAGGTTAGCATACCAAGTTCTAAGCCACAATTTTTTCAATTGAAAAACATGATTAAGCCTTTTTACAAGCATAATCTGCTGTCCCCTCCCCCAAGCTAGAGTTAAAACATGAAAATTAACATATTACGCGGAAGCAAGTGTCAATTTACATTTGCTTTAAGTTAAATTTTGTCCATTTACCCACATGAATCAAATATAATCATGTAGCGCTCCACTAACATATAACACTAAAACAAGTGTTCGAATCTAATGCAAAATTTATATAATGTGCATGTTGCAGTTCAATTTATCACTAGAAATAGTACAAAAGCCTTAAATATGGATATATGCACCTACCGTGCCATTATTTTCTGAACTACGAGGTAGAGGGGGTAACTTTCCATTTGGAGAACCTGAAATAAAAAATAAAATGTTAAGCTTTCATGTTCGCAAAAAAACATGATCATTTTCCACCATAATGTAATATTACACCCCCTCCATTACAAAAGAAGAGTCCCTTTCAGATTTTGAAGTACTACATGAGCAAGAACCCCAATGCAAATTTGATCTGTTGCACTTTTAATCTCACCAAGTGCATAAAATAAATATAGAGACATGGTATACACGAGCTAAAAAGAAGTTCTATATTAGGAACGCAGAAAGTAATATGATTTTTTAAAATTCTGCTCACCATCTACAACCTCAGACATTTGCAAGCTATTCAACAAATTCATAATGAGATCCTGGCATAATAACAGAAATTCATTAATCCCGTATCCAAGTCTACATGCCAAACATCAGATTCTAGTTACAGTCATGCAAGGTCCTACTTTACCTGTTGGATTGATGTCTGCTGAGAAAGGTTTTGAAGATGTGGCAAAAGAAGAGATGCAGGCAGATTCTTGTTGCTAGTCTCCTTGGGTGATTGCCCAACAGGCTGAATACATGATAACAATTCATAAGAAAACATAAGACTACCAATGAACATAAAATTCATACAATTAACAGACATGAATACAATAGCATCTCATAACATACAGCAGCACCCATGCTTGAAAGTTATATTGGCAGAGAATAAAATGTCCAATTTGCTATCTTCTGTTAATTGTGAATTTTAAACAAGGAATGACAAAAGGTAAAAAGAGAGAAGGTAGCCTTCATTTTATTTACATTTCTTATAATGCCACTTGTGAGATGGAGGAATAAAGTTCTTTTTCTATTTTCTTGACATGAAATAGAAAGCAAAAAGAGTATTTTCATGTCTTTGATATTTGCAAGAAAAAAATGCATGTTATATTATTCTCTCCTCTAATCAAATACATTCCCGTGTGAAGTCTTATTCTGTTACTGGGTTTCAATTTCATAAAAATTCAAGAGTTCAGCAGACAAACCATTTGTTTAGAATCGAACATCCAATCTCCAACGCTAGCAGACTTCTTTATAGGGGAACCCTAGAAGATAGTGTAACATATATCAGAGTGCACAAATTATACATGAACATACTTCACACACTACTGCGGTAAAAATCATTACGATCATTCAATCAAATAGAATATCTTAAGAAAGTGACTTTACCTTGAGATCTACATTTTCCGATGTTACTGAGAACCGCCCCCTTATTTGTACAAAATTTGTCTTTGACTTGTCATCATCTCTGTATCCTGTTACAAAAATTACAACATTACACAATTAGTTATAGAGTAAAAACTTAATTGTTCTCCTCAACATTATGCTGGCAGCTAATAATTTAGTCATCACATTCATAGATGTCATACTGGTGATGTGCATGTAAGTAAAATCTAGTATAACCTGCTGAAGGTTTTATTGGAGCTGATAGACTGTTTGCTGAAGCTCGATTTGGTAGCATCAAGGGACCGCTAAAGCTGGGTGCCCTCCGTACTTCACGGTAGACTTTTTCGGCTGGTTGTTGGTTTTCAGTCTCGGACCTAAATCAATCAAACCATAAGACTAAAATAACACCACCACAGAGACATTGCTCATATGTAAAATAAGATTCACCTAGTAGAATGTTATGTATCTCAAGGTCATAAACATGAAAAATATGCAACATAGTGAAATCACTGTCATATGCATATATAACATACAATACAATAAAGTACATCAAATCTATTAGTACGTGCAGAATAACCTTTCTAAGATGCGCATGCGCTCTGATATTGCACCAGCCACAAGAGGTCCACTCTGGCTTTGGCGACTTGTCCCGGTCAAAACTTTAGTCTTGGCCTGTGCTGTGCTACTTTCTGATGCGGAAGGTAGTAGATCGGGTTTTGAACTGTTTTTTACTGTTGGACTGGCAAGCATCAGAGAATCACTTTCAAGATTTTTTCCTGTCTTGTTTAAGCTTGCAGCCATAGGTACCTCATCCCCGAATTCCTCTTCCCTAGTAAAATAAAGAATAACAAATATAAAAAATTAATGTAACACGACAAAGCACAATATATATAGGAACAAACACAAACATAGACCAGCAATGGGGGCACCGTGCTGCCGTGTTGAATAGAAAACAGAGATGAGGGAAGGAATAAATTCTCTTTTATAGATAAGACAATTCGATTAGTTGCTCCTTCATTCCAAATAGATTACCCCAAAATAGAGTAGAGACTTCACTAACAGATAATAGAGGTTATCAAAATATTTAATTAGAGAACGATGAAAAAGCATAAGGTACATAAAACAAGAGTATATCTTTTTTTTTAAAAAAATACCAAGTGATCTCAAAGATCACATACAGGCAAACATACAAGGTTTACAGAGAACAAAAATAAAGTCTACAGTTTCCGGTATAAACATTTACAGGTAGTACAAATTATCCAAACATAAATGAAAAAACATTTGCTAATTTAAAATATCGTAGGAGGAGAAACCCTTTCAAAGAGGGATTAGGCCAGGATAGATCGAGTTCTATCAATCTTTGTCATTAGCAAGACTTTACTTACTGTAGACGTCTGCTTTCACAATGACTGTAGGATATCGTAAATATTAAAACTGCGTGGTGGCAGAATATTTACCTGCAGACAATATCACTCGTGGAAATGGATTTCTGTAAACTAGAACTAGGACCCGCATCCTGCGAAGAGCAAGTAGTTATAGCAATATTAGCTAAACTTGAATTGAATGACCTATATGTAATACTGCTATGGTCCATATTAACAAAAAAAGTACAAAGAACCAACCTTCCCACGCATATAAGAGTTCATGCTTTCATCTCCCAACCTACTCTCGACTGTTTCGTCATCATCTTGCACCTACCAATAAGTAGCAGTGTTGTACATTGATCAATTATTATGATGAGCTGTGTGGCTTAAAGAAAAAATTAAAAGTATAGGTACCAGTGATGCTTGCACTTTTAAGTCCTCGATGTCGAAGTTCCATGCACTAACACCTCGTTGGTACTCACTCTGGAAAGAATGGATAAAAATGTTACTACAAATTGATGAAAGGAAGGAGAACAAGGAAATAAAAATGCAAATGAAGAAAAGCAGGAGATGAATTGATAAATTAAAATTGAAATATATTCAAATAATAAACATTCAGTATCGTTCATTATCTCTGTTTAAATGTTTTAGCAAGACAAATATTCAGGGCCATAGTAACCTGATCGAGTATTCCAAAGAGCAATTACTAGTAACTATCACTTATACTATATGGTACTGGGTTAACAATGGAACCAAGTAATTACATGCATAAAGGATTTTGCATTCAGACCAATTAAATATCACTATTGCCTCGGTCAACAGCTATGATTAATTATGATAAATATAATTATATAGTCCTTAAGCAATATTGCTAAATTTTGCAGTTACCCAATAAACAATTGGGAAAGTGTATCAGAATTTGTAACATGAGATTTATGAATAAAAACAAAGAATTTACAGTGATAACACAAGAAAGCATGGCGTTTAACCTATGTTGTAATGCCTCTACCTGAGAAATTGCTTCTTGCTCTGCAGAAGGCATTTTTTTAAGAGCTAATTGTGCAGCATCTTTTTGCTGCAGAAAAAGTATAGGTAAGCTCTAAATTAAAAAAATAACAATAATAACAAAATAAAAGAAAGAACTCAGATTCTAAATACGACAGCATGCCTGGAGGGATTTCACACGATTCCATAGCGGTGGCAAGTCAGCAAAAAGTTTCCTTATAGAAATCTCGGGAGGCTTTGCATACTTGAAAAAGGAATGTTTCAGAAGCTTTTCAGCAGTTGGTCGTTTTGTTTGATCTTTCACCAAGCACATTGCGACCATTTCTTTGAAAGACTGTTGACAACTGGATGTTTTGTAATTATCAATCTATTAAATGATACATAACAATAAAAGAAACACACAGCTTCTTCAATGAGTTAAGAAAACATTTAATGTTTACGCCTGCACAGATTGAGACATAAACATATTAATGTGGCATAAACAAAGAGCCAAAACAAACAGAGCACCTTGGAGAATCGTTTGTCACGGTCATAGTCCAGTCCAGGTGGTGCATTTTGAATGGTCATTAAGAGAACCTGCAGAAGAGCAGAAGAGAGTACAATGTTGTCAATGCCGGATGCAAAGTAATTGCCTTAAAGGTAATACAGATGCTTTGTTATATTCATTCTGTCAGCATAGTGACATAGACACTGTACCTTCATTGGAGGATATTTTGAAAACGGAGCGTGCCCATGTGCCAATTCCAATGCAGTAATTCCAAAAGACCATATATCAGCTCTGTCAAAAAATACAACAAAGAAATAACCAAATGATAATTATCCTTGTGATCCCCTTACTCTGTTCATAGAAAAAAGAGCAACCCTCGTACAAACATGATAACATCTTGTCATTAATATTGAGTTTTTAGGAATATAGTATATTCGTATCGAAATACTTTGGAGTGGACTACATATTAAAAAAACGACTGCTTGAGAATATTAAATTGAACAGATGAATAGATTTCAAATATGTATATAGATAACCAATTAACTTCCTACAAAAGACTCAAATAATTAAATAAAAAAGTTATAATTCTATTCTCTATTTCTCACTCACTTTTTGTGTGTGCGTGTGTGTGTGTGTACGAGGGAGAAGCATATAATGTAACGAATGAAATGATTAGAAAGGATATTAATAACACTCACAAAGTTATTAAATTACTCTACATTATTAATTATGCAATATCTGAAAGGTGGAATCTAGAGGCATCGCATCTCAAAAGTGATAGAGAACAGCTAAGACCTTTACTATAAGATATCAGGGAAAGAGAAACAAAATTTAACTTTATTGGTCGTCCAAAGTTGACCAGTAAATATATATTAATTATTTATTTAATAAAACGACCATACGGATGTAGTAACAGACTAGCACTGCTTTTTCCCCATCCTTAGCATCACTTCAGTATAAACTTTATTGGTAAATTAGATACAAATATAGATACCTAATCATAATGCTTTCCTCATTTCAATCTTTACCAAACAACAATGAAAAATTGTGCGCTTGTGTGTTTCTGTGTACAAAATTTCAGAAAATGCCAGCATCTCAATTAATAATCTGCATGCCATGCACATTCCTTAGAAGCCGTGTGCACTGCATGAAACCTAGCTCAAGCTACTGTAATATGTATGCACACAAGAAATTATAGATTCCTATTACTTGCCACTTATTGGAATACAAACCTAGAACTACAAAAGTATAACTACAAAACTGTGCCAAAAGACACTTTATAAACAATTCAGCAATTTAGGAAAACCAATTATAATCGCTGAAATAACAATCATGAGTTAAAAACAGGTGGTATTTTAACTATTACTTGTCATATTGTACTTCTCACTTCTATATGGTCATATAAATACTGCTACTAAGGCCATCTACTATTCATGGAAAAGGAATGATAAAGTTTTGAAGAAAAAATGTTGACAAAGATATAGAGTTGTTATATATTAAAAATACAGTGGTGAAGAAACACTCACTTGAAATCATACCCACTTCCAGGTTGTAACACCTCTGGAGCCATCCTACAAAACAAAAGAACATAATTAGATCAATCTGTATCATGTTTAGATGCTTGATGTATAGTAGGGATTCCACTTTGCTTTAAATACATCTTGCTAAAGAAATTCAATTTAAAATACAAAAGTACTTTGAACTATGTATTTTAGATCTTCAATTATATTCTACTTCAGTCTACATTTCAGTAGTTTTTTTTATTTTATATTCCTCTTTTACAGGTTTCGTACTCATTTCTTTATAATCAGAAGTTCTGATTATAGTTCCGAGTCAGAAGTATAATGTGACAAAAAGAGAAGGGATCGGAAAGCTTAGTTTCCATTAACAAATTTTACCAGCAAGGAGTTCCCACAAATGTATTTCTTGACCGCTGTCTGTCACCTTGGTCAAACATACAAGCAGAAACACCAAAGTCTGCAAGCTTCACCTTCCCATGACTATCTAGAAGTATATTACCAGCCTGCAACATTACATTTAATAAATTAACATATAAAATGAGTTAGGATAATTAGATAAATTAAAATTCTCCTATCATTGCAACAAATGTCAGATTCAACAACCTTAACATCACGATGGATATGTCCATGGTGATGTAGGTAGACCAAAGCCTTGAGAGTTTCTTTCAAGAAAGAAGCAATAGCAGACTCTTCGAATCCATCTGGGTATGCTATTTTCATGAGATGAAGACAGGAACCTTCATCCATAAAAGGCATCACAACCCAAAGATTGCGGTCGACAACAAACGAACAATGTGCCGTTATAACATTGGGATGCTTTATTAGACTCATTGTTTGAGCTTCCCTGCGAATGTCATCCTGCAATAGAAAGCAATCTCAAACGTCAGCACAAACGGCAAATAATTCAGGGAACAATAAATACATAAATAAACTAGGGTGAGCACGTGATAGGTAAAACCAGACAATATGGCAAATGATAAACTTGACCGTTAGAAATGTAAAAGCACATTGGAAATTCAAAGAACGGAACTTTTACAGTTATTAAATCCCTTTTAAGCCATAGTCCCAAACACCCTAAATTAAGTCATCCAACGTCATCGATGTTCCCCGCCAATTTCAATCAAACAGTAGACTTTCATTTAAACAACAGAAACTGCATTTACTCATTCGTAACCACAACAAACGCTACAGTAACAAAACCTACAAACAGAATGCATTAAAAAGATAAAAAGTTTCCAACATCTATCTCATTTTTGCAAGTAATTTCCCTATATACAGACAAAATATCTCAATAACAAATCCAAATACACATCAATTCAAACAAATAAAATTAAAACCATTCCATAAATCATACATCAGCAACAAAAATAACAAATGATAAAATAAAAACTAATATGTTTACCTTTTAGTGACCACAACAAACCCTGCACTGAAAAGGCCTCTAACAAAATGCATTTAATAGTTAAAAACTTTTCAAAAACTATCCAACATTCACAGTTACTTTGCCTCCACAAAAACATCAATTCTCAATACATCCCAAACTAATCAGATACAACTACAAAGCAATTCAAGCAGTTAAAACATTCCGTGAATCACACATTAGCAACAACTAAACCAATAACTAAAGTCACATAACATTATAATACAACCAAAAAAAACTAATCAATTAAATATTGTTTTGCAATCAATTCTTTCCTCCATAGCCAAAATCAACCAACAAAATGAAACACAAAAACAAGTTAGCAATTATACACTAATATATTCACATACATGATACATACAAATATATATCAAATTCAACAAGTTAAACCCACGCATTTCACAACTTATAAAAACTCACTAGCAAATCCAAACACATAAAAACATTCCGAAAACCAAACATATCAAACAACCAAAATTTGTTAAATACATACACAAACAAAATCAAGCAACAAAACAATCAATCAACTAAATCCAAAGTCAAATCAATCCGATACAAATAAACACATACACATAAAGATTGAAACGAAATGAATGAGAGGGGGGCAAGAACAAACCAAATTGCTATTACAAGCGATCGAGATCCAAACATTTAACAGCAATAGTTTCATTAGTTGGCACATAGATCGCTCGATACACAGTAGCACTTGCTCCATATCCAATCTCTTCCAACAACTTATAATCATTCGGTGTTGCTGAATAGCATCTCTTTTCGCCTCCCATGGCATATAATTTGTATCTCTCACCACACACAATCCGCCTGTTAAACACACACAATTTCAACTTTCATTTTACAACTCATGAAATTATTACACAACATAAATGAAACATAAAATAAACATAAACATGTTTGTATATGTTTGTGCAAGTATACTTACAAGATGTGTGAGTTGAAGAGACTTGGTTGGACTCCGACCGATGTGGTTTGTGTTTGAGAGTTTATGTTTATGTTTTGTGTGTTGTATGTATAGATTGGTTATAGATACATGCGATTTTCTCTATGCTGGACCTTATATCTATCTTATGAGTAGACACGAGGTACAGAACTGCCTTAACCCCGATGCCACGTGGGCGCCGCACTATATGGGACTTTGTGGGACCCTTTGTCCTTTTTTTTTACCTTTCTATTTTTACCTTTTTGTGATTATTTTATTAGGTAAATTAGCTAGGAAATTAATTTCTAATATGGATTTATTTCATGGTTTTTAAGTAATATAATCATTTCTCACATAAGTGTTTGAAACAAATGTACAAAAGTAATATAAATAAAAGGTTAGTTTACGGGAAAAACTTTATTTCAATACATTAATGTGCAATTTATTTAAAACTAATCTTTTGACTTTACTAAAAACAAAGATGTATGTGCCTATGCTTTTGATATCAAAAAAAATATCCTTATTTAAGGTATTGTTAAAAAAGTTTTATGAAATGGGGTGGGGTCTTTAATATATATGACATTCCAAAACCCTACATAATTAGGAATACAAATTATTTTTACTTTTGATAACCCTACATTGAGAGACGATAGCATTTTTTTTTGCAATTTGGTGATATGGCCTCTACATTCAGAGAGTTTTTATGTTCTACATATTATAAAATTAGGAAAAAACAAAAGTCCTTAGATGGAAATTACATGAAAAGATTGATCCCCTTGAATTTGTATAGGACTTTTATTACTCATTTTTAATTTTTTAATGTTAATTAATTTTTTTTCATAAACTAAAGTAACAAATAAAGAAAATATGACAACTCAAGAATGCACAACAAGAACCATGTTTACCAAATTTTACAGTTTCATTTGAAGTGAGTTTACCTTTATGTGAATGAAATTTAATTTCAAAGATAAGTATGAATTGAATATAAATATTGTATATGACGCTATAATAGTTTGACCTAAGGATTAAAAAGAAAATAAAGTTTGTTGAGAAGGCCGATGGTTGGAAGGAGAGCGTTAGAGATAACAATAAAGTAAATTGACAAAGGTAGGAAAGCGTTAGAGATAACAACAAAGTAAAATGAAAAACGTACTTAGATTGATGTCTTATGGATAAAGATAAAAAGGACGTAAGCAAATTTTGTATAAAAAAATATTATATTCTAATTTGAGATGACGGAGAAATTGATATCTAAGTTATTGAAAATAATAAAATTAAGAAAATGTGGACCGAACATTATTTAAAAAAGACATATAAAAGAATATTATTAATATTTAAAAGTTTATAAAAATATAAAGATTTATAGGGATTAGAATACAAAATAAAGTAATAACATTTAACAAGAAACAATATTAGAAACTCAAATTGACACAATTACAAGTTTCGCTAAAATAAATAAATAAATACAGTTTAATTTGTACACAAATATAGTCCAAATAATTTTAAAAACAAAAATTATAATATTGTAAGACAATGCAATAGCATGAAACAGAAATTATAATAATATAAGACAATACAATAGCATGTTAATTAACATAAACTATGATTATTGATAAGAACTTATGGGTCCTAAAGTTAATTTTAGATAATCATCTAAAGTCATGTAACTTTGTTAGTACAAAAATATTTTTCATTTTATATGCAAAATATTAGTAATTCTAGATATTTTTTAAAGTTAATTTTAGAAATTTGTTCTCTATTAATAAATTTGATTAACAATATTATAATGTCTATACAGTATATAGTATTATAAAAGTGAGTTAAACCATTTAGAACAATATTCAAAATTAAACTATCAATGTTCTATTTAGGCTATACGCAACTAATTATTAGATTCTCAAAGTAGTAGATAAATAATAAGTTAGACTCAAAATATATTATCTTTCACAACATTTAATCACAACCTAATTTATTTTGAAATATGGAAAACATAATTATGTAGAGAAACTAAATTTTTTTCATATTAGCTTTGTATTAAACAATATAAAAATGTAGTTTATTTTACTAAGTAATATAATGGTAATTTGGATAATTTGTTAAAAGTTGATAAAAACTTACTTATTAATAGTTTTGATAATAATATTTATTCAATTAATATTTTCAAAAGTTAAAATTTAGCTTCCTAAATAGTCAAAAAAAAATTAATTTACCTAAAACTTAAATTATAGATTATTTATTTTGATTTAAAATATTTTGCACACTAGAAATTATAAACAATTGATCTAGTAGTGCCTCATACTACAATTCTTTATTTAAATACAATGATCACTAAAATTAATGATAGATTTTACTTATAAAAATTATGTATAGAATATTTTTATATATTTGTTCGGTAACATTATATTCACATATACTTATAAAATATAAGTAAATGTATTTTGTCAATATTTTCAAGTGAAATTTGATGATTAAAAAATATTTATTAATATAATTTCCTTCATGCTCAAAAGCATACCAATAAAATGAGTCCTTAGTACATATTTTGAACTTTGAATCAAATTGGTTTAATTAGTGTATATTTTAGTTTATTTTTTTTATTGTTAACCTAAGAAGAATGGGGATAGTGGTATTAATATGTGAATATGAAAGTTTTCAATTTGTACATGAATATGAAAGTTTTCAGTTGATTCGAGGTCGTAGATAATTGAGAGAAAGTAAATTGTACTTCCTCATCTCCGTAATCTTAAATTTTCTTTTTTTAAACTAAAAATTTAATTTAAAATTTTTAATTAGATGTAAAAGGTTTTAAAAATAATTTATGAAATTATGGGTGTGTGGATCTCTTTCTCTCAAGAATCTAATGGGATTGAGGGAGTATAGAAAAGTATAGTAAGGTCGATGATCGTACCATCATGCCAAAGTCAATAATCCTAACAATAGAATATAGTAGGATTGCATGATCATGTTAATGGAATGTTTGGTCATGCCAAAAAAGACCCCAAGATTGCATGACCATGCTATTTTATTTAATACTTTAATTTATTTATATTTTATTTTATTTTAGGGTTTTCTATACCCATATAAATAATGTTACGCTTTAATGTATGATAATTGTTAACTGATTTTAAAACTCTAAAAGTTTTTCTCTTATCTTTCTTGTAGATTCAAGGTTTGTCTCGTAGATACAATGTATTTAAGTACTTCTCGTGTACGAGTACTTGCGAGGATTATCGTTTATTTTTTCTACGCTTGCGTGTTATGTCAATTGACATTAGTGCATACTTTTTCATTTCCTTTTCATTATCTGAAATATTATGGGATAACTAATTACTAAAAAATATCTTTGAGAGTTTACGACGATTTTAACCGCAGCTCTAAATGTGAAAACCCAGGTCAAATTCCGAGTCTTTTTTAAAATTGGGTCAAATCTCGATTCTGAAATAAGTCGAAGCCAACTGGCCCAGGTATGCCCAACTGTAGCCAACTTGGATAAACAACAAGCCCACTACATGACCCCAAAAGATCATGTTTTATTGGTGTATAAAGTATGAATACTTTACCTTATAAACTGAACAGAAATCCCAAATTTTATCGATGTGGGACTGTGGTGTTACACTAAAGGTTTTTGCCTATCGGGTAGATTCGTTGACATTCAAAACGAATAACAATAACAAGCAAAGTAGATAAGAGAGAGAAGATCGAAATCAAGTCCCCCAAAATGGGAATTATCATGTTGGTGAAAGTTTTTACTCGAAGACAGATACGTGTAATTGGCTTAATAATAGCAATTTAGTTAAAGCTGATATCCTTTCATTCTGTGGGATACTGAGAGTTGATGAGTTTTCAAAGTGGCTTATTGATATTAATAAATTCTTTGATGTCACAGGTATTCCTCAGAGTAAGGAGGTGAAAATAATAGCTATCATATTAAAGAATGTTGCTTCGATTTGGTGTGATAAACTAATTATTCAAATAAATAAGAAAAAAAAACTTATCAGAATATGGTGACGGATGAGACGATAAATGTTAGAGATATTTTTACTAGAGGATTATGATTATAATACATATATGAAGTGTAAGCAAGATGATGATTCAGTTCAACAATATAATATTGACAATGTATTTTATGAATGTCCTTAATTAAAACATGATAATTTGTTGTGTGTGGGAAAAAAGTTTGATTATGTTATATGGAAAACTATTTCAAAGATTTGAAATATGTGGAGAAAGTTGGAGAAGATTGGTGAGATAGCAAGTTCCGAAAATTGCATGTCTACATATTATGATAGATTTGATGTGGTCAAACAAGACGACCATGACGGGGATGGAGAATAAAATAACAAAGAGAGTCTTTACGATGTATAGGAGTGGATAAGATGTCATTGGACAATGGACATGCAAATCGGTAGATGATTTGCACCATAATAACTTCATTCAATCATTATCCAAGGTGAGTCCTAAAATATTGAAAATTGTGATAAATTGTGAATATCATGAGAATTTTTATTTGAGAGAGACGATTGGTGAAAATAAATTGTCTCTACAAATTTATGTCACACCAAATAATGTTATTTTAAACAACACTAGCATAACACCGTACCTAAATGTCTCCCTTTATGGATTTGAGATAGAAGAATTAACATGTTTTGTTTCAAAATAGATTGTATATGTGGCAATGTAATCGAAATGTACGAACAAAAAAGAATGCAAGTGAAAGCACACCTTTTCATGAAAGATAATGACAATGCATAACAAATGAAAAAATTGAGGAGTTATTTAAAGAGTTACTACAGGTTCGAATTGATACAATTAATGATAAAATGAATAAAAAGCACTTCTTTCTTTTCTTAGCTATATAACCTCGTAAATATTTATTGTTATATATATTAATTTCTATCTTAGATGTAATTGGTAGTTATTGAGTAAGGATGAAAATGATTGTCGCGTATTGTGCCTCCATCAACGGGGCCTTGAACTGGTATGCCTGGTCCTCCCATAAGGTGTCACCCTATTTTGATTCATATTGGAGCAAGTTGTATTGGAAGAAAAGAAAATCTAGGTAACTACTTAATATATAAAAAAAGATTGATTAAAAGAAGCATGACTGAAAATCCCGTTTTAGTAAATGCATTTAAAGACACGTATCTTTAATCAATATATTAAAATATATACATGTATTAGTATACGATTTCTATTCTACTACTCATAGTATGTAGTCCTTTGACATATAACACTTCCAAATAAATCGTGTAATAAAGTTGCAGGAGGACACAAACCTCAACATGAAAATAGCGGGCTTTAATATCCTTATTTCTTGAAAACATGTGTGCAGTCCTAATTCCTGAGCGCGTACATCGATTGCAAGAATTAGTCTTAGGTTATATTAAGTGGATAACAAGTAATGGAGTCTAATGTTCGCATTCATATAACGTACACACAAATTTTATCGATTTCCTTTTCTATGTCTAATGTAATGGTGTCCTCAGCTTCTCACATCTAGTACATAATCAACTCTAAGTTGAAGGATAGTTATTAAGTAGTGGAAACAAAAGTTTAAACTTAATCTCTAAGTTTGTAGGTATCCCTCTGTCTGTAGCATACATCTTAAACATCTATATCAAAAGTCCGGAATTCTTAAAAGAAAATTTAATTCTAATATGTGCAACGAACCAGTTATTATATATTTCATTTCACAAGATATAGAACTAAAACAACACCTCAAATTTCATAAGTATGAAAGTTTGTTTGGTGCCTTGAAATGGTAAGTTCATCCCTAATATGCCAACACAAAATTTTAGTATAACAAGTTAGATGACGGTCTAAATAAGAGAAATTGTACATAACAAAAGTCAGCTAAAATGTTTATGATAGAAAAAATATAGTTTTTACGCTATCAACATAGTCGCATTTTTTCCACAACAAAATGAAAAAGCTAATCTTACAGAGGCCCGTCTAAATTTTTCTTTTTAGAAAGACATGATACAAAGGAATTGAGAATTTTCTAATTATGAGGGATTTGATATCATTTCAGCAGAAAATTTTCCAGCAAGGTAGAATCGTTTTCATTCCATGTTCTGATCTTGAAAATTATTTTCATAATTTTTTATGACCGCCACTTTTTTTGGAAAAATAACATTCCAAAAGTAAATGACACGTGTCTATACAAAGTTTAAAAAGTATACCACATGCGAATGAGGCTTGCACTTTCTGATTCTGACAGATGTAAGACCATTTTGGCAAAAAAAATCGGCATAAAGAAATATATGAATGAATTTGCATTACAATGCTATTTATAGTTGAGGCCCTTCAATGTGTGCATCTGAATAAAAACCTCTAAATATATATTTTAATCAACCTTTAAATATATTAAAGCAATTCTTTAGGTAATTAGCATAAAATAAGATAAATAAAAAATTTCAATCAAGTCAATTTAGAAATTCCTATCGGTCCTATTTCTACATGCCTCGTGTAAATTCAGCAGTCATACACGCGCAATATAAAAACTGCGAATCTCTTCCTATATCCTAAGATTTAAGACTATATTGTTGTTTCCCACTATGGCGTCAAACCAAAAATGATCAAACAAAATAATAAGTGAAATATAAAAAAAAATTGTACATTTAAAAAAGTTCGCTATAAAGATATGTATTAAGGACGGAAACAAACAAAGTAATGATTTATTGAATTATTTATTGTTCCTGATCTAAAGATTTGTGCATTTTTCGGAATTCTTTGTGGCACCGAATTTGTGCAGATAAACATTAAGGATGTTTAGAGGTATCAACCGTTACTTAACCAACTTATTTATAAGAAAAATATATGAAGCTAGAAAATGCATATACCATGATTAAAATAAAGATACATGTTTTGTCTATGATGCATGGCTTTTTATTTGAAAAAAATATCATTAGTTAACTTATTTGTTCATCTCACTGGCCTTATGCAACATTGTTGTTTATGGTTAGTCATACTGTAGAGCAGGAAATATTAGAAACACGGAGGAAGAAATTTTTTACTATGAATGAGTTTCAAACTCCAGTGATCATTATCGATTTGATATATTTTCTTTAATTTTGTATATGATCGCGTACCTTTTTTCCTATAGATTTGAACATAATTACTACGTTTCTATGACTTTATGCCACAACGATCAATCTTGGCAATTTAAGATATGCATTCCCTTATCCCGGCTGGTCGGCGGGGATATTTGTAAATTTATGGTCTTAGATTTCTAATTCTATGTTAGATATAATTGATGATATCAATATTTAGAATTATCAGAGTTTGCCATCAGTATTTGTGATATCAGAGTTTGACAAAGGATGATGTCATCATCATTTGTCATCAGTATTTGTTGATCAGTACTTGTCATCAGCATTGGTGCATATCAGTATTTGTCAAATTGGAAATCAGGAGATTTTACAAGAGGATATCTTTGCAAAGATATATCGGTGTGGGACTTTATTTAATTGTAGCAATCAGTAGTTGGATATGTATTGGGATTCCTTATTCATGTATATTATATCAACTAAATTGATTGTGTAACTGTGCAGTATATAAGCACAAATTAGGTTAACACTATATGTCTGATCATTGTTTTATCATTTTGTGTAACCTAGCAGCTCTCAAGGATATATGTTCATCCTTTGAGTGAGTTTTATAATCAGTTTTTATTCATCAATACAAAAACTGTTATTGCTATTAAGAAGAATAGGAAAACCATCCTCACTCCGAAGTATGAAAACTTTGACTCAAAAGCTGATAAGTCATTGACTGAGATCTATGACAGGTTTCAAAAATTGTTGAATGACTTGTCTCTTGTTGACAAAGAATATGATCTAGAAGATTTAAATCTGAAGCTTCTTCTTGCACTTCCAGAAAAGTGAGATTTAAAAGTCATTTCCATAAGATACAACTATGATCTTGAAGACACATCTCTGGATGAGGTTTATGGAATGTTGAAGACTCATGAACTGGAGATGGAGCATAGGAGCAAGAGGAAATGGTCAAGAACTAGACCAGTTGCACTCAGTGTTGAAGAAAAACCTAGAGAAAGAGCTATGAGAAAAGGCCATTAAGAGGAAAGACCATGATTGTAAAGTCTGATACCGAGTCATCAAATACCGATGATGACTCAAACTCTCATATCTCTAAGGACTCTAAAAGTGATCATGGAGATGATGAAAAGATCTTGTAGATGGCTGCTTTGATGGTGAAAAGCTTCAGGAAAATGGCTTACAATGACTTTAAGAAAGGAAAGAGATTTTCCATAAAAGACTCCAGTTCTTCAAACTCTGATAGGAAGAACTACTTGAACTATGATAAAAATGAGTCCATGTCTGGCAAGATTGACGAGTTCAAGGTCAAGTGTTACAACTATGATGTAGTTGGACATTTGCAGCTGAATGCAGGAAGCCAAAAGCTGAGAAGAAGCAAGCCTTGATCACAACGAAGAAAAATTTGGATGATACATCAGAATCTGATGAAGGTGTCAATTATGCTCTCGTAGCAAATGCTGATAGTGAATCTGAGGCTCCTGAGATGAAGGTACCTCAAACTACTCTTACTTTTGATACTGATGATATCTATGAATTAAGGTTATTTCTCAAAACCCTGTTTGTTAGTTATAGGGATCAATCTTTGGGAAATGCTAGGATCAGAATTGAAAATTATGACATAAAGAAAATGAATGATCACCTAGAAGCTGAGTTGTTGTTAGGAATATGTGTATTAGTTTGATGATAAGTTAAGCAAAACACTTAAGTAGAAATCTAGTGTTTGTAGCCTCAACGGATAAGACCATCTTGGCTATCCGTTGAAGGAGTAGCCTCACTTAGCAATAAGTTTGGTATTGTAGCACATTTCACTCTCTGGTTTCAAGCTGTAATTCTTAGATGTTGTTAGGAAATAATCAGTCATGTTGACTACTAATGGATGTACAAATAGGAGGGCTAATTGTAAATATTTCATGTCTTGTAATTTTGTATAAGTGAAGAAGTGTCAACGGATATTGAAGACCTTCAACGGATAAGAAACAAAGCTTCAACGGATGTCTCTAATGCTTCAACGGATAATATCCATCAACGGATAAGTGCTTCAACGGATAAAGCTTCAACTGCTAGAGCATCAACGGATAAAGCCATCAACGGATGAAAGCTTCAACGGATGCTCAATCTCATAGCAGTTGATAGTGACAGTTAACAAAGCTGACAGAGGCACATGGATTGACAGAGATGTGGTAGCCTATTTCAGGAACAGCAGAAAAAGCAGCCGTTTTTAGTCTGGTTCAAAATGGAAAGTCAACAGATAATTCCATATTACACTGGATAAAAATGGAATAGAAACAAGTGGAGAACTATTTTCTTATTGTACTTTATCTTTGTCTTCACTTGTAAACTTGGTGATATATAAACCAAGTAGTAGCTAGTAATTAGATGTGAATTTTCCCTGAGCTGTTTAGAAATATCAAGAGAGAAAATCATCTAGTTTGTACTAGGAAGCAGCTGTGATTTAATTTTGAATCACAGATTTTCTGAAATAACACATCTCTGGTGGAACAACAAATCCACCAGAAAAGTTTTTAAGTTCTTTGTGTTCATTACATTTGTGTTTGAATATATATCTGTCTGCATCAGCTCCAAGCAATTCACACACATTTGATCACTCAAACACTTAGCCTTACAAACTGCTCAAAACTTGAAAAAGTTTTGAGATTTACATTCAACCCCCCTTCTGTAAATCTCATTATTAGTCCACTGGTAATAACAGTTGTTTTTCATGCTAGAAACTTAAAAAGAAAGAGATAATGATGTGTATGTTAAAGATAAATTGTTAGAGAAACATGCTTACTTTGAAAATGAATTAGCAAAAGAAAGAGAAATAATTAAACTTTAGACTACTTAGGAAAATCAACTCAAGATATAATAGAAAGTTATTGTTGGGGATCAGGATTAGGTTATGTAGACAAATATAATACTGAGAAACTAAAAGAAAAAGAAATTGAGGAGTGTAAACCGATAAATGCTAAAAAAACATGTCAAAAGGAAAAAGTCTCAGTTAACACCCGTTAAGTTTAACTTAAGTACTGATGATCTCAAATCAGTAAATGAGATAGGTTCAACATCAGCACCTAATTCAAACTTAAAAACTGGTAATATTAAACATGTGAAAGCTAAGTCAGTAAATATTGGTTTAATGACTCAAAAGCAGCTTAAGCACGAGCTGAAAGAGATTAAAATTAAACACAAGGAAAAACAGCCTAGAAAGAATGGAAATGGTAAAGTAGGTGTGAACAATGACAACAAGTATAAACCTATTTCTAATACACCTAGAAAGGCTTGTCTGAATTGTGGTAGTACTAATCATCTTGATGTTGCTTTCCATAAGAATAAAGGAATAAATATTGTTCCTCCTAAATTAAAGTTTAAGAACATAACAGTTAGATATAGAACACAGAATCCTTGTTTTCATTGTGGCAGTATTTGGCATTATATTTACACATGTAAAGAGTATAACAGTTTGTATTATGATTATTATGAGCTGAAACCCTCTTTGAATAAATCGAAAGTCATTTATGCATGTGTATCTCTTGATATTAAGAATGTTGGCATAAACTCTGATATAAAGACTTCTGCTGCACATGTTAACAAACTTAATAAGGCCAAAGGATCCAAGTAAGTCTGGTTCCTTAAAAAATCTAACTAATGGCTTATCTGATTGCAGGGCAATATGAAAAATACTCTAGTCTTGCAAAGTGGATACTCAAGACATATGACTGGAAATAAAGCCTTACTATCAGAGTTTAAGGAGAAGGATGACCCAAGTGTTTCTTGTGGAGATGGCAACTTAGGAAAAACTTTGGGATATGACAATATCAAACTTGGGAATGTCATTATTCAAAAAGTAGCTTTTGTTACAGGATGTTGTACAAGACATGCCTGTACTATAACAAGACTAAGTCAAATTGACAGCCCTAAGTAAGTTGTATGATAATCTAAGTTTGCATTTTGTATTGTATCACTAAAGTCTGTAAAAATTGTAAATAAATTAGACTGGAGTATTTTTCTGTAAACAGTCTCAAGCCTAATGAAAAAGCTCTAGAAGAAGATCATGCCTCAGAGAAAATATGAAGAAGTTTGGAGTTGAATAAATCTGTTTTGGGAAAAATATTCTAAGTCAAGAAATCTACAAGTCACAGATTAAGTCTTATAGAGAAGTCATTCGAGAACTCCAGAATGACTTATCGAGAAGTCAAGAAAAGCTTATAGATAAGTCTCAGAGATATCGACAAGCCAAATTGAAGACATGAAGATTAGAAATATCGACAAGTCATTTCTTTACTAGAGAACTCTGAGATATCGACAAGTCAAAATATCACTAGAGAACTCAGAGATATCGATAAGTCAATTCTACATGCAAAGAAACTGAAATCATTCAGGAATGCATCTGAGTTGGTTGGTCAGTACCATGAGAAGAACAAGCCATGTGCTAACATAGCTATTGGTCTTGACTATGATGATTTGAATAGCAACAAGAAAGCTGTAGGTGATAAAGGAAAAGCAACAGAAAATGAAGATGTCCCAGCTATGCTGAGAAAGGTTGGTTCACCTATGTTCAAAGCATGTGAAGTAGATTTCAGTGAAGAAGAGTTGATCATAAAGCAATAAATTGTTGTTGAAGATAATGAGAAGAAAAATGTTGAAACAAATCCAACTTCCAAAGCTGAAAAGAAGCCCATGGTCAACCAAAATTCCAAGACACCTGTCAAGGAAATGAAAACTGAAGATGCAAGAAAGAAGAAGAAGAATAGAAATGGAAAGATTGGGATAAACAAAAGCAACAATTTTGCTTATGTTGCTGATGCTCCAAGAAAAAAATATCAAAAATGTGGCTCTGTAAATCTTTTAACTCACCTTTGCAAAAAGGTTGTTAATAAGCCAGGAGTAGGAGCATGCAAATACAATGAAGTAAATACTGAAGATCCCTACTCATTCTGTGACAAGTTTGATTGCATACCTTGCAACATGAAAGTAATGACAAGTTGCCTACAAGCTGAGAGTTGATCTTAAGGAAATCAATATTGAATCTTCAGCTAAAAAGGACAATACACATCATTCAATGAACTCTATTCTTTCTGAATCATCAAACTCTACCTCTATCAAATCTGTTAACAAGAAGAAAGTACCCAACACTGCTTGGGTTGCTAAACACACTTGAACTTATTATGTGCAGGCCAAAAAGAAGAAAGTCATATGGATCACAGACAGTTGATGCTCAAGACATATGACAGATGATATGGCCCTGCTATCACAGTTTGAGGAGAAGGCTGACCCATTAGTGACTTTTGGAGACAACATCAAAGGCTTCACAATGGGATATGGCATATTGATTTCTGGAAATTTTGTCATTGATGATGTAGCACTGGTAGCTGGTCTTGAAGTGAATCTTCTCAGTGTCAGCCAATTCGCAGATAAAGGTTTCAAGGTTTTATTTAACAAAGAAGAATGCACTTTTATCAGTAAGAAAACTGGTGAAGTTGCTCTGAAAGGAGCAAGGACAGGAAGCTTGTTTGTTGCAGACTTGGACTCAGCAAATGAGGATGGAATTTGTTGCTTCTACACCAAGGCATATGTAGAGCAAAGCAAGCTATGACATAAGAAACTGTCTCACTTGAATTTCAAGGCAATCAATACTCTAGTCAAAAAGGAGTTAGTGAGAGACATGCCTAGTATGGAGTTTGCTCAAGATGAAGTCTGTGATGCTTGTCAAAAAGGAAAAATGAAAAGATCAAGTCACAAAATCAAAACTGGGAATTCTATAAGTGCACCTTTGCAACTTATTCACATGGATTTATTTGGACCAGTTAATGTCCAGTCAATATCAAGAAAAAGATATGCACTTGTGATGGTGGATGACTACTCAAGATATACATGGGTAGAATTTATGCACTCTAAAGATGAAACTCCACACATTATAATTGAACACATTAAGAAGATTGAGAAGCAGACTGAAGATCAGAATTATGTGAAAAGATTGAGGAGTGATAATGGAACAGAATTCAGAAATGCAACCTAAACTGAATTCTGCAAAGACAATGGCATTGTTCAAGAATTCTCAGCTGCTAGAACACCTCAACAAAATGGGGTAGTTGAGAGAAAGAACAAAACACTAGTAGAGGCTGATAGAACAATGCTGTAAGATGCAAATTTGCCAACTAGTTTTTGGGAAGAAGCTGTGAACACTGCATGCTATACTCAAAATAGATACCCCATTAACAAGAATCTTGGCAAGTCACCCTACTCAATCTTGTCTAAAAGAAAGCCTACTGTAAAGCATCTTCATGTGTTTGGAAGCAAGTGTTATGTGTGAAGGACAACTCTGAATATGTGGGAAATTTTGACTCTAAAGTTTTTGAGGCAATTTTTCTTGGATATTTATCAGAAAGAACTGCATACAAAGTCTATGTGTTTGAACAAAAGAAGATCATGGAAAGCACATATGTTACTTTTGATGATGAAAAATGTCCTGGTTTGGAATGCCTTGATGAAAATGAAGCTAAAGCCCCAAGTTTGAAAATCTCAACATTGATAGTGATTCTGATGATGAAGCTGAAGTCAACATAAATCACAGAGTTAATGAATAGTCCAATGAACAAGTGAATCATGAGAATGTAAGCTCATCTCATGAACCTGAATTTGATAGCACAAACTCAGGGGGAGAAAGAGAGGAAGGTTCTGCAAGTCATGCCAATGGTGAGGAAAACACAGAAAACTCAAGTCAACAAACTCACACCAGAAAATGGGATAAAAGTCACACTAGATAAGCAATTATTGGTGATCCAACTGCTGGAGTGAGGACTAGAAGTGCAACTGCAAATGAATGCCTTCATGCATATTTTCTTTCACAAGTTTAGCCAAAGAAAACTGAGAAAACCCTTCTTGATCCTGATTGGATATCTGCTATGCAAGAAGAACTAAATCAGTTTGATAGAAATAAAGTTTGGAAACTAGTTCCTGCATCAAAGAACATAAGTATAATTGGAATAAAGTGGGTATTCAAGAACAAGATGGATGAAAAAGGAATAGTCACCAGAAATAAAGCAAGGTTGGTTGCAAAAGGCTACTCACAGGAAGAAGGAATTGATTATGATAAACCTTTTGCTCCAGTTGCAAGACTTGAAGCAATAAGGATTTTTCTTGTATTTTCTACACATTCAAATTTCAAGGTATTTCAAATGGATGTGAAGAGTGCATTCCTTAATGGTGAGTTGGAAGAAGAGGTTTATGTGCAACAGCCACCTGGCTTTGAAGATCCAGAATTTCCAAATTTCGTATATAAATTACTCAAGGCTCTCTATGGACTTAAACAAGCACCTAGAGCTTGGTATGACACACTGTCATAATTTTTGATTAAGCATGGATTCGCTAGAGGTACTACTGACAAGACTCTCTTCTACAAGAAGCATGGTGATGATATGATCCTAATTCAGATCTATGTGGATGATATTATCTTTGGTTCTACAAATGAAAAGCTCTGCCAAAGATTCTCTAAGCTTATGCAAAGTGAATATGAAATGAGTATGACGGGGGAATTAAGTTACTTTCTTGGACTTCAAGTCAGTCAAAGGAGTGATGGAATCTTCATCAGCCAAACTAAGTATGTCTAAGATTTATCGAAAAAGTTTGGTATGGTTGATTGTTCACCTACATCTACACCTTTTTCTACAGCTACAATATTGGATGAACATAAAAAGGGCAAGAGTGTAGATATCTCAAGCTATAGAGGAATGATTGAATCTTTGTTTTACCTAACTGCAGGTAGACCAGACATCATGTTTGCAACATGTATGTGTGCAAGATTTCAAGACAATCCAAAAGAATCACATTTGATGGTTGTGAAGAGGATTTTCAGATATTTGAAGGGAACTCCAAACTTGGGATTATGTTATCCTAAGGGAACTGGTTTTGAAGCTGTTAGATACATAGATGCAGATTTTGCTGGATGCAGGATTGACAGAAAGAGTACTAGTGGAAGATGTCAGTTTTTTGGACAAAGACTTGTATCCTGGTATAGCAAGAAACAACAATCTGTGTCAACTTCCACAGCTGAGGCTGAATACATAGTTGCGGGAAGTTGTTGTGCTCGAGTACTTTGGATTAGAAATTAGCTAATGGACTATGGCCTAGTGTTACACAAAATTCCAATTATGTGTGACAATACTAGTGCTATATCTATTGTGGCTAATCCAGTTAATCATTCTTGAACAAAGCACATTGATGTAAGGTACCATTTTATTAGAGAATATGCTGCAAATGGTACCATTGAGCTCATTTTTGTTCCAACAGAAAAAAGTTAGCTGACATTTTTACTAAATATTTGGATGAAGCAACTTTCACGAGACTTGTAGGTGAAATCGGAATGCTAGATGAAGGCAAGAACTCAGCTAATGTTTTGCAGCAGATTAATTTCTAATAAATTAAAATTCATTTGATTAATTGGAAATTAACTGAAATATGAACTATAAATATTTCAGAAATCTCTGCATATTTATTTTTTAAAATTCAAAATTTAGCTTGGAATTGCTCAATTCTAAGAAAACTATCTAAATATTGATTTACATTGTCAATATGTAAATTTAACACATGGCAGAATCAAAGTGATCAAGAGTATATAGAGAACTGAGTTCTCGATAAGTCTAATTGACTTATCGACAAGTCATTTTAAGACTTCTCGAGTGAGTTCTCGACAAGTCAATTTTCTGACTTCTTGATAAGCTTTACTATGACTTATCGATAAGTCATTGTAAAGTTCTCTATAAGTGTTAACTCACAGAGTTCTCTACAAGTACAATTTTTGACTTATAAATAACTCAGAGCTGAACTAATTTAATTCAATAAATTATTTTAGTAAATTACTCATGATAAATTTATTCTGATTTTATTTGGATTTATTCAAATAATAATTGGGAACAATTTAGTCCATTTTGGACAAACTGAGTATTTATTTGACATCTCGACAAGTCTGTTTTAGTTATCTAAAAGAGTAAATTAAAATAACTTCTCGATATATAATTCTCTTTCCAAAATGACTTTCTCGATAATCAAATTCCAAACGTTTATTTTTGAGTTCTCAATAAGTCATTTGTTTTTACTATAAATACTCAGACATCTCGACATACATATACTTACGCCTTCGACAACTCTAAGTGACCTAGAATTTTCAATTCCAAACCAATTTCTCTCTCGTTTTGAACTCTTTCTCTTTAATTTCTCTTACCCACTAAACTTCATACTCTTCTCAATGGCATCAAACACTATTGCACCCTTTATCCCAAAAGAAACCAACTTTCTTGCATTTCTGGATGCAAATCAAGCTCCTGAAGCTTTCAAGAGCTTTGTGAAGTTCTTGTTTGAGACATACTTTGTTGGCTTTGTTGGGGCTCTTAATGCTAATCATGTGCTTTACTTGGATGTGTTAGGGGATTTCTGGAATTCAGCAGTGACAAGAACAATTGTGCATGAGAACCAGGCTACATCAATTGTGATAAATTGTACAATCAAGGGCCAACATGTGGAGATTTTTGAGAATGATGTCAACATGGCATTAGGCATACCTATTGACAAGCTGGTGGAGGCTCCAACTCAGGATGAGCTTTATGAATTCATGGACTTCATCAATTATTCTGAGAAGATCAATTTGTCAAGCATGAACAAAAAGAACCTTAGGAGAGAATGGTCCTTTCTTTTTGATTCAGTGATAAGGGATTTTACTTGCAGAAAGTCAGGGTTTGACAATATTTCAAGTGTTGTCCAGAAATTGGTCTACTTAATGACTCACAATAAACAGATAAATGTAGGACACTACATCTTGGAGGAATTGAGCACCAGGCTAACAGTGCCATTAACATCAAGTGGTAAGGAAACTTTTCTTCCTAGACTCATTATGTCTGCTTTAAACTATAAAGTAAATGACATACATATGATATATGGTATAGATAGATCATTAATAGGCAATTTTATGCAAGTTTCCAAAATTATATTTGGATCACTATCTACAAAGAACAAGGTATAGGTGGGTCTTAAATTAACTCCATTCATGTTGTAGAAATTTAGGACTTATCCTTACCCCATGCCCGACATGAGGACAAATGCTCAATCTAGTGCATCAATGGTCCCTGAACCTGTGGAAGTACAAACACAGGAACACCAACAGGGACTTTCCAATGCTGAGACCCTTTTTTCTATACTTGTAGCTACTAGGAAGCCAACCACTTCATCCTCTCAAAAGGGTGAAGTGAGTAAAAAGAAGAGAAAGCAGGAACCTTTACTAATTATAAATGGCAGTGGTGAGGAACAAACAGAACCCGAGTCACCCTTGGTCAAAAGAAAATCAAAGAAGGGTAAAAACTTAGAGTTGACCATTCAAGCCACCTCTGAATCCTCTCAAAAGGATGTAGTTGTAAATAAGGGACAAAAGCAGATTCTAGAGATATCCTCTCAAAAGGATGCCTCTATTAAAAAGAGTACTAGCCCAAATGCACCTTGTATAGAGTCTGCACAACCATCACTTGAACAAATCCAAGTGTATGGAAGGAGAAATAAGGATGGCACACACAAGGAGAGCACATCCTTTAAAGTTCCCTCATCTATTCAGGGGGAGCTGCCAACACTCACTTCTGATCAACAAACTCTAATTTCTAAAATTTCTTCTTCTTACACAACACTTAAATCCAATCCTCAAGTGCAACCCCACTCAAGTGACTTGGTTCAAGAAACCTTGCTCACCACCCAGACACCAAATTTAGATGGTGAGAGACTACTAGCTGGGGTAGACCTTGATGACACCATCACAAATATGGGGGATTCATCAGTTTTTATTGAAGACCCCATGGTGTGTTACATATTGAATTCTCAATGATCAGAAGAAGCTCAGGATCTGGCTGTTCGGGTGTCATCAGGATCTGATGTATCGTCAGGATTTGGCATATCATCAGCATTTGGATGTCATCAGTATTTGAAGACAGTCAACATTAGAGGATTTGTTCTGTTCCTTATAATGTGGAGCATATATTCTTTACGTCTGAGATATGTATCAGTTTCAGTTAGTTTTTGATAATGCATATCTTAGATTGATTTGTTGTAGTTGTGTAGTATATAAACACAGTTTAGGTCATCACTTAGTGAATTGATCTCGAGTATCATTCGACCTAGCAGCTCTCAAGAACATCAGTATTTCTTGAGAGGATTTTGTAACAATTTTTATCAAATATATAAAAAGCTGTTATATTTTGTTACTTGTTCGAAATATTTATACAATTGTATCCAACCCCCCTTAAACAATTGTATCTTTACTGGGTAACAATTAGTATCAGAGCTCACTGATAAATTTACAATCAGGAACGATCTAAACATGTCTCTGAACAAGTATGAAAGCATTAAAATTCCCATTCTGAAAAAGACTGAATATCCAACATGGAAGGTGTAGATGTAATCAATGATGGACCCTTCATGCCAACAAAACTGGTGCCTGCAACTCCTACTGTTGCTGAACATTATCAACTAAAGGAGAAGACTGAGTGGACACCAGAAGAGAAAGTAGTTGTACTGAAAGATGCAAAGGTAAGAAACATTTTATATAACAGTCTTGATTCTGTGATGTCAAATTGGGTTATAGCCTACAAGACTGCCAAAGAGATCCGGGATGCTCTTGAAACTCAATGTCAAGGAACCATGGCCATCAAGAATAACAGAAGGGTTGTTCTGATTCAAGAATATGAACACTTTGAGGCCAAGCCTGATGAAAGTCTCACTGATATCTATGACAGATTTCTGACCCTGCTCAACAATCTGTCTTTGGTGGGAAAGGTGTATGATCGAGAGGATTCAAACACCAAGTTTTTGAGAGCTTTGAGTGAAGAATGGGAGACTCAGACTTCAATCATACGACATCAGTATGATCTGGAAGTAATTACTCTGGATAAAGTCTATGGCATGCTGAGAACTCATGATTTGGAGGTTCAGCAAAGGAGAGAGAGGAAAAGCAATAAAGGGAAATCTGTTGCTTTGAAAGTAAATGATAAAGCTTAAAAAAAAGTCTGTTGGAGCTGTACGAAAGAAGAACAATTTTCCAGAATCAGATACTGATGATTCATCATCAAATCCTGATGATGATACTGATTCTGAAACTGATGAGAATATGACAGATTCTGATGTCATGCAAATGGCCGCATTACTGGTTAAGGGCTTCAGGAGGATACAATTCAGGAAGTCTAGGAACAACAGAAGCTTCAGGAAGAAGTTCACTGGAGGTGAAAGAAAGTCAACTGGGATAAAAGATAGAAAGGACTCTAAAGCTGGGAGGGTAGAAAGGCACAAAGATTAAGTGCTACAACTGTGATGAACCTGGTCACTTTGCCTCAGAGTGCAAGAAAACAAAGCATGATAAAGGGAAGAACAAAGCCCTGATCACTTCAAGCAAGAATTGGATGGACTCCTCTGATTCCGAAGATGAAAACACATGCTATGCACTGATGGCTAGTCTTGATGATCCTGCTGCTTCTGAGCCTAAGGTACAAACTCCTTTCTTCTCTTTTGTTACTGAAAATATATCGGAATTGAAATCTATTCTTAAATCTTTGTATGGTAGTTTTAAGAATAAGAATCTAGAAAATGATAGACTTATTGAGATCTTGAAATCTAGGAATGAACAATTAGAGTCTGACTTAAAAAATCAGATAGATTTGAAGAAAGAATATGAAAGAGCTAAACATTCAGTTAAGATTTTTGAGGCTAGATACAGTATGTTAGAAAATGATCTAGAAAATAAGAGAAAAACCTTTAAAGCCTGGACTATTTCAGGCAAAAAGGTTCATGAGATAATCTCAAAGAAAAACTGGAAAGAATGCTTAGGCTATGAAGATGGAGTTAAGGATGTTGACACTGAAAATAAAATTACTCTTAAAACTCCTGTTAAGTTTATCTCTTCAGAAGCTGATAAACCCAAATCCACTTTTGAAAAGGGTTCAACATCAGTATCACAAGAAAAACTGGTAAGTGATAAAACTCAAAGAAAGAAAAGCAAGGAAACCATTAAGTCTGTTAAGAAAAATAAGAACATAGGACTTTTGTCAGCAAGACAATTGAAAAAGAAAATATCTGAGGTTACTGACAAACCTCAAGTAAAAAGTCCTAAAAGAAACAGGAATGGTAAGCAAGGTATTTCTAAGGATTCAAATTACAAGGTTGTTCCCAATACTTCTAGAAAAACTTGTTTTAACTGTGAAAATACTAATCATCTTGCTATTGATTGCAGGAGGAATAAGAAAGTCAAAACTGCTATTCCCGAGTCTGATGTTAGGGGTAGATCAGTATTTTATAAACCATAAAATCCTTGTTTTCATTGTGGTAGTAACTGACATTCAATTTATACTTGTAGTTCTTATCACAAGTTGTATCACAATTACTATGAACCTTTGCCTAAGTTTAATAAAGTTGCTTGTGTGCTTAATTTTGTTGGTTTTATTAAATCTGCTTCTGACAAGACAAATCCTGACAAAGGAAAAACTGTCAAAAGTACTCCTGACACACAAAGGCTTAAGTTGTCCAAAAAGAGGGCCCAACAAGTGTGGGTCCTTAAAAATCCTTCTAATTAATTATTCTTATGATTGCAGGGTAACAAAAAAATACACTTGTCTTGGATAGTGGATGTTCAGGACACATGACTGGAAATAAATCCCTGCTGTCAGAATTTGAGAAGAAGGTTAGCCCAAATGTAACTTATGGAGATGGAAATGTAGGACATACTCTGGGATATGGCAGCTTGATAATTGGAAAGGTAGCAATAGAGAATATAGCTCTGGTGGATGGACTGAAGCATAATCTTCTGAGCATCAGTCAAATCACTGACAGAGGTTATCATGTTGTATTCAATGACTCACACTGTGAAGTTGTTCATAATAAGTCAAAGAAAATAGTCTTGATAGTATATAGACATGGTAACATTTATGAAGTAAGGCTACATGAAAGTCTTGAAAAGGAAGCTACTTGCCTTATCTCTAAGGCATCAGTAGATGAGAGCTGGAACTGGCATAAGAAGCTCTCACATCTCAATTTCAATTCAATCAATGAACTTTCCAAGAAGGAACTTGTAAGAGGATTGCCAAACATGCTATACTCATCTGATGGTCTTTGTGATGCTTTCCAAAAGTCCAAACAAAGAAGAGTATCTTTCAAAAGCAAAATTGAATTCTCCATTTCTGAGCCATATCACATGCTACATCTGGACCTCTTTGGACCAGTAAATATAATGTCCATCAACAAGAAAAGGTACACACTTGTAATTGTTGATGATTTCACTAGATATACATAGGGTTTATTTTCTACACAGGAAGGATGAAACTCCAGAAATTCTTCTGGAACATATAAGGCAAATTGAAAATGGATCCACTCATAAAGTGAAAATTCTGAGAAGTGATAATGGCACTGAATTCAAGAACTCAAAAATGGAGGAATTCTACAAGTACAAAGCCATAGAATAACAATTCTCAGCTCCTGATACACCTTAGCAAAATGGTGTTGTTGAGAGGAAGAACAGAACCTTGATTGAAGCTGGCAGAACTCTGCTAGAAGAAGCAAAACTACCCACTTACTTTTGGGTTGAAGCAGTAAACACAACATGTTATACTCAGAATATCACTCTGATAAATAGACATGGTGTTACTCCTTATCAAATGCTAAAAGAAAAGAAGCCCAATCTCAAACATCTTCATATATTTGGATATAAGTGCTTTATTTTGAGAACTCATACTGATCAGCTTAGAAACTTTGAATCAAAGTGTAACACCCCCAGATCCGGGTCGTCACGGTCTTTCTTTCCACAATATCACTTCACTTAATTAATAATAAATAACCTTGTGCTGTGACCCCACACTAACACACACCACAACCCGTTATAGTCTCAGAGATGAAATTGAAATAAGTACAAGTCTTTGAATCCACAATTTAAAAGTTATTACAACCCAAAATGATTACTTGATAATTTACAGTTAATTGCCATTATCTGCCACAAGTTA
Source organism: Apium graveolens (assembly GCF_009905375.1). NCBI lineage: Eukaryota > Viridiplantae > Streptophyta > Magnoliopsida > Apiales > Apiaceae > Apium > Apium graveolens. The sequence continues at coordinate 197,317,188 of NC_133657.1, forward strand.
TAATTATACATAATTTGATTCTCAAAAGTAGAGTGCCTGGTCTACCAATAGATCTACCTCTGCAGCTATAGCAGCTACAACATCATCGGGAAGACGCGGGATGCTTCCCACGCGCTTGCGCTGGGTCTGCTGGAGTCTGGCCATCTTTCCTAACTGTTGTTGTGTGATGAAGAAATAAAGCAAGAGTGAGCCTTACAGCTCGCAAGATAATATATAGTGATAACAATAATATAAGTATCTAAATGGATACTTACTAGAATCTTTTATCATGTGTAAGATAATTACTTACTAGATATAAGTAAAAACAAGGGATGAAGTTACCAAATACTTCACTACACTTATATCATTTATAAAGCTACTTGAACTACCACTTGTTCAAAGAATAAATGAGCTTTCAACAGTTCATCACATAGATGAGACTACAAGACAAGATTTGAATAGATTAAATCTTTGAAATATTATTAAAGGAAATGAAGTTATGATATACTTCATTAAGTTCTGATATATATATATATATATACACCTATATATATACATACGTTTCCTGAAAACCTCTGTCATGTAAAGTATGAACAGAATTGCAATATCCAATAAATTTGGAAAGGAAAGAATTTTGGCATAAACCTGATATCTTGCTGATCAGGCAAAGATACCAATAAGTAACCTTTTCTACTAGTAGATGGACGAATTCCCCACTGGTCATCACCCTGGTCACAATAGGACCTTATGCTGGACTGCCACTCAGCCACTTATGCATTTGATGGACTCCCACTGAGCCACTTACACTATCATGGACGCCCACTGAGCCCATGTTGCTTATGCCGACTCGATAGATGGACTTACTTCCCGAACCTTGGGTAAGTAATCAATTCATTTACCAAAACTGCAACCTTGTTGCGAATATAAAATACACCACAGAGCCGGATCCCTCTGGTTTTGAGCGAGTATTTAAATCCCCTTTAAAAAGGAAGATCATAAATATAAAAAATGAGTTTTGGGATCCGCTCTAACTTTTAAAAATCAATTTGAAGACTCGAAAACACTTTAAGGAGTGGTTGGAGCAATGCTGATTTAATAAAATAAATCAGTCCCAATGTATTTAGAAAATATCCTGAATATTATTATTTAAATAATATTCCATAAAGAATAATTGAGGTAGAAGTTGGAAAACTTATAATTGAAATGAATAGTAAATAATCAAAGATATACTTATACGAAAGTAATATCTTTATTTGAATAATCAAAAGTAAGTTTGATTATTGAACATTATTCTTTAATAAAATAAAGAATATTAAATACTACGCTGAGTCATAATACCTCAAATGAATATTATAAATAATATTCATTAAATAAATAAAGGAGTCATACATCCTCAAATGAATATCCAATTAATAATCATTAAATAATATAAACTAAGTCTTAAGCCCTCGAATGAATATTCGAGATAATATTCAATAAATAAAATAAGCCGAGTCATAAGCCCTCGAATGAATATTCGAAATAATATTCAATAAATAAATAAGCTGAGTCATAAGCCCTCGAATGAATATTCGAAATAATATTCATTAAATAATATAAAGTTATCGAATAAACCTTATTCGATTAATAGTTTTAAAAACTATATCAATATATAAATATATAAATATATATTATACTCGGGAGCCTAGCCTCCCGGTTTTAGAAAAAGTTCACCTTTTGCTCCCCTATACTAAGGGTATACGCAAATACCGCTTATCTCTAGCATAGGTATTATGCAACGAATAAGCATTTGAACCAACAGATATATAAATCAAGAATACGAAACAGGCATGCATATATACCATATCACATGCTACAATATATCGCAAGAATTTGCTAATAACAAATATGCATTTATCACAAGATCATGCATATACACATATACATCACAACAACAGTATAACGGGTAGAAAACTTGCCTGAGCGACTTGGGGTGATAAAAGGCTCGGGACGAGTTTGGTAACCTATAAACAACAAGTAAGTTGGAATTAAACCAAAGTCACTTGTAAATCTATACTTTAACTAACTTAGACTCTAACGCTTGTTTTGCGCTTATTGATTCTCTTAAGTCACTCGAGTACCCTCGGCTCCACCATTTTTAATAATTTAACCTTTATGAGTTTTAAGGCGATTCCTTCGCGAGTGTCTTACTAAATGCCTAAAACACTTACCATAAATGTTTCATACATTAATTAACCCTTTTTGGTCTTTAACCTATGTTTCAAAGTAAGGCGAGGGGAAAAGTTTCGTTCGCGAAACGCCGTTACTTGAAACGGTCGTTTCTCCTAAACCGTGCATCGGAATCAAACGAACTACATATCAAAACGAAGCTCGTAACACGAGCTATCTAGACATGGCAATGGTCATAATCTAGCAGGGGGTTCTCGGGTTCTAATGTTATGCACAAAAACAGTCTAAAGAAAATCGGACGTTACGACGGCTATGTTTACGCGATTTCCCAATTTAAAACCATTCAAAACCAACCCAATTCAACCTCAAATCAAACATACAACCAACATCCATCCTTATCACATCATATCAGCCCCAACCAATTCAATTTTAACATTCATACTTATGCCTAAGCTTGAATTTAACTATACTACATTCTCTTAACCAAAACAACAACATTTACCATTCCATTTCCATACCATTTCAACCCAAACTCTAAACCACAAACATTAAGCTACAATATCACCATAATAACCAAAATCATCTTATAATACATAGGAATCTAGGGTTTGGAGATGATATACCTTCCTTGAAGTGGTGGGAGTAGCTAGGAAGCCTTAAGAAGCTTTGAGAAGTCTTAGGAATGCTTGGATCTTTAAGGAAAACAAGAAAAATTTCAAGTTAAAAACTTGAAAACACTATTCATTGTCTTCTTCATTGATTAAATGAAGAAGATTGAGAAGGAATTGATAGCTTAAACTCATGATATAGCCCTAACTAAGCATAAAGATGATTAGGGAATTATCTTACCAATTTAGGAGGCTTGGATCTTGAGTTTTGAATTTCTTGCCCTTTTGCAATAGTAAAAGCCGAGAGCTAATGAAGACAATGCCTTGGTTTTCTTTTTTTTTTTGATTTTGATGAAGAATGAATTTGCTTGGCTTGGTTGATTGGTTGTGTGTTTATTTTAGTTAATTACCTATTTGCCCTTGATTTTGTGTGGTTAAAAAGCCACCACATCTCCTTTCTTCCCATGTCATGCCTATGTCATGTTGTGATGTCATCCTTCCCTCTTTGTCCTCCTCTCATTGGTTGGGTGACATCACTCTCTCTAATCCCTTTTGATTAACTTCCTAATTGTTTGCCTAATGACCGCTGATCTGTTATACGGTTCGCTTAACTTTCAGTTTTCGTTTATCGTTTGAGGGATTCATACCCGGGATCTTATTACTTAGGTTCTCTTAACCTTTCTCAATACATTATATTCCTTTTTATGATCCTCTATTATAATCCTTTAATTTAAATCCTTTTTATCCTGTTACCTTATACTCAATTCTTTCCGTATCTATTGGATTTCCGGGAAAAATCAAAGTGTTCGGAATTGGATTCTGACGATCTTTGCATACACTTATATACCATATTGAGTACTAATAAAATCTCAGAATATCCATATCAGAAGTCCTACATAGTGTGGCATGAAAAATTTTCTCATTCAGCAAAAACACTATTCATAAGGGTTTCAAAAATTTCCAAAAATTTGGGGTTATTACACAAAGGCTAATGAAGGAATCTTTGTTGGATACTCACCATTAAAAGCATACAGAGTGTTCAATCTGAGAACATACACTGTAGTAGTCTCCATAAATGTATCTTTCGATGATAAGAAGATTCCTGGTTTTGAAAAAGACACTCATGAAAGCTTAACCTTTGCAAATGAAAATGCATTATTGGAATCTGGATCAAACTCTAATGAACTATCAAATCCTGATGATCCAAATCCTGACACACCTTCAGATTCTGAAGATAATCACTGTACTAATGAACCTGCACATATTCAGGGGGAGCAACAGCAAGGGTCAACTGATGATACTAACACTGAAGAATCATCTCAAGATTCTTCTCAATCTAATCTCTCAGAATCCAATGTTGATTCAACATCAGATGAACATGAATCAAGTCCCAATATCTCATCAGGAGATAACACAACAGATTCAGGGGGAGCCTCAAATGCATTTGAATAGGCATACAATTCAGGGGGAGCATCTAGCTCCAGAAGGACACTTCCAAGTGCCAGGAAATGGACTAAGGATCATACTCCTAATCTGATCATTGGAAATCCTGATGATGGTGTAGAGACAAGAAGTGCAACTCAGAATGAATGTTTATACCATAATCTACTTTCAAAAGAAGAACCAACGAAAGTAGAAGATGTACTTAAGGATGCAGATTGGGTCATGGCTATGCAAGAAGAACTGAATGAGTTCGAAAGAAATGAAGTATGGAAGCTGGTGCCTAGACCTAAGAACAGGTCAATTGTGGGCAGAAAGTGGGTCTTTAGAAATAAGACTGATTCTGATGGAACTATCATCAGAAACAAGGCAAGATTGGTAGCAAAAGGTTATTCCCAACAGGAAGGTATTGACTATGATGAGACATTTGCTCCTATTGCTAGGTTGGAAGCAATCAGAATCTTCTTGGCATATGCTGCTCACAAGAAGTTCAAGGTCTTCCAGATGGATGTTAAGAGTGCATTTCTAAATGGAGAACTTGAAGAAGAAGTCTATGTTGAACAACCACCAGGATTTGTGGATCATAAACATCCTGACTATGTTTACAGACTTAATAAAGCACTCTATGGACTGAAGCAAGCACCTAGAGCATGGTATGAAACCCTTACTCAGTTTCTACTTGAAAGTGGATTCAAAAGAGGTACAATAGATAAAACCCTATTTTATCTGAATAAATGTAAAGATTTGCTTTTAGTACAAATTTATGTGGATGATATCATTTTTGGATCAACTAATCAAACACTGTGTGATAAGTTTTTAAAGTTGATGCAATCAAGATATCAAATGAGTATGATGGGAGAGATGAGCTACTTCCTAGGCTTACAGATTAAACAGACTGATAATGGCATTTATATCAATCAGTCCAAGTACACAAGAAATCTGCTGAAGAGGTTTAATATGCAAGAAAGTGCAACTGTAAGTACTCTTATGGCAACTGTTACAAAACTTGATCCAAATGAAGGTACAGCAGTTGATGTCACATCTTACAGAGGTATGATTGGTTCTCTGTTATACTTAACTGCTAGCAAGCCAGACATTATGTTTGCCACTTGTTTGTGTGCAAGATTTCAGGAAAATCCAAGGGAGCCACATCTTATTGCAGTAAAGAGAATTTTCAGATACCTCAAGGGTACTGTTTCACATGGACTTTGGTATGCAAGGGAAGCTGATTTTGTATTATGTGGATATTCATATGCAGATTTTGTTGGATGCAAAATAGACAGGAAGAGTACATCAGGAAGCTGTCAGTTCTTGGGAGGCAGATTAGTCTCATGGTTCAGCAAGAAACAGAAATCTATTTCTACTTCAACTGCTGAGGCTGAATATATTGCAGCTGTAAGTTGTTGTGCTCAGTTGTCATGGATGAGAAATCAGCTCATGGATTATGGATTATCATTCTCAAAAATTCCTATTTATTGTGATAATCAAAGTGCTATTGCTATGACAGGAAATCCGGTGCAACACTCTCTTATAAAGCACATCAGTATCAGATATCACTTCTTAAGAGAGCATGTCATGAAAGGAACCATAGAGCTTCACTTTGTTCCTACTGATCAGCAGCTGGCTGATATCTTCACAAAGCCATTACCTGAAGCAACATTTATAAAGCTTGTGAATGAACTTGGTATGTTTAATTGGGTTAAGTAAATTTATTTCAATTTATATTTGATCAAATCTTGATGTATACTGATCAAATCCTGATATGTCATAAATACTGTGTTTTTCGATATTAAGCCAGAAATATTTGATGTATTCTATCTTATATGCATGATAAATTAAGTGAATTTATTTGATAATTGTGCATGTCCGAATAAATATATCACTGTCATCATTACACATCAGTCTAGGGAGACGCTCCTTAAAAAGAAATCTTTTGGTTAATTCATTAAGTTAACTCTACACTTAATCATTAATCAGTCCTCTAGTCCCTTGATATTCCTTTGGCCATTTAACCGTCAATTTATCTCATTCATATCATCTTCTATTCTCACACAAAACTATTCTCTCTCTCTCTCTCTTATTCCTCACTATTTTCTTCCTTCATAAAAATGGTTCTTGTAAACATGTTTATGAACTATGAAAACTTCAACGTCGAGTTCAGTTGTGATGACTGGGAGCAGGAATGGCACATCATTGTCATATCCGATGAGATATGGAATTTGGTTCCACAAGAGATTCAGATAAATCTCTTATTCTTTGAGATGGACTATCAACTCCATCTTGATCTCTTGGAAGAAGAATGGAGAGAGGCTCTTCTTCAGCAAGAACGGATCATCCGTCTTACAGTGCTAGTTGTCACCAGCAGGAAGAACTAATCAACAGCCTTACTTCATAGACCAAGGCTGATTGATGTTCACCATCTTAGACTAGGATTATCTTGTAATCTTTTGCATGTAATCTACAAATTTTATGAAATGTACTCTTTCGATACATTAATGAAATTTCTTTTGATTGCAAGATTTAATCTTTGCTTATCTCGTATTATTTGCATGTGAATGTTCTTGTTGATTTGCATGTCAATGTTCTTGTTGAAGCCTGTTAATCTTTACTTCATCTACTTGAATTGTATTTCTTGATGACTGTTTTGATTAAAATTGGGGTTGCTAATAATTTATGATATTTTGACAAATAATTGTTGAATTTGAATCGACATATTCTGAGTTAGTCAAATCCTGACAGAAGAAAGGTTTCAAATCCTGATGACAGGTCAGCATGTTCTAATTCAGATTATTAGTGTTAATTAATCTCTAAGTAAGTTTTATTGTTGCAATTAAGTGTCTCACTTAATTAATGATTAATGGTGGATTATCTAATAAGCAAATTTCTACGGTTGTGTCTTGATATAACTGTATGTATTTTGTCTTTACTTCCGTAATTTACTCCACCATCAAACTCAATTACTCAGTAATTGTTCCCTGTTCGAAGTCAAATTCACTAAATCACCTTCTTCATACGAGTCTGTTATACCTATTTCTGAATAGTGAAGCTATAAAATCAGAAGAAATTATGTGACACAATTTATCATACACATAGTTTCACTGTGCACATCTCACACTTACTCTCTCTCACAAGCTATTCATATCATGACAACTTCTGAAGCTTCACCACTCTTCAGTCAAACCACAATCATTCATGGAAATACATTTGCCACTAACAATTACTTAGCTCTACTTACACATTAGCAGCTACCATCATCTTTTCATGATATTCAGGATTTTCTCCTTCTATGTCCAATTGGGTATGCTCTCACAAATCCTGTCAAGGTGTCATATAGGGCTGTCATGCAGGTCTGGAACACAGCTGTGGTAAATTCAACACATACTGGCTTTTCTTTTGAATATAAGGACCAAAGATATGAAGTTGATGCTGACATTTTGCTTCAAGCTTTGAGATTGCCTGCACTTGATGGTGCTCCTGATACTCATACCACTGAGCAGCTGTTTGATATGCTCAGGACTTTAGGCTATCAAGGAGAAATCACAACAATTGGAAAACTGGCCAGGACCAAATTGAAAAGAGAGTGGAACTTTTTCTTTGACTGCATCAGTAGATGTTTCTTGAATAAGACAACAAACTTTGATGCTCTTCCATCCACTTCTCTGAGAATTGGGTACTCTCTTCTTTACTCGTGTAATTTTGATTATGGTAATACTATATTACAGTTCATAATTGCTAGGAGAGCAGATGCTTCAAGAGTAATAGGGTATACTAGATTTTTACAACTGATTTTTAATTATCTATGCCCTAATGCTATTTTTGATGATGATGAATTACTCCCTATTTTTCAAATTTCTGAAAAAGCAATCACTGATCATATTAAAAGGGATGAAAAGAATAAATTTTCAGGATCACCCTTTCTTCCTAGAGAGGTCAGGCAATTTCTATTAAGAAATAGACCTACTCCTACACAAGTGCCTGCAAATCCTGATGCTGGCACCTCTGTCACAGTTCCTGATGCTGAGAATCAAGAAATCACCCATCTTGTTTCTAACCCAAGCATTTCTTCTTCCAAACAGCAAATACATCAAGCTTATAAATTAGCCTCCTCTGTTTTCTCTCAAAAGATATCAGTTGTAACAAAGAAAAGGCTGTTTAAGAAATCTGTCACATCTGGACAGAAAGCTAAACAAGCCTCACTGAGTGAGAGTGAGAAGAAAGAAGACTGCTTTCCAATCAGGAAAAGAAGACTGATCATACAAAATAATTCTAACTCATATGATCATATGCCAATAGGATCCTTATCAATAATCAAGAAGTCCATTGATCAATATCCTGATGACTTGATTGACACTACTGGAACTAAGGAGCCAACTACTGATGCTAATGCTCTGCCTACAAGCTTCCAGTACTTGAAGCAACTGCTGAACATAAGAAAACTGTAAAGAGCCAGTTGAAAAGAAGAAGTGAAGAAGTAGTTGGATATATTAGAAAGAAGAAGAAGACTCAGCCTCTTGACAAGGATGTTAGTACACAAGAACCTAGGTCTCAAAGGGATTTAACAACTACAAAACATCCAGTCACACAAGAACCATCTTCTCAAAGGGAAGATATAGACACTAAGGCTGCACATATCATTGTTAATATTGCTCAGAGTGATCTTCTTGTTGACTCTGTTCAACTACTCCAAGAAAAGCACACTCATCAGGAGATACTATCACAGGTGGATGCAATCATTGATGATCCTATTTTTGAGAAGAGCACACAAGAACCTTCACCAAATATTGTTGAAGCAGCTCACATGTCTCAGACTCCACAAGAACCATCAGTTCAAAGTACTGATGATGGTCTTTCACACTCTCCTGACTGATCAAATCCTGATGTTGCAACAGCTCCTACTGAGAATCATTCTTCAACTACACTAGCTACAATTGATGATCCATTACTGGTTGCTAGTTTGAAAAAGCATCCTGATGTGCTGTTTGTTCCTCCACTTTCATCACTTCCACTTGAGGACTCACCTTCAGGTATTGCTAACTTCTCATATATTCTCATGTTTATATGAATATAAATAGTCTCTTATTTGAGGTTACCTCTATTTATATGACAATCATACAACTCTTCTCAGCCATCTCTTATTTCTTTGCTAAATGTGTTATTGAGCCTTTCGTGAGACTGTGTGAAAATATCAGATTAAAAATTTGAGTGGTAGTCTCCTGTACTGGCAAAAGGAGAGGTAGCTTTGAGACAAGAATCTTATAAGTTTTCTTTACTTATAAAGGTTCTTCTGTGAGAATAATATTACTCTTAAAAGTAATACATTATGTGAGAAGTGATGAGATCACTTGAAAAAATAGAGAGATTTAGGTGTTTCCATATTTCTGTTTCAGGATCACATCAGCCACAGGCACCTCTTGCAAAGAATCTGGACAAAGGCAAGGCAATTCTGCCTGACTCTGCAAATTCTTCTGATGGTTTATCTGATTCTGATAATGATAGTGATGACGATGATTCTGATTTAGCTCAGCTTAAGTCTGCAATTGATGCATCTAAGAAGTCCAATGTTGGTTCTTCTTCGCACTTCAATGAAAATCCCTTTTATTACAATGCTGATGCTGAACACTTTAGATAGACGGAGTGGGATTATAAATGGAGACTTGCAAATTCTTCTATCTTGTCTGCGGTTGGCCTGCAACATATTCATCGTGCCTATGATGAAATTCAAACTCCTGATCTAAAGTTGCATCTTAAGGCCACAACTATTTCTGTTAAAAGCATTCACTCTGATCTTGATGAAATGAAGAAGTCTCATGCTGATGTCAAGGAGAAAATTGATGGATATTTACTTCACACACCTAATTCAGCTGAAATCAAAAGTGTGAAAAATACTATCATAGATGTTGTTAAATCTCAAGACAGCATGACATCTAGACTTTCCTCCTTAGAAGATAAGGTTTCTTCTATAGGTGACAAACTAGATGCTATGTTTTCTCTTCTTTCAAATACTGATGCCAAAAAGGGGGGAAAGATAGTTGCTACAAAATGTACACCAGATTCTATCCAGACAAAAGATAAAGATATTGATGATGATGGTGATAAGAATAATCTAGTTACAGATGTTCAAATTGCTTCTACTGCTCAACAAACTCAACATTCCAAGAAGAATGATTCTTCAGGACAAAGGAAGTCTATTGGTGCTTATAAAGCCAAGCACAAGACTACTGTTGGTGCTCCTGAGAATGATGATCTAATTTAGCAGATGCTAAAGGGTTGTTCTTTCCTTATAGGCATAAGGAGACATGTGAAGAGATTGTCTTGTATTACAAAGACAAGAAGTTTGAGCAAAAGAATGCTAGGAGTGCTCTTGGGTATATAACTGAAGAATTTCCTGATCTAACACCTGAAGAAGCAGTTATGCAACAAAAGGAGCTTTTGGCTCAAATTGAAGCTGAAGCTAACACTTCTAAGGGAAGAAGAAAAAGAGGTGGTAGATCTGCAAGAGCAAGAGGAAGAGGAAGAGGAGGAAGAACTTTTAAATCAAGTCAAGTGACTGCATTCAACTCTACTTTTCTGAATTTTCTATCCATAGAAGGGTATGTTCATGTACAAGGACATGAAGTTCATGAAGAAAATGAAGAAGTTCAGAAGCCAGAAGAGTTGATTATACCAAGGAAGAAAAGATCAGCCACTGACATTGATCAAGCTGATACAGCAAGTCAGAATGTAACTCCTGATGCAGACACAAATCATAAAGTAAAAGCAGATCCTGATGCTATAAACCTGAAAACTAATTTTGACTCTGATGAAAAGGTGATCGAAGTATTAAATGATTTAGCTCTTACTCCAGTAGTCACTCCTCATACTTTAGAGGTTGATGAAAAAGAAAAGGTTGATAGGAGGATAGCTGATCAAGCATGCAAAGAATATTTGCAGAGAGTCTTAAAATCAAAGAGAGAGCTATGGCATAAAACAAAAGGGAAGATTAAAGATCTGTCTACAAGTTATGCTCCTCTCAGTAAGAAGGATAGAAGATGGAAAGATATTTATACATTTGACTATCATAAAGGGTTCAAACATGTTGAATTTGTGTCAGCAGGGTTAAGAGATTCTATTCCAGAACAGAAAGGTGTTGATGAGTCCATCAAGAAACTTTCTTAGGTGGAATACAATGAAAAACTGAAACTTGTCAAATCTCGAACCAGAGGAGGGATTGGTCATTCTGACATGGAAATTCTAAGATCTGATCTGCTGGATACAAATACTATGACAGAGAATCTTGGTGAAAAAGTTTCTCCTTCACATCTTGAGAAAGTTGAAGCTGTGAAGGTTGTTCATAGAAAGGTAAATGATAATGATGTCAGAGAAGAGATTCTGTACTTTTTCAGGGATGGTAAAGTAAAGAGCTTTATATTGCAGCAACTCTTAATGAAGACTGTGACATAATTGAAATACATTCACTATCTTCTTAGAGTTGAGAATAGTGTCACCAGAAACTGGTCTTCTATGATACTTGAAGTCGTCAGAAGAAGAGTCATGACAAAAGATGATAAATACAATGGTGATTATGTTCCTGAGTACAGAACTTATATTGGTCAAGAAATGCAGATGAAAAAGGGAGCTGCATTACTACAAGTTTTTCTCAACAGTCCTTAGTTATCCTTCAGTCCTGATCATGAAGATGTCAGTTTAAGCTACATGTTGATTGGTGATCTTGAGATAAGCAAAAGCTCAATTTCTAAGTTGAGATCATCCATCTATCAGCTTGGAGAAGACACTGAAGAGAAGAGAGGGTTGAAGAAAAAGCTTGTTAAAGTCCTACGAGACAAGGAGGAAGAAAGATTGCAAAACTTTTTGGGAAAAACTGTCAGTTATCTGAAGATACTGAAGTAAGCTTCACTCTTTGTACATTTTGTAGATTGGTTTTGGCATCATTGAGAATGGAATTTATGCTTCATTGTATTAAGCATAAATTGGGGGAGATTGTTACATATTGAATTCTCAATATCAGAAGAAGCTCAGGATCTGGTTGTTCGGGTGTCATCAAGATCTGATGTATCGTCAGGATTTGGCATGTCATCAGCATTTGGATGTCATCAGTATTTGAAGACAGTCAACATTAGAGGATTTGTTCTGTTCCCTATAATATGGAGCAGATATTCTTTACGTCTGAGTTATAGGACTTTATCTATTCAGTTTAAGATATGTATCAGTTTCAGTTAGTTTTTGATAATGCATATCTTAGATTGATTTGTTGTAGTTGTGTAGTATATAAATAGAGTTTAGGTCATCACTTAGTGAATTTGATCTCGAGTATCATTCGACCTAGCAGCTCTCAAGAACATCAATATTTCTTGAGAGGATTTTGTAACAGTTTTTATCAGATATATAAAAAGTTGTTATATTTTGTTACTTGTTCGAAACATTTATACAATTGTATCCAACCCCCCTTAAACAATTGTATCTTTACTGGGCAACATGGTGGTTCCAAATGCACCTTCATGTGCAAATCGGTATTCACAGGCTATTAGGTTTGAGGGTAGTACTCCTGGGGGAGCTATCTAAATCCTCTCCAATTCAATTGGAGGTTTGTGTCACAGGAACAACTCCCCTCAAAACTCTACCTGAAATTGCACTAACAATTGAAGATGGGAGTACAATTTACAATGACCCTGCTATGGGAGAGGCAAGAACATCACATTCATGTGACAGTGCTTTGCAAGAAGCACAAGGGTTTGAGGCTGGTGCACATGACAGTAACCCAACCAAATCCCCTCCAATTCAACTAGAGGTACCCACCACAAGTGGAAAACAACACCCTGTCATAACCACAGAGCAATATGTGAGTAAAATTGTGACTCCTGTCACAGGTGGTTCAGTCACACTATCTCCTTCTCACCCAACCAATCAACCTTCCACCTCTCAACCATAAGGACCTAACCTCATATCACAATGGCTACAAGAAGCTGCATCTCAACCTTCCACAGTTGATGATCTCATGGTAGACTAAACTGATGGCCTTGCTCAATTTTCACATCAGCTTCTCACATCCAATATGTCCAATCAAGACTACCAAGACATCATGTTATCCTACCAGACAGATGTTGAAGAACAACATGCCAAAATTGTTGATGAGGCTGGTCAGGATGCAAACTGTATCTAACCATTTTGGGGAGCAATGCTAGATCCTTATCCCCACAGGAAGTATATGATGCAGTGAGTGAAGTATATAAAGCTCAAATCAAAGCTTTCCACAACTTTGAAAAAGCACTTCAAATTACTCTAACTGGGCATCAGGATAAGATTATGAGGATGGTTAGAGAAAAGATGGACCAAATCATTCCCTCACAGACAGAAATCAAGAACAAATTCACAACCTTTGTTGATCAAATGTCTAGATATGATCTAAGTGGGGTGGAAACTAGTGTCAAGAATCTAAGAACCTCATTTGTTGCCCTGCATGACCAAGTTGAAAATCATATCACTAACTCCAGTGACTCAAGACTGAAGTTGGATCAAATGCACTCTAGCAGATACACTCCTTCAGCCTTGTTCATGGAAGAAATTAAGAAGGCTGTGCAGGATACTTTTGGGGTCTCTACTTCCTCCACATCTCACTCCTCATCAACCATGCAAGAACTTCAATAGCAAGTGTCTTCTCTCCAAACCTCAAATGACTCACAAGTACAAACTCTCACATCCTTGGTGCAGAGTCAATAAACAGACATCAAAACCCTGTGGACTCTCACAAGCACCTTCAAATGCAGAATTATATAGTTTTGGGAGCCATCATGGGGAAGCTCAATATCCTATTGCCCTCATTACCTGAAGATGTAAGGACAGAATTACCAATTCCCCTATTCATTCCTGTTTCCAAGACTAATGGGGAGATTGAAGTTAGGATTCAACAATCCAAGGATGCTGGTAAATCTAAATCTAAGAGCCTATCACATCAATTCAACATGGTCAAAGTTATTCACGAACTCAACAATTTCAAGATGTGGGAAAAGACAGACTTAACAAGCCTGCAGAAGGACCAAATCAAGATCAGGAATTCAGTGAACTTCTTGTAGTCCTGAGGATGTCTCTTCAAAATAACTACATCACCTACAAAAGAGCATTGGCCAAGACTATCAACTCCATTAGGGCAGTGGTTGTGAATGTTGATAACTACTTCCAGAAGAGGATTGTTGTCAATATTAATGATGGTGGTGTGGACAGATGTCTTCAGGTGTCTATTTCAAATCTCAGAACCCTAAGGGCATATGAGCTAGATGTTGTGATTGACAAGGTACATGTAGTCATCACAGAGAACACCCAGTTGCTTCATTAGCTCAAAAATGCACAGATAGTAGCTTTTCCTGAAGCCTATCTATATCCAAATAAAGGGAAGGCATACATCTGTCCAAGAACAAAACAATACAAACAGCTCATTGTTCCCAAAAATTATGTCAAATCAAACATGAGACTGATCATAACTATTTAGTCTGATCTAAAGTACAAAAAGAACAAGAAGGCTGAAGATGTGGAGATGATAAGGATCTTGGACAGGTATCCACTGAATGTTGATACCATGTTGCCAAATCTGTAATTCAATTTAAAAGATGACAAGGATGATGATGAGCAGAAGCATGATGAATAAAAACTTTCTGGCTCAAATCCAAGTCAATCTTCTAGAGCAACTAGCAACAAAGAAAAGGAGAAGAAAGGAGATGAAAAGAAGAAGGAAGATGAGAGGAAGAAAGGGGATGAAAGAAGGAAGAAAGGGGATGAAAGAAAGAAGATGGCTCAGGACCACAAAAACAATCCCTACCTGTCCAAATCATTCAAGCTCAACTCACTAAACCTTTTAGCTCAAACACTCAACCATTCTTCAACTCAAAGCCAAAATTCTAATATAAGCCAACTGCAAACTCTCTTCTCAAAATCCCAATCACTACTAGCCATACTGGCCTAAAGAAAATCTCAAAGCTACCTTTATTTGAACCACCAACCAAGATCCACTTTAAATCTGTTGGAAGAAAAACAAAGCAACTGCAAGTTACTGAAATATCTCTCTGGAATTGTTATGATCAATCTGACTTTCTGCCACTAAATTGGTACTTCACAGATGAAGTATATTTTCAACAGCTGGCTGAAGAAATAGTCAGAGTATGGGTTGTATCATATACAGAAATCAGAATATATTATGATGATGGTTCTTTCACTTTACTTGGCAGTAATCTAGTGGACACACTTTCAACCACAGAATTCAAAAGATTGATCAGTTTGATGAAGGATAAGGATACAATCACAAGGTTTTGCAGAGCTGTTTTTTGTGTATGGGTGAAATAAAGGGATGAGAAAAATGTAAGGGCAAAGGCTGAAAAGGAAGAAAGAGATAGGAAGTATGCAGAAGAACTTGCAAGAATTGAGAAAAGATCAAATGAGCTTAAAGCAAAAGGCATGAGCAGGCTTTCCAAAGATGGACATTTTCTGAACATAAAAATTGGCAGATTCTCCAGATTTAGAGTTGGTTACTTAAATGGTTATTCATTAGATGAGTGGCTCAAGCTTGTGGAAGCTTTAAGAGGAACTGAAATTATAAAAGAAATGGAAGTGTTAGTAACTCTTAAGGATCTCATTAGAAAGGACCCAGGCTATGAAGATTTTATGTAATGAATGCCTTGTTAAAACTTCTATAACCACTCAATGTTAAAGATTGTATTTCTGACAATTTTTGTTGTAAAGATTTATTGTTCATTGTAGTTTGAGGTTAGTCTTGTTAACATACATGAATTTATGATTAGCAATCTTCTCACAAATTGAGGGAGATTGTTGTACAAGACATGCATGTACTATAACAAGACTAAGTCAAATTGACATGCCTAAGTAAGTTGTATGATAATCTAAGTTTGCATTTTGTATTGTATCACTTAAGACTGTAAAAAGTGTAAATAGATTAGACTGGAGTATTTTTCTGTAAACAGTCTCAAGCCTAAGAATAAGCTCTGGAAGAAGATCATGAAGATCATGCCTCGGAGAAAATATGAAGAAGCTTGGAGTTGAAAAAATCTGTTTTGGGAAAAATATTCAAAGTCAAGAAATCTACAAGTCACAGATTAAGTCTTATAGAGAAGTCATTCGAGAACTCCAGAATGACTTATCGAGAAGTCAAGAAAAGCTTATAGAAAAGTCTCAGAGATATCGAGAAGCCAAATTGAAGACATGAAGATTGGAGATATCGACAAGTCATTTCTTTACTAGAGAACTCTGAGATATCGACAAGTCAAAATATCACTAGAGAACTCAGAGATACCGATAAGTCAATTCTACATGCAAAGAAATAGAGACCTCAATAAGTCAAGTTCATTCGAGAACTCAGAGATCTTGATAAGTCAAGATCATACTCGAGAAGTCAGAGATCTCGACAAGACAATGTCAAATTTGAGAACTCAGAGACTTTAATAAGTCAAAACAACTAGAGTAATAAGATATCTCGATAAGCCATTATACTTATCGAGATGTCGAGTTCTCTATATACCAAACTGGAGATCTCGATGTAAAAATCAAGTAAAGAATGAAGATCAGTTAAATATCCAAGATTATCAATCAACAAATAAATCAATCGCTGATTTAAAAAGTCTACAAAAAGCAGCTTGAAGAGTAGAAGATCAAAGGCCAAGATTAACTGACAAAGTAGAAGTCACAAACATGCACGATTTGCAAAGATACACTAAACAAGAAATAGAAAGTCGTAGTTAACTTAAAGTAGGGTTTAGTACATGCTATTGCATGCTGTGTAAAACCAGTGTTTACTGTTCTATAAAGTAAACACTGGATGCTTTATTTTAAATGTGTAACAAATTAGATCTAGAAAATCTTGTAACTCTCAAGAGAGAAGCTGAGTTCTTAACATACTAAGAACCCAGAAATTTATAGCAAAACACTAGCTTGATTTTTATATAAAATTAAGTGAGTTTTGAAAGATAGTGTGTTCATGTGCATGCTTTGTTAAAGCATATTATCTCTACAAGACATATTACGTTATTCACCATTCATAAAAGTTCAAAAAGCCATTAAAATTGTCCAAAACACATTCACCCCCCCCCCTCTGTGTTGTATTCATTACCCAACACAGGACTCAAACATAATCTGATCAGTTTGAATAAAATATGTGACAGAGGTTATTATATGGATTTTAATGAAGAATATTGTGAAATTGTCAACAATTCATATGGCAATGTTACAATGACTAGTTACAGACATGGTAACTTATATGAAGCCAGGGTTTCCACAAATACTGATGGCTCTACAATTTGTCTACTAAGTAGAGCAACCGTGGAAGACAGCTGGAACTGGCATATATAACTTTCTCACTTGACTTTTAACAATATCAATGAACTTGTGAAGAAATATCTTGTGAGAAAATTGCTCAATGCAGTTTTTACTCATGAAAGCCTATGTGATTCATGCTAGAAGGCCAAACTAAGAAAATCAGCTTTCAAGAGTAAGACTGGATCCTCAATTCTTGATCCATTTCACTTATTACACATTGATTTTTTTAGTCTAGTTAATATGATATTAATAGCCAATAAGAGGTATACACTTGTCATTATGGATGAGTACACCAGATACACATGGGTATACTTTCTGTATACAAATGATGAAATTCCATCCATTTTTCTTGATCATGTGAGGCAACTGGAAAAAGGATCAACATACTAAGTGAAGATTATCAGAAGTGACAATGGAACTGAATTCAAGAACAACACTATGAAAGAATTTTGTAAATACTAGGGGTTAAACAAGAATTTTCTATCCTGGAACTCTACAACAAAATGGAGTTGTTGAAAAAAAGAACAGAACTCTTATAGAAGCTACAAGGACCATGCTTGAGAAAGCAAAATTTCCAACTTATTTTTATGTTGAGGCTGTGCAAATTGCATGCTTCACACAAAATGCAACTCTGATAAACAAGCATGGCAAGACACCATTTGAGATGGTTAAAGAAAAGAAGCCAAATTTGAAATACTTTCATATTTTTGGCTGCAATTGTTTTGTTCTCAAAACTCATCTTGAACAGCTTACCAAGTTTGACTTAAAAGTTGGTGATAGAATTTTTGTGGGATATCCACTGTCAACAAAGGCCTTCAGAGTTTATAATGTGAGAACAAGAATGATCATGGAATCTATTCATGTGTCTTTTGATGATAAAAAGATTACAGGTCTAGAAGATGTAGATGATCTTGAAATACTGAGATTTAAAAATGAAGTACAATATGCAGAACAACTAAATCCTGATGGACTGACAAACTCTGATACTGTAAATCCTAATATCACATTAAAATATGATGAACTACTTGTCAGTGGTGATAACTCAAATATTGAATTACATGTTGAGGATAGCAAAATGATTCACATCAAGAGTTAATTTCAAGTGATATAAGTCAAGAAACATCGACAGATTCTTCATCAGACTCTAATTTCTCAAATATTGATGAAGCAAATACTGATAATTCTAAGAGCACTGATTCAGGGGAGCTTCAGGAAATAATAATGGTACACATCAAGGTGGAAATTGAGAATTCATGGATCGAGGAGGCGATCTTCTTCAAGGAGTCAACTTCCTTCTGCAAGAAAATGGACTAAGTCACATACTCTTGACTTAATCATTAGAAATCATGATAGCGGTGTAAAGACCAGAAAAACCACTCAGAATGAATGTCTCTACCATTATAAGAAATGGTTGAAACTCTTCAAGATGCTGACTGGGTCACAAAAACGCAAGAAGAGCTAAATGAATTTGAAAGGAACAAAGTCTAGACTTTAATACCAAGACCAAAATATAGATTAGTGGTTAGTACTAATTGGGTGTTCATAAACAAAACTGGAAGTAAGGGCATTATTACAAGGAATAAAGCAAGGTTGGTTGCAAATGGATATTCTCAGCAAGAATGTATTGACTATGATGAGACTTTTGCTCATGTTGTAAGACTTGAGGACATCATAATTTTTCTGGCCTATGTTGCTCACATGAAGTTCAAGGTGTTACAGATGGATGTAAAGAGCGAATTTCTTAATAGTGAACTTGATGAGGAAGTTTATGTTGAAAAGCCTCCAGGGTACATTGATCCAAAGTATCCAAATCATGTCTACAAGTTGGATAAAGCACTATATGGACTAAAGCAAGCTCCAAGAGCCTGATATGAAACATTTGCACAGTTTTTAGTGGAAAGTGGCTTAAAAAGAGGTACCATTGATAAAACCTTATTTTATAAGTATCATAGTAAAGACTTGTTATTAGTTCAGATATTTGTTGATGATATCATCTTTGGCTCTACTAATGATAAAATCTATGAGAGGTTTACCAAGATAATGCAGTCTAGATATCAGATGAGTATGATGGGAGAACTCAGTTATATTCTGGGATTACAAGTCAAGCAGACTGAAGTAGGGATCTTCATCAATCAGGCTAAATATACCAGAAATTTGTTAAAAAGGTTTGGAATGCAAGATTGCTCAACTGCTACAACTCTCATGGCCACTATAACCAAGTTAGATTTGGTGCATCAGTAAATATAACTAACTGTAGAGGTATGATTGGCTCACTTCTATACTTGACTGCTAGTAGGCCTGATATCATGTATGCTACCTGTTTGTATACAAGGTTCCAACCTGATCCAAGAGAGCCACATCTTATAGCTGTGAAAAGAGTTTTTAAATATCTCAAGGGCACCATGAATCTTGGTTTGTGGTATCCTAAAGAAACTGACTTTAAGCTAATAGGATACTCAGACTCTAATTTTGTATGATGCAAAATAGACAGGAAAAACATTTCTAGAGCTGCCAATTTGTTGGAGGAAAGTTGGTTTCTTGGTTTAGGAAGAAACAAAAGTCAACTTCCACTTCACTGCAGAAGCTGAGTACATTGCTAAATGAAGCTATTGTGCACAGATTCTTTGGATGAATAATCGGTTACTTGATTATGGCTTAGAGTACTCTAAAATTTCTATATATTGTGATAATCAAAATGTTATTGCAATGACAAGAAATTCAGTACAACACTCAATGACAAAGCACATCATCATTAGGTACCATTTATAAAGGAACATGTTACAGAAGGTATAATAGGAATACACTTTGTGCCCATAAATCAACAATTAGCATATATATTCACCAAACCACTTTTTGAAGCTAATTTCACAAGACTGGTGAATGAGTTGGGAATGATCTCAGGACGTTTCTAAAATGATGAATAAAATTATTTTCTGTAACAGACATAAGTGATCAGAGTTTGTTATTTATTTCCCAGTATCAGTATTTCTTAAATTCTGATAACTGTATTAAACACTGATACCGTGTATTCATGTTATTTGCTTTATGAAAGTTGAATAGTGTGTTAAATTCTGATAATTTGCTCTCTACAGTAGTTGCATGAATAAACTCTGATAATAGGATTAAATACTGATATGAGTCAAACATGTGTGTTGACCGTTAAACTCCGATAATTTTTGAATTTATTCAGGAATTGCTAAGTTAGTATTTATTATTTCAATTAGTGGTTGTGATTTAGCTCTTGGGTAATTGTAATGATTACAGCTGTGTTTTTAGCGGCGTGTAAAAAGGAAAACACTTCAGTAATTATAAAAATTACCTTATGTAACTTTGCACGTCTTTAATGATTCATTTTTATTTGTTTCATGATTATTAGATACAACACATGCTAATGCCACGTGTCCCACTAATTTGAAATGTTTGTCAGTAAAATAGTGTAGAGATATATAAAATAAATTTTTGATTTTATTTTCCACTTAATCTCTTATTCAACTCTATCTTTTCTCTTTTACTCTATTCACTATGTTAAACTCTGAAACCCTAATCAGCATTTAAGCTTTTCATTGATAAACAACTACCATGATAATGCAAAGTTTGTACGCAACAACTATGCAGCTATTCTTGATCAAAATGGTATAAATCCTGATTATCACATCTTTCAGAATTTATTGGCTGTTGGTGAGGTTGGGTGTAAAATTACCAATCCTACAACTATTTATGGTCCAAATGTTCTCACTTTTTGGAGAACTGGTGTGTTTGATGATGGTGGTCCTGTTGGGGTTCGTAGCACAAACGTAGCAGAAAATCAAAAATAAATATGAAAACGAAACCCCAAACGCAAGATCCATGCGAAACAAGACGTTTAATTCGGAGATTAGATGTTTACCTTAAACGAAACTTTAACAATTGATGAATAATGGAGGTCCAAGCTTGAATCACCACGTATCTCGTATATACGATTTACGTCTCTACCAGTATCCACACGAACACTTGATCTTCGAAAGAGGAACGATGTACTAGCACCCAAGGTTGTTTCTCTCTATCTCTCTTTTTCTGAAAAGGCTAGGGTTTTTTCAAAATAACATTAGGTTAACCAGCCTAGAAAGAGATGTATCTATAGAGTACATAACAGGCTTTTTTAGCCCATAATCTGATTGAGCCTTTAATTTATTTAAACTTTGAATTCTAATTTAAATAACTAATTAAATCATACTTAATTAATATTTATATATAATTCAAATTCTAATGAAATCAGATTTCTTGTTTTATTAATTAATTAAGTCCAACTTAATTAATATCATAAACAAATTTGAATTCATATTTTATTTAAATAAATTCTCCTTCAAGTGTTGTTTGTGTGTGACCCTAAAGGTTATTATTACTTTGACAATAATTTTATTATCCAATAATAAAATTATAAACAATGAGCGACATCTAGTAATACATCATTGCTACCTAAGTAATAATAATAAATCGGTGATTCGATTAAACCTTTTGCGACAAATGTTCCATAAAATAAAATCCTTTTAACCTTGATATTTTGGATTAAACTCGAGGCATGGTTTGTGTCATCCTCTTCATAATTTAATCTTTATTTTCTTGATCGATGAGAAGACTATATTAAACAAATCAATATTTGAGCACGGCCATGCATTTTATAGTCTCACTCAAACAAGAGGCCAATAATATCACTTCTAAATAGGAGGGTTAAATCCCATTTAGATCATTCATATATATCATACCATTCATAAAATTATCAATATCTACTTTTATTATTAACCGGTCAAGGATAACTTTTAATAGAATCAAAGTGTATTATTCTCGTATAGAAATATAATGACTTCAGGTCTAAGGACCAATACATCATTATCACTGTGAGATTAAGTTATGACACTATAAATATGTAGTATCTCACAACGGTTCAATCCAGCACCATGTATCTAATACATGTGCATGTGTTTTGACTTTAGTATCACAACAGTTCAATGAGATGTGATCATTAATCAACAAACACAGTAGTCTCAATGTATTATTATAGTCCCTTAACTGTAATATCCGGGACATAACGTGTAATTATTTTTATCAATAAAAAATTATTATTTGATGATTGGTGTAGATATGTGGATGCTTATATGCGGTAAAGTATAAGTATGTTAATTTTATTATGTCCAGAATAAAATATAGATAATTGTGATATTTTTCTGGTAATTTTTGAAGTATTATATGATTTTATATTAATTTATGAATTTATTAATTATTTTCTGAATAATTACAAAACTATTTTATAAAGTCGGGAATCGTTCAACTTCAACCGTTTTTACGTTTTACTACTCGAAACTCTTCCGAAAACTCCTTCCTAACCTAATCCGGTAATTCTGGACATTTTCCGTGTTTTGACTTTTTCGATCCGGATTACGGTTTGACCCGTGCGCGTCCCGACACAAGATTTTTGATACGAAAATCATTTCGGTGAATCAACAAAACCCGTATTCTCGAAAGACAAGATACTATTACATTATAAAGTGTTTTATAAAAAACCCGGTTTGGATAATTATCCCATACGGGTATCATATCAGATCAGTTTTACAGTTACTTAGCGGCTAAGCAACTAATTTATCGATCCAAAATGATCCAACACGAACCAATATTCCATAAATATATATAGCCCTTTTATTATTTCATTTTATTCATATAATCATAATCGATCAGTAAAAATATAGAAAATACAGAGAAAAACCCCTAAAAACGTTACGTTCTTTAGAATCAAACGCAAGAACGAAGGCGTTATCGAACTCCGATTCGGGCGTGCCATATATCAAATCGAAGCTCTCGAAAAGACCTTTCTGAATCAACCATCACTTTTGGTGCATAAATCAAGGTTAATTTCTTATTTATTTATTTTAATCCGAATTATTTATGGATTAAATTATGAAAATTTATTTTTGATGTTGTTGATGTGATTTGATGGCATAATCATGTAGATCTTTTCTTCCTGGTCAATTTAGTATATTATATGTCAAAAATAGAGTTCAATAACATATAGAAAATTGGTTTTGATTCTCAGATTATAAAATTAGGGTTATATTCATATGAATGTTCTTGATTGATTTTTGAGTATTTCTTAATTAGGGGTTATTAGTTGATTCCATTAATTGGGTTATGTTCCTCGCTCAATTTGCAATCGAAACATATCTATAAAAGTTACAAACGATTCCGGAAGGCTGTGAACGAAGCTCGCCGGATATTCGCCAGGCTTGGTTCGATTTTCACCGGAATCAGAGTTCAGGGTATGATTTGATGGTTTAAACGATTCAATGATGTTCCTGGTTGATTTTGGAATGGAAACCCCATACGAAGCAAGTTCAACAACCCCGTTTTTTGTCGAAATTAAGCCTTGCCAGATTATTTTCCGATCACCGGATTCTGCAATTCAGCCGGCATGTTCTTCAGTGTTTGGGTGACCCGTTTGGGTGACCCGTTCGGGTCAATTTGACCCGGTTTTGATTCATTTTGCTTCAAAAACATGTCTGAAATGTTGTTTTTACGGTTTAGCCCCTAAAGTTTCCAAAAATTTACATATTCTGGATTTCTGTTTTACATTCTTTCAAAATTCAGATTTCTTTTATAATTTATTTTTAGTTTCCAAAAATCATTATTTTAATTCTGAAAATTATTTTTAATTCAACAATAAATCTAAATTATTTAGTTAATTAATTTTAGTTAATATTTAATTAATTAATTAGTCAATTAATTAGTCAATTAATTGATTAATTAGTTTAATTATTTATTAATTGATTTTAATTGATTATTTAATTTGATTTAATTATTTAAAATTAATTTAAAAATCCTGAAAAATAGTTTCGAGCTTTAAAATATTATTTAAAATTATTTTCAAGACTCGATAATTATTATAAAATTATTTTAAAGCCAGATTCGGGTGTTCGAACCCTATTATTTAATTATAAAATGATTCGGAGGCCCATTTTAATTCCGAAATTTTTTTTAAAAAATTTATATTAAATACCTGGAAAATTATTTTGACCCCGAATCTTCTTTGAAAAATTATTTTGATCGAATATCTTGCGTGCTATGTGCTACGTGCTATCTGATTGATGTGTTTTATGCCTATGTGGTTGTTGTTTAACGGTTTTTGCTGTAACTTTCAATCCATAAATCGGATTTGGGTAAAACGAAGGGTAGATAAAAGCTTATGACGTCTATGTGACGATTAGAATGATATGAGATTTAGTATTGATAGATACTTGTGATTCCTAGCAGAGTAAGCGAGGCATAGAAAAGAAAGCCAGTGCTCAGTAAATAGAACTGAAGTGTAGAAAAAGAAAGCAAGTGATCGATGAATAGAAGTAAAGCATATAAAAAGAAGGAAAGCGATGGAAAAGTAAAACTGTAAGATGGGTACAAGTAAAGTTGGAAATCATCGGTGATAAGGCAAGTACTTTTGAACCTTCTTCAAGATATATTACAAATATTTTCGAACGTTCTCATAACATGTTGCTATTATTCAAAATAACTCATGTTTTATATTTCAAGCGCTTTAAACTATTCAACCTTGAATCCTGATTCTTATTGAGCTTGAGCCATAAGCCTTATTCTTCATAGACTATTGATTGTTGAATTCTCAGATACGAGCCAGACACATACGATACTACTCCACAAATACATATCTACCACATACTGATTTCTGATATTGAATTGCTTGACATACCAATCCTTATTCCTTGTTTAACAGAAGACCAATTCTTGGAACCCTTGAACCCTTGGTCTTCTACTTTCTGATTCTTTCCTTAATTGAAAACCAATCTTTTTGAATTCCTTGTTATACCTTCATGGTATTGTGAATCACCCTATGGTTCAAGATAAATGTTGTTTATGATTCAGCTTATTGATTTACATTGGTTATCATATTAAATTGTTTTAGAATTGGATGGTTTTATAAATGTAGACCAGATTCATGTTCAGACCAGATTCGTGATCATAATAGGCCAATACGTGCCTTAGATCCAGTATATAGAGCAAAGATGGGAGCCTTGCTCGGGGTTAGTGTGTGACTGATCAGCAGCCTAACCTTGGTTTTAAAATGAAAAGTGAATATCCAATTCTAATCATTGCTTATTCAAAAACTTGATTCTTCTGAATCATTTCAATTGGTTATTGTTTAACCTCAGTTATTGCTATTACGACTTGCTGAGCTAGTTAGCTCACTCTTGCAAACCTTTTTATGTTTTTAACAGTTGAAAAGGAAATTGTTGGTAACGAGGATTCCCTGTCCAGTGTGCGGGCTAGGATTCCAGGTTAAAGTTGGATCGAGCTAGCAGGAGCTTTATATTATAGAAGAGTTATGCAAGATTGTAAGAACGACATCATTATTAGTTGTAAGTTGAACTAGTTAGGATTTGGTACGATGTAATAAAAGATAAGGTTGTGACTTGTTTTCATACTTGAACCTGTTGCGATCCATGGTTGTGAAATGAAGGGTCAATGCATATAATATTTTATATACATGTTTATATATTGTGTGTGTGTGTTGTGAGCCCCAAACGTCTAACCCGGGTTTGGAGGGCGTTACCTTAACAATAATACTTGACTAGGAACCTTTAGAAATATCAATACTATTCTCATAATCTTATTTCTAAGTCACGTACTTAGAGATATAGATTTACATATCATGTTCCAAGGACATTTATTAATCTAACCTTTTATCGCAGAATATAAAGATATAAGAAATTTCAAAAGAAAAATCCGTAAAATCATAATTAATAATCTAAATATCTCATAACAGAAACATAATAGTGTTGTCTATAGGGCACACACACTAACAGGTCCAGATGGAGAAACTCCAAGCATTACCTTTGAATTCAATGGGGAAACAAAGGTAGTCACTCCTCAAACTGTCAAGAATGTTCTTTATATCCCTTATCATGACAGTTATACTGCTCCAATTGCTGATGGAGAAATGAGGAGATTTCTTACCCAGATTGGGTATGACAAGGAATTAAGAAACTTTGGGCAATTGAAGGGGCTAGGTTTGAGAAGAGAGTGGAATTTATTTTTTGACTGCATCACTAGGGCCTTCAATAATAAGAGCACAAACTATGATGCTCTTCCTATGATGTCTCAACAAATTGGGTATTCTCTATTACACTCCTGCCATTATGATTTTGGTGGAGTAATTTTATGCTTCATAGGTGATAGGTTAAATGACGATCCAAACACTTTCTACTATGTTAGATTTTTCAATTGATTTTTAATCATTGCTTCCCAAATATAGCTATTCCTGCTAATGAGATCATTGCTATTTTTAAATTAACCAAAAGAGCTTTCTCTGATCTTATTAACAAGGATAAATAGAGGGATAATCTTCCTTCTTTTAGAGTTCCAGTGTCTTCCAGTGACTTGCTCATTATAAGATTTCCTGAGAGATATGCTCAGCAGAATATGCAAAGAGCTAAACTACAGGAAATAACTGATGGGACCCCCTGTAGTTAACCCCAGCTCTACCACCCAAACAAAAATCTAAACACAATCTACCTCAGGTTTCTCCCAACAAGCACCTGTTGTAAAAAGAAATAGGTTAGCAAAATCTGATGCCTCACAGGAATCAGAACTTAGGGCTTTTCACCCCTCCTCAAAAACTGATGGTGCATAAGGTGGAAGCAAGACAACAGTCTCTCATTCTTCTCAACTTCCAGAATCTAAAAAGAGGAGACTTGTTGTTGCTGAGTCATAATCAGATGATGAGAACAATGCTCTCTTATCATCCAAATTTCAGGAGCTAAACACTAATTCTGCTCAGGCATCAGTTGTTTTACCAATTGTACAAGGAAAATCAAACACTGATGAAGAAATGTTGATTCAACCATCCATGGACCAAAGAAAAGGAGATTGATCAAATCTTACTTTGTCAAGCAGGCATTGAAGATAAAGAAAGAAATTTCTTAGAGATTTTTTCCGCCTCTAAGCAAGTTCAAAGAATAATGGATGATATAACTCAAAGATAAGCTCAGGAAATAAACACTGAAAGATATCTGTCTACCAAGATATTTATTGAGCAAGAGCCAAGCCCACAAGAACCTTCATCTCCTCATGATAAAACAGGTGATACTGGTTCTATCCCACAAGAATCTACATCTCAAAGTGATTAGCAGACATTGAAGATATGCTCAATCCTGTTCTCATATTCATTCAAACAATCCAATAAAGGTATAATGTTGAGACTGCCAAGCTCACAAATGAGGTCTCCAAGGCCCAAACCTTCTGCAAATCTATTGAGTCTCATTTTAAGAAAAATACAGATGGTGTGTATCTCAGCAAATCATTGGAAGATGAAGATTCAGATGAAGAGGAGAGGAGTACACAAGAACCTAAATCTCAAAGTGATTTAGCAGCTCTAAATTCTCCAGCCACACAAGAACCACTACCTCAAAGTGGTAGTACAGGATTATCTCCTGATGCTACTATCTTGGCCTTGGATCTGAAAGGAAGAGTTTATCATACACCAAAATATGTTGAAGTTCTTTCAGTTCTTCTATTGGATACACTTCCTCCACCGGAAGATGACACTTTCATAGTACAAGGTACAAATACTGACTCTTCTTTATCCACATTTAATTTAAATCCCGATATTATTTTGTCAGCAATTACCGTTACTTCAAATCCCTAATGACATGATCATGGATACTCCCCTAAAAGAGGGTAACCCTATTCATGTGACCACATATATCTATTCTCAGCCACCCCTTATTTCTGCAGGACAAAAAATTCTGAGCATTTCAAGTGAGGTTGAGAGAAAAAGATATATAAGAAAATATAAATAAAGAGAGGCAGGCTCCTGACCTGGAAAAAGGAGAGGTAGATGAGAGTCGAGATTTGGCCAATCCTTGTGAGGAAACTCTGACTATTAAAAGTCATGAGATGAATGTAGTAAGAAGTAGTGAGACTACTTTAAAAGAATATAGAGATCTAAGTGGTTCATTTTCTTCTCTTACAGGTGCTTAGAGTGTTAGTGTATACTGAAAATATTTATTTGAAGTATGTACATTTATTTCTGGCCAGTTTATTTGAGAATCATTTGAATGTTTACATGTTGTCTAATATTATATATTGTGAACAATCTAGTATCAAATGGGATACAGAATATTAGATTGACATGAAGGCATCAGTAAAGGCATGGTTGTTCAAACAATTTGACATGAAGGACTTAGGTGAAGCGGCATACATCCTTGGGATCAAAGTTATAAGGGATCGCAAGAAAAGGATGTTGGCTTTATCTCAAGAGCCCTACATTGATGAAGTATTAGCTCGTTTTAACATGCAGAACTCCAAGAAAGGTTTTTTACCTTTTAAGCATGGAGTTGCTCTATCTAAGAAGCAGTGTCCTTCGACACCTAAGGATATAGAGAGCATGAAAGCAGTTCCTTATGCTTCAGCATGTGGAAGCTTAATGTATGCTATGTTATGTACGAGGCCTGACATCTGCTTTGCTGTAGGCATGGTTAGTAGATATCAGTCGAACCCAGGTCAGGAACATTGGAGTGCAGTAAAAACTATACTCAAGTACCTGAGAAGGACTAAGGAGTATATGTTAATTTACAAGGCCTCAGATCTATTTCCTTTGGGATATACTGATTCAGATTTCCAATCAGATAGGGATAAGAGGAAATCAACCTCGGGATATGTTTTTACTT
Organism: Apium graveolens; assembly: GCF_009905375.1. Lineage (NCBI taxonomy): Eukaryota > Viridiplantae > Streptophyta > Magnoliopsida > Apiales > Apiaceae > Apium > Apium graveolens. Next base: position 197,346,400 of record NC_133657.1, read on the forward strand.
TGGGAGGTGGAGCCGTTATATGGAGGAGTGTAAAGCAGAAATGCATTACAGACTCCACCATGGAGGCCGAGTACGTGGCGGCCTCTGAGGCTGCCAAGGAGGCTGTATGGTTCAGGAACTTCCTTTTGGACTTAGATGTGGTACCTAATTTGCCTAGGAGCTTGACGGTGTATTGTGATAACACTGGTGCTGTGGCAAATTCAAAGGAACCGCGAGACCACAAAGCAGCTAAACATATTGAACGTAAGTATCATCTCATACGAGGAATCGTAAAGCGAGGGGATATAGTTGTGGCTCACATATCATCAGAAGACAACCGAGCAGATCCTTTCACAAAGAGCTTGCCAACCAAGGTTTTTGACAAGCATGTGGAAGCGATAGGAGTCAGATGGATGGACACATAGATTTTTATGTAATAGTGGATTAAATAAACACTGATGTACACATAGAATATTTTGAGTATAAGTGGGAGATTGTTAGTGTATACTGAAAATATTTATTTGAAGTATGTACATTTATTTCTGGCCAGCTTATTTGAGAATCATTTGAATGTTTACATGTTGTCTAATATTATATATTGTGAACAATCTAGTATCAAATGGGATACAGAATATTAGATTGTTAAATACGGTTATATAATATAATAAGGTTCACAGCACAGGTGGTGTTGGACAATCCACTGGTATGGCTGTAGTATTATTTAGATTAGTTTATATTGACTAATAAATAATACTAGTATACTTTGTGTATATTGAACAGGATCAAATTTAGAATTGTTCCCTTAATACTGATTAAGAAGGAGAACTAAGATTCTATGTTATTATTAATGCTTAGGTTCTTAATCCGGAAATAGTAATTGACACGTGTATATTATTTACATGCTTTGATTTATATATGAAATAATTCTTTTGAATTATATCATTATATTTTGGGTGATGGAATTATATACATGGTGGATATTATTTATTGAAGGAATCCATGTCCTGATAATATTCGGGTTAATGATGTCCCCTTGAAAGCTCAAAAAGATTTAATTATGTGAAACCCTGCAGGTGGAATTTATTTTGGCATAATTAAATAAAGGTTGAGTGGATGATCAAGGATAAAAGATATTAATTAAATAAATTATCAGTAATTTATTTAATTAATGGACATATGATATTTTAAACATGGGGAATTTAATAAGCAAATAATATTGGAACCGAATTAATTAAATTACGGTATTAGGAAAGGTAGTGCAAATATTAATTCTATAGTGGATTGTATTAATATTTAATTACATTGGGCTAGGCTCAAGATGTAATTAGAAGGCCCAACCTAATTATCCATGGTCCCTATTGTAGCCTATATATATTCTTATTACCTTCTTGCTTGGCAATTGTGTGAAAACATATTGTAGCCACCAAGGAGCAAGAAGAGAGGATAACTTGAGAAGACGGAGGCCACACTTCGCTCAAGGGAATTTGGTAATACAATAGAAGAGCGTGGAATCAACCATTAACAAGGTAATCCTCTTTTCGTAATCTTTATCGTAAAACGTAGTAACACCCTAAGTCCGTGGTTCCCAACAATTGGTATCAAGAGCCTGGTAATGGGTTCTACGTTTTATGATATAATGTCCATGTCGTAATTATATATGCGTGTATATAGTGTTTCGTTTGTATTGTTTTTGATGCAGGTTGTTAATCCACTATTATGGCCATGTATATTTTAATTATGTGTTTGGATCCCACGTGGTTTAATCGTGGTTAATTTTTGTTTTGGTTTCCACATGGTTTAATCGTGGTTGTAATTTACACGAGGGTTGATCGTGTTAGAATAGATTTTACAAAATTAGTTTTGTATTAGATCTATTTTTTTTGTAATTGTTCCGGGTATTTTGTAATAGTTATGTGCGATCGAAAATCAATTCCGGTAGTTTTTTGTTCCGCTGTGCGATTACAAGGGGCTGCTGTTGATGTTTGGATCGAACAAAATCAAAACAAAACTCACAGAAAAGCAACAGGCGCGCGCGCGCTGCGGCCGCTGCGGCAGCTGGGGCTGCTGGGGCCGCTGCGGCAGCTGTGGCTGCTGGGGCTGCTGGGGCTACTGGGGCTGCTGGGGCTGCTGGGGGCGTCGGGGCGCGCTTGGGGCAGATTTTTTTTTAGAGCTGGATTTTTTTTCAAGGGCCATAATAGTGGAAAATTTATTTTAATTTTTTTTTCCATTAAATTTAAATTATTGCTTTAATTTATTGATTATGTGTGTCGTTAATTATGTGTGTAATTCTTTTAAAATTGCATGTTTAACTTAATTAGGACGACATGGACATAAATTTAATTTATTACTTTAATTAAATGTTATATGTTGCTAAAATTATGTGTGTATTTTGAATGCATGATTAGACATAATTATAACAACATAGGGCCCCATTTAATTTTAAAATTCCTCAATTTTAATAAAAAAAATTCTAAGTTGGAGAGGGAATTAATATGAAATTAAATCCCATGGTCTCCATTATTGGTTGTAGGTAATTTAACATAAAGACGAATATAAATTATATATACGTCACCCATCGTGGCATGTAATTTATGGTGTTTAGAATGTTATAGAAATTACTAGAACAAACTTCTTAAATTAATTTTAAAAGGAATAAAATACGGATTTTTTTTATTTCTGATTTGGGGCGATTTTGTCAAAAACGAGTTCATCGAACTTGTAAGGCTGTGGGTTTTAAGCGAGACCGATGTGACTCCTCCACTACCTGGAAATCAAACCATTGATGAATATTGAATTGAAGTATTTTATTCAAGGAAAAATTACGAATATTGGAAGGTATACACGCCACCCATCGTGGCGTACCAAGTTCCATAGATTTCAAATAATTTAAGATTTGATGATGGTATACACTTAGCTATGAAAAATAATATAGTCCACCCCAACGTGGCATATTGTTTAGTAATAGGACCGAAGTAACATTTAAACAAAATTAGGTGGTATACATGTCACACATCGTGGCGTACCAGAAGCTTATGGTGTTTAGATGTTAGTGCATTAAATTTTAATAATTGTTAGAGGAATCAATAGATCTTAATAATTAATGCACCCTTATTTATGTGATGTTTTTATGCATGATTCTCAGGATAAAATGGGCTTTAATCCACTATTCACCATACTTAAGGATAACAAACTTACCGGACCTAACTATATTGAATGGAAACGAAATTTGGACATTGTGTTGACTGCTGAGGAGTACAAGTTTTGCACTTATGAACCCAAGCCTGAACAGCCTGCTGCTGATGCTCCTGAAGATGAGAAAGGGTATTATAAACGGTGGATTAAGGCTGATGAGATGTCGCGATATTACATTCTGGCAGCAATGTCGGGTGTTTTGCAGCATCAGCATCAGTCTATGGCCACTGCTTCGGATATGCTCTTTAATCTCAAGGAACTTTTTGGAGATCAGAATAGGGCTGCTAGGCAAGTAGCCATGAAGGCTTTAATAAACACTCAGATGGCTGAAGGCACACCTGTAAGGGATCATGTTCTCAAGATGATGTCGCATCTGAATGAGATAGAGATCCTTGGTGCTAAACTTGACGGGGAAACCCAGATTGACATTATCCTTATGAGCTTGTCCAAGAGTTTTGAGCAGTTCCGCGTGAATTACAACATGAACAAGAGGCAGTATAGTCTCGCGGAACTGCTGACAGAACTTCAGGCAGCTGAAGGATTATTTCGGCAGAGTGTTCAAGTGAATGTGGCTGAGAAAGGTTCTTCCTCTAAGCCGAAAGGTATTAAGAAGAAGAAAAAAGCTCAAACACAGAAAGCTGTGAAGGCAGTGGGAGTTCAGGGTGGTGTGAAAAAGCCTAAGGGAAAGTGCTTCAGATGCAAACAGTCAGGTCACTGGAAACAGGATTGTCCTCTTCCTAAGAAGACAAACAATACTGGTATATCTCTTTCTCTAGTTACAGAAATATTTATAGCGGCTATATCTACGAGCACTTGGTGTGTAGATATAGGAGCCACTGATCATGTTTGTAATTCTATGCAAGGGTTCCAACTATCCAGAATGCTTAGAGATGGTGAGATATACGTGTTCATGGGAGATGCTACGAAAGTAGCAATAGTTGCAGTAGGAATTATTCATTTATCTTTTGGTTCTGATAGGATTTTGGTTTTGAACAATTGTCTTTATGTATCTTCTTTTAGAAGGAATTTAATTTCGGTTTCTAAACTTGCTTTGGATGGTTATAATGTTTGTTTGGATCGTAATGTTTCTATTATGATGAATAAACGAATTATATGTTCTGGTACATTGCAAGACAATTTGTATATAATTAATCCTAGTCAACCTGCACTGCAACTGCAATTTAGGGAATTGAACAACACATCTTCTAACTCTACTAAAAGAAAGGAACCTTCTAGTTTGAACCAAACATATCTTTGGCACTTGAGATTAGGTCATATTAACTTGAGGAGGATTCAAAGACTAGTAGTAGACGGGCCTTTAAGCTCATTGGCAGTGGAGCCATTTCCAGTTTATGAATCCTGCTTGGAAGGTAAAATGACTAATAGGCCTTTCAAGGCAAAAGGGAATAGAGTCAAACAACTGTTAGAATTGGTTCACTCTAATTTATGTGGACCCATGAATATCCAAGCAAGAGGTGGTTATGAATATTTCGTCACTGTCATTGATGATTATTCTAGATATAGATACGTTTATTTGTTGCACCGTAAGTCTGAGTGCTTTGATAAGTTCAAAGAGTACAAAGCTAAAACGGAGAAGTGACTTAATAAAAGTATCAAGTCACTACGATCAGATCGTGGTGGCGAATACTTGCTTGGAGAATTTAGGGAATATTTATCAGAAAATGGGATAGAATCCCAGTTAACTGCACCAGGCACACCCCAGCAGAACGGTGTAGCAGAGAGAAGGAACCGGACCCTTTTAGAGAGTGTTAGATCGATGATGAGTTATTCGGATTTACCCAAGTCATTTTGGGGACATGCCTTAGAGACAGCAGCTTATCTTCTGAACTTAGTACCTTCTAAGTCGGTTCCTAAAACCCCCTTAGAATTGTGGACCGGGGATAAACCGAGTCTAAGACATATTCGAATATGGGGTTGTCCAGCACATGTGCTGAACAAGAACGCGACTAAGTTAGAATCTCGTACAGAAGTAAGGTTGTTTGTAGGCTACCCCATGGGAACGAAAGGATATTTATTTTATAGTCCGAAGAATCGGGATGTCATTGTTAGCACCAATGCAAGATTCTTAGAGGAGGAATATATAATGAATCACAAACCCATGAGTAGTGTCGTTTTAGAGGAACTAGTGGGAGGGACAAATAATACCCATGAAGCTGTAGTACAAGTAGAACAACCACAACATAATGTACAACCTGTCACTAATACCGCACCAGTGCCTCGTCGTAGTGGAAGGGTTGTTCAACAGCCTGATAGATTCATGTTTTTGGGAGAGTCTTCAGACTTGGTCTCTGGTGAACATGATGATGATCCCCGTACATACGAAGAGGCATCACAAGACAAAGATGCAGATCTTTGGCAAAAGGCGATGGAATCTGAGATAGAATCAATGTATTCTAATCAGGTCTGGGAGCTCTTGGAACCACCCAAAGGTATAAAACCTATTGGATGTAAGTGGATCTACAAGAAAAAGAGGGGATTAGATAAAAAGGTGAAAGCCTGGAAAGCAAGACTTGTTGCGAAAGGGTATACTCAGAAAGAAGGTATCGATTATGAGGAAACCTTTTCACCGGTAGTCATGCTTAAGTCAATCCGTATTCTTTTATCTATAGCAGCTCATCTCGATTATGAGATTTGGCAAATGGATGTCAAGACAGCTTTTCTTAATGGAAGTCTTGAAGAAACCATCTATATGCAGCAACCAAAAGGATTCATTAAGGAAGGCCAAGAGCATCTGGTATGTAAGCTTAAGAGGTCTATTTATGGACTTAAACAAGCTTCTATAGACTGGAATATTCGTTTTGATCAGGCAGTCCAGTCATATGGATTTGATCAAAGTCCAAGCGAATCGTGCGTGTATAAGAGAAGTGAAGGCAATGCAGTGGTTTTTCTAGTACTATATGTAGATGATATTTTACTCATTGGAAACAATGTTGAGATGTTGTCATCAGTAAAGGCATGGTTGTTCAAACAATTTGACATGAAGGACTTAGGTGAAGCGGCATACATCCTTGGGATCAAAGTTATAAGGGATCGCAAGAAAAGGATGTTGGCTTTATCTCAAGAGCCCTACATTGATGAAGTATTAGCTCGTTTTAACATGCAGAACTCCAAGAAAGGTTTTTTACCTTTTAAGCATGGAGTTGCTCTATTTAAGAAGCAGTGTCCTTCGACACCTAAGGATATAGAGAGCATGAAAGCAGTTCCTTATGCTTCAGCATGTGGAAGCTTAATGTATGCTATGTTATGTACGAGGTCTGACATCTGCTTTGCTGTAGGCATGGTTAGTAGATATCAGTCGAACCCAGGTCAGGAACATTGGAGTGCAGTAAAAACTATACTCAAGTACCTGAGAAGGACTAAGGAGTATATGTTAATTTACAAGGCCTCAGATCTATTTCCTTTGGGATATACTGATTCAGATTTCCAATCAGATAGGGATAAGAGGAAATCAACCTCGGGATATATTTTTACTTTGGGAGGTGGAGCCGTTATATGGAGGAGTGTAAAGCAGAAATGCATTGCAGACTCCACCATGGAGGCCGAGTACGTGGCGGCCTCTGAGGCTGCCAAGGAGGCTGTATGGTTCAGGAACTTCCTTTTGGACTTAGATGTGGTACCTAATTTGCCTAGGAGCTTGACGGTGTATTGTGATAACACTGGTGCTGTGGCAAATTCAAAGGAACCGCGAGACCACAAAGCAGCTAAACATATTGAACGTAAGTATCATCTCATACGAGGAATCGTAAAGCGAGGGGATATAGTTGTGGCTCACATATCATCAGAAGACAACCGAGCAGATCCTTTCACAAAGAGCTTGCCAACCAAGGTTTTTGACAAGCATGTGGAAGCGATAGGAGTCAGATGGATGGACACATAGATTTTTATGTAATAGTGGATTAAATAAACACTGATGTACACATAGAATATTTTGAGTATAAGTGGGAGATTGTTAGTGTATACTGAAAATATTTATTTGAAGTATGTACATTTATTTCTGGCCAATTTATTTGAGAATCATTTGAATGTTTACATGTTGTCTAATATTATATATTGTGAACAATCTAGTATCAAATGGGATACAGAATATTAGATTGTTAAATACGGTTATATAATATAATAAGGTTCACAGCACAGGTGGTGTTGGACAATCCACTGGTATGGCTGTAGTATTATTTAGATTAGTTTATATTGACTAATAAATAATACTAGTATACTTTGTGTATATTGAACATGATCAAATTTAAAATTGTTCCCTTAATACTGATTAAGAAGGAGAACTAAGATTCTATGTTACTATTAATGCTTAGGTCCTTAATCCGGAAATAGTAATTGACACGTGTATATTATTTACATGCTTTGATTTATATATGAAATAATTCTTTTAAATTATATCATTATATTTTGGGTGATGGAATTATATACATGGTGGATATTATTTATTGAAGGAATCCATGTCCTGATAATATTCGGGTTAATGATGTCCACTTGAAAGCTCAAAAAGATTTAATTATGTGAAACCCTGCAGGTGGAATTTATTTTGGCATAATTAAATAAAGGTTGAGTGGATGATCAAGGATAAAAGATATTAATTAAATAAATTATCAGTAATTTATTTAATTAATGGATATATGATATTTTAAATATGGGGAATTTAATAAGCAAATTATATTGGAACCGAATTAATTGAATTACGGTATTAGGAAAGGTAGTGCAAATATTAATTCTTTAGTGGATTGAATTAATATTTAATTACATTGGGCTAGGCTCAAGATGTAATTAGAAGGCCCAACCTAATTATCCATGGTCCCTATTATAGCCTATATATATTCTTATTCTCTTCTTGCTTGGCAATTGTGTGAAAACATATTGTAGCCACCAAGGAGCAAGAAGAGAGGATAACTTGAGAAGACGGAGGCCACACTTCGCTCAAGGGAATTTGGGAATACAATAGAAGAGCGTGGAATCAACCATTAACAAGGTAATCCTCTTTTCGTAATCTTTATCGTAAAACGTAGTAACACCCTAAGTCCGTGGTTCCCAACATAGAGTATTAAAGAAACAGCTGTTGGTGAAAACACTGTAGCCCCTAAGTTAAACTCTGATACACCAAGTGTTGATATTTTCCTTGTATGTCTAAATACTGATACTTTTTTGCAATCCACTCATGTTGTCCCTTCAACCATTCCTATAATCCTTGTTCTTGGTGTTGCTGAAGTTGCAGAATAGTCCATTCTAAAAGCTGATATTCCAGTGTTCAACTCAATTTCTGAGTCTCCTGCACATTATACTGGAACTGAGGTCTTATAGGTAGATATCGATGTCCACATCCCTATGCTTACAATTCCTGAGGGAATTGAGTTAAATACTGATGCTGAAGTTTCTGACGTTGTTGGCTCTCACACTGCTCATTTGGAAAATCTAAACTCTAATGCTGAAGATGAAGTGGCACAAAAGTTAGAAAAGTCAATAGCTGATGATAAAGCTTCTAGTTATTCTAATGATGAAGATGACTCTGATGATGGAGATGATATTGATATATCTAAAATCAATGTGGCTCTAGATCCTAATAAAGATCTAGATAATATCATCTTTCTAGAAGACATGTCTGAGAGAGAGAGAAAGCTGAAGATGGTTGAGAGGGCTGCTCCAAGTGCTCAACAATATTTAGAGCAAGAATGGAGTTCTAAGTGGAAGGATCCACATTATCCTATTATTGTGAATCATGCTTCTAAGCATTTGAAAATAGCTGCAAGACAAATCATAACTCCTGATGTCTTCACTCATCTCAAGGCCTCTGCTCTCATGGTTAAATCTATTCATACTACTCAGACTAAGGCTCAAACTCAACTAGATGAATTGAAAGATGCTTTTCATGTAGCTAAAACCAAGTCAGAGTTTAAGCTACAGAAATAATTAAAGCCTCTAATTTCCAGACATGACAAAATTGAGGCTAATCAAGCCAAGTTGAAAACAACTCAAGCAAAGATGTTTGGGCAATTGGATGAGGTTCATGAGTCCTTGGAGCTTATTGTCTCTCTCTTACTTGGTGATGATGCCAAAAAGGGGGAGATACTTTCAAAATCTAAATATAATTAGCTCAAGTTAAATACTGATGACAGGGATGATACTCCTGATAGTGGAAATAAGGGGAAAAGCACGAGGGAAGCACAATGGTGGAGAGATTGGCTCTAGTGGTATTTCTAGGTCCACCATAAAAATAAAAGGGAGAGGTGGAAGTGGAAAAGCTGGTGGAGATGGAATGAAAAAAACTGTACTTTCTAGAGAATTGGCTACTGTGAGAACTACTGAAAGCAAACCATGAGAGTCACAGATGCTGATGTTGACCAGGCTGAAAGGATTTTAGAAGCTAGTACTCAAGCAAGTCAATTTATGCAAACACTGAAGGTGAAGGGTAAGCAGACAACTGTTTTCTACAAGGATCCAAATATTATAGCTTTTGATTCTGAGGTGAGTATAAGGATTTTTGAAAGAGAAAATACTGGAGTTACTCTTGAACAGGTGAGACTGATGGAGGAAGAAGTTGCCTTATTAAGGTCAGCAAATACTGGTGTTTCTCAAATTGAATATATTCCTAGAAGACAAAGAAGCCAAATACCTAAAGAGAAAGGAATAGTCATCAAGGACATCAGCTCAACTGCAAATGCTGAAGGACCTATTCTTAGGTCTCAAGCTATCTTAAATGCTGATATGAGGTATAAGGAGAAGGAGAAAGTTGGAGAAAAATCTCAGTTGTTAAACCTCAAATACTGATAGATCCAGTCTATTCAGTAAGTCAAGCCCATGATGATGCTGATGAAGGTAAAATTCTTGAAGAAGAATCCAATCATGTTCATATAAAAAGAAAAATGAATCATGGATCTGATTGGGCTAAAAAATTAAAAATCATTTTAACCACTGATATTGCTCAAGTTGAAGAAATAAATACTGAAGTTCAACCAGTCTCAACCACTGATACTACTCATGTTGAAGACATAACTGATCAAGAAATAAAAGATGATCATCCAAATCCTGAAGAAGACTAAGACTCTGATAAAGATGAATCCAGAGATGCTTCAAAAGTTGATAAGACAAATCTCTCCCTCTTAATGTGAAGAAAAACCTGTTATGGAGTAGCAAGACACCAGCACCAAATAGAGACTCTTCTGAAATCATTAATAAAACTTATAGTGGCACTTCTCAAGCTGGATGGCTGGAAGAACTGGTGGTTTTGGTCTTCTTAATGATGATATATATATATATATACAGGAAATGCTTTCATTCTCAGAGAGCCTAGGAACTTAATAGGAATTGGTGAAAATACGAAGCTGGAAGATCTACACGAGATTGTATTTGTCCAAATTGTGCTCGATATATTTGATACAAACAAGCCAAATAAGAAGATACTCTATTTTCTTGAGTCAGGACCAAGGTTGAGGGTTTCACAAGAACAAATGCAAGATAAACCATGGCAAGAGTTGGAATATCTAGTCACATTGCTAAAACTCAACAACTCTACAACTGTAAGGTGGTCTGAATATCTGAAGAACTTGGTATACAAAAAGCAGAGAGAAATGAACAACAAATTCAAATACATTCCAAAGTACATAACTAAAGATGGCTCAAATATTGATATACCTAAAGGAGCAGCTCAGATAACTACCTCTATTAGAGTTAAAGTTCTCACTTTTAATCCATCTGGTAAGAAGTTTAGATTTCTGGAGCTAGATGATCTATCACTCGGCAGATCCAAACTTCATGACCTCAGAACAACTATCTATCAAAATGATAAATCTACTCATGAGCTGAAGGATATCAAACAGAGAATGGAGATGTACTTGAATGTATCTGAGGAAAATTTACTCAAAAAATTCTTTGATGAAGCTACTGGATATACCAAGATTCAAGACTGAAGATAAAGTCTGAAGAAACTGACTATAAGGTTGTACATGTGTAAACATTTCTGTATTTAGATAGTTTTGATATCATCAATTAGAAACTTGTATATATTTATATAAAGTATAAGTTGGGGGATTTTGTTAGATATAATTGATGATATTAGTATTTAGAACTATCAGATTTTGCCATCAGTATTTGTGATATCAAAGTTTGATAAAGAATGACGTCATCAGTATTTTATGATCAATACTTATCATCGGCATTTGTACATATCACTATTTGTCAAGATGAAAATCAGGAGATATCACAGGAGAATATATTTGCAAAGATATGTCGGTGTAAAATTTTATTTAATTATAGCAATCAATAGTTGAATATGTATTAGGATTCCTGATTCATGTATATCATATCAACTATATTGATTGTATAATTGTGCAGTAATATTAGCACATATTAGATTAACAATATATGCATCAATTATTATTGTATCATTCTGTGTAACCTAACAGCTCTCAAGGATATCTATTCATCCTTTGAGAGAGTTTTATTATCTGTTTTTATTCATCAACACAAAAACTATTACTACATCTTGAGTTTTAATTTGAAATGATCATCAATACTGTATTCACCCCCCTCTACGGTATACTAAAAGGACTAACATTCTTAACCATGGTAAATGAATTATATTGGTCTATATAAGTTAAAGTATTGTTACAAATTACCATTTTTTTGAAAAATGCCTTTGTTCTCTTTTCCGAGAAACTAAAGTTTTGACTCACAAGAACACCCTTTTGACAAAAACTCATTATTTCAAAAAGAAGCTTACCTCTAAATGTAATTAGGATCCCAAAGTTTGGTGACATATTGAGGAACCAAGGCGACTATGATTTCACGATGTAGTCATCTATTGTGCACTATTTGTTGAGTGCTACATACCTCCAAAAAAATAATATAATTAGCAATCAAAAAATGGTCTTATGGTCCTACTACATCTGTACATGGCAGATGTTAAGTAATAAGGTGTTGGGTGACAAGGCTACTTTTAACAAACTAAAAAAATCGGAGCAAGTTAAATTCACACCACAATACCATGTACCTTATGCATTTACCAACTTAATTGTATTGTCATATAATCATGAGGCATCTTGCCTCTTTCTTAAAATTAAAACATCATCTAATTAAAATTATAATTATTAGTGATACTTATATATGTGCCGAAATATTCGTTGAATTCACTGATATAAGCAATATGTACGGGCACCTCATACACAGTATATAAAGTCAAGCCACCAAGAGCTTAGGATAAAGAAATAGGTTTGAAACATGTACTTTTTCTACATGATAAAAAAGGCGGAGGTTAAGTGCATATATTGACTCCTTGCATAACCAATTTTTGTTATCCTAAAATCAAACAATATCATTTTCTTGAGCTATTCTAAAATAGAAAGATTTAAAAAAGAAGCACATGTTCATATGTAAACAAGCCCACTCAAAGTTGTACCTTTTTCAAGGAGAGGATAAAATAAACAATACATCAATTGCACAAAGGCATATGTAATATATTCTATTTTAATGTATAAAATTAAAGTAGCTAATATCCCATTTTAAAGCTAATATATTAACCTTTATAGTGCTTTTTATTGCATAATCCAAGAATCCATTTTTGGTGTAGCCATGAACACATTAGTATAGTATTTGCCTCTGGTTTCACAAGAAAAAAGGAGTGTAAAAAAAAAGCAAAGCAAATCTTGTGTCAACCTAATGACCTCAAACTGGATACATATTCAGAAAGTATACTAAATCGATTAAACCAATTCATATCAATACTCGCACACAAACACAAATTTGTAACTATAGAGAATTTTGATTTAATATATAAGTATACAAAACATGTAAACATGAACCATACTGAGATTGATGTAAATCTTTCATGTGTAATTGTAAGAGGACTCACCAGATTAGTGCGCTGAGTTGATCAGTTTGTTGGGGTTAAACCCAATAGGTAGTATGGGCTTGGTGATAGAAAACATAACTGGATTGGGTAATAATTGTATAAGTAGACAATTATTATCATAATTGAGTTGGGTAATAATTGTATGTGTTGACAATTATTATAATGGGAATGGGTAATAATTGTATGGTAGACAATTATTATTGTAATCAGATTAGGTATGTCTTGTTGGCTAAGTTTATGATAGCTATATACATAGTCATGTTATTGTTTTGATGTATGCTTGAGTATTGTTTGACTTAAGTATCGCTTGAGTGAATACCGTTTGGTGAGATTGATTGTATTATTGATAATTGTTTTGATTAATAATACAAGTTGGGACGTGGGTTTTTCCGCGTCATATATTGAGTGTGTTTTGTATTGTTTATTTGGTTCTATACTTGTGTGTATTCCCCCTAACAATTGGTATCAAGAGCCAAGGTTCATGATGGAGAAGGTTGGGGGATTTGAGATTGAATTGTTTAATGGAAGAAATAATTTTACCTTGTGGCAAAGCACGGTAAAAGATCTGTTAATTCAACGAAGGTTATATGCGACTCTCGGAGGGAAGAAGCCTACTGAAGTTGATGATACAAAGTGGGGAGACATGAAGTTACGTGCGGCATCAACGATCCAGTTGGCCCTTGCACCGGAAATCAAGTATGATGTTCTTGAAGAGGACAATCCCAAGAATTTGTGGGAGAAGTTAACGAAGACTTATCACTCAAAGTCTTTGGCCAACAAGTTATTTCTCAAGAAAGATTTGTTCGGGCTCAAGATGGAAGAAGACGGATATTAAGAGATCATCTGAATCGTTTTAATGGCTTAATCAACCAGCTGAATAATTTGGATGAAAAATTGAAGGATGAGGACAAAGCTGTTCTACTACTAGTGTCTCTACCGAAGAAGTATAATACTGTGATGACTTCTTTACTGGATGGGAAAACGAAATTAGATTTGGATGAGACTATTATTATTCTTCTAGAGGCCGAAAGATTGATGAAACAAGAATCGAGTGACACGTCTGATGGAAGTGCATTCGTGGTACGTGAGTGTGACACGTAAAAGAAGTATGTTAAGAAACATAACCCTAATATCAGGTGTTTTTATTGTGAGGAATTGGGTCATATACAATTTATGTGTCCAAAGGCAAGAGAAGACTTGAGAGAGTTGAAGAAAAATCAAGGGGGTAGTGTTTCGCTTGTAGAAACTGATGAAGATGTTCTTTTGGTTCAAGAAGAGAAGGGATCAAAAGAAGAATGGGTGCTTGACTCGGGATGTTCTCATCACATATGTCGTAGGAGGGAGTTGTTCTCGTCCTACAAAAAGTGTGAGGGAAAGATTGTAACTTTACCGAACGGTAAAACGGTAAAGGTTGCTGGCATTGGTGAGGTAACAATAAACGTCACAACGGTCGTGTTCAGAAGTTAACTCAAGTAAGATACATACCGGAGTTAAATCGAAATCTAATTTCGTTGGGTAAATTAGTTGATTTGGGATATACTGTTATGATGAGAACGGTATGTTGAAAGTCACTAAAGGAGATTTAGAGATACTCAAAGGTCGAAAAGATAAGAAAAATCATTTTGTACTAGAAGGAGGGTTATTGTTCGAGGGGAGGTATTGGCGGATCGACGTCGATGGCTTGATGGTGACCGTTAATTCGGTTTTGCATGAAATCATATTGGGTTGAAGGGGAGGATTGTTGGGGTTAAACCCAATAGGTAGTATGGGCTTGGTGATAGAAAACATAATTGGATTGGGTAATAATTTTATGAGTAGACAATTATTATCATAATTAAGTTGGGTAATAATTGTATGTGTTGACAATTATTATTATAATGGGAATGGGTAATAATTGTATGGGTAGACAATTATTATTGTAATCAGATTAGGTATGTCTTGTTGGCTAAGTTTATGATGTCTATATATAAATAGTCATGTTATTTTTGATGTATGTTTGAGTATTGTTTGACTTAAGTATCGCTTGAGTGAATACCGTTTGGTGAGATTGATTGTATTATTGATAATTGTTTTGATTAATAATACAAGTTGGGACGTGGGTTTTTCCGCGTCATATATTGAGTGTGTGTTTTGTATTGTTTATTTGGTTCTATACTTGTGTGTGTTCCCCCTAACACAGTTGCCCAACGAACCGTTAAATAAACAAAGTGGAAGGCATGTATCGGTGGAATGCTATGCACTGCGCGAGGTAAAGTGCAACAGATTATGTATGAAAATTCAAATGCTGATTTTTTTAAAAAAAAAAAATTATCCCTATTATACTTTGCCGCCAAGAGAGTCACTGCATAAAGGTATATTGATCTCCTACCTTGCCTAAAAACCATATATAGCTTCTGACACAAATATTTTCTGCACTCAACAATAACACCACCACTAAAAGAATCATTCTAATTAATGTTAATGGTGCCAATTCGCAAATGTTTGTGCTAATACCATCTTTTCATCATCCACCAAAAATTTTAGGTAATACACCTTATATACGTAAAACATTCATAGACCTAGAACTTATAAAGAGTTCATCTATCTTGAGGTTTATAAATTTAAAAATATGAAGGAAAAAAAAGTTACTGAACAACAAATCAGATAGAGCACTAATTTCAACTACAAGATACCATTTTCCTCCTATTTAAATCAATTCATCAAACCCTAAAACATCACATGTCGAGCAATCGACATAGAAGTATCTATATTCACAACTGGCACACGAATCAGAAGAAAATAAATGAGATAAACAGAAGAAAATCACACAATTACCTGGTATGCTCACCACGATGACCCGACTGCTCTGTACCACCTATAATCCTCGATTACCGATTCTCCATTCATATATAAAACTAGGTTCACGCAATAATTTTTATATGCAACTTATTTGGATTCAGAAATCAGTTTAGAAACGGAAGTTTAAAAAAATCAGCAAGGAAGGTATTTGTGGAGGCAGGTGTATGGAACGACAAATAGGAGGAAGGGGAAATTATCTCTTTTAATATAGATTAAAATGTCTTACGAATGTTTGAATAAAATATCTCACCCAGACCCTTGTTGAGCTATTAATAATATAATGGATGGATTGGTTGTCACTACCGTAAGTGAACATTTTGTGATGAACATTGATAGTGTGAAATACAAGGAAACTTTAGTTTTTGAATGTTGATGTGAATGCATGGCAGTTGGTAATGTGTAGGTCATATCGGTTTGATTTGAACTTATGTCATAAAAGCAGGGGAAAGCAATTAACAAGGATGATACGCATGTTTTGTATCCATTGGAGTATAGGATTGTCTGGAATCCCTCTTTTAAATGTATGGTGTTTATTTTGCAAGTAACGAGTTTAAAAAGTTGAAATTGGTTCACGTTCAGGGTCGACATTGGTTAACCAAGATGTTGTTGAATTAGTTCAAATATTTTTTACACTATATTGTTCTTATGAAAGGGTAAACCCAACAGATTCATTGCCTATAAAGATACCACATGGCAAGATAAAAAGCAAGCATACATAAATCTTGTTCTATATTTAAACTCGAGGTCAAATTTTTTCTAAGTGACAGAGATGGATATAAGAAAGTTTTCGGCGATTTGATGTCGCAAACAATGACGAGAAGGTAAACTGTATAATAAAAGCATGAACATGTTGATGACCATGTGATAATGTCATAGATAAGAATCCCAAAAACAAAGGGAGAACAATGTAGTAGCATTGAATGATCATGTTGCTGGATTGTCTGGTCATGCCAAAATAATGAAATGCAACAGTTACTTGGCCCGTTGGATTTGGAGACATATCATGCTCTTGCTCAAGGATCCATAATCACACTATTTTATTAACATTTAATTTTTATTATAATTTATATTTTATTTCATTTTAGAATTTTCTATCCTTGTATAAACAATCTTATGATGTAATATATGATAATTTTTTATTTAAATTAAAATCCTAAGAGTATTTTTATGATCTTTCTTGACTTATGCATTTAAGGTGTTTAAGGATTTCTCATGTAAAAATTCTTGTGATGATTAACGCTTGATTGTTCTATACTTTCGTGTCACGTCACTATGTCATGCCTTCCATAAGAACATATGCACTTTGGGAGTTTAAAATTTTGATTTATGGAATGAATTAAATAAATTTAACATAATTTTTTGTATATCTAGAATAAAATGACTCCATCAATTTGTGATGTTACATCAATAATCAATTTTTTTATGATATTTGACTGAGTCATTAACATGCTTTGATTATTATGGCCTATTAAAATGAACATATTTAAATCTATTTTAAGATTTTATCCCTTTTTCAATTCCCTTTCAGGAGGAAAAATGATTTGATATAAATAGTAATTTGTTGCATCAATTTAATCAATAAATTGATCAATAAATGTTATTCACTGGTGCATAATGCTCTAACACCATTAATTGATTGTTTACCAAAATATTTGTCTCCTTTCACTTCATCAATTTTGTTCCTCGTAAAATTTGAGCTTTTACATGATAATTAGAGTTAACCTAGTAAAATAATATTGACAACTTTTCTAATATAATTTAATCATTAAAAAGTTAAGTATTTGTATGATTGACTTTTTTTATCGTAGGAACCCGCAGCCGCTACCCTTTGGGTGCGCACTGGGTAAACCCTACGGGCTCACGCAATAGCCTGCAAATCACGTGAAACAAGGTAAACCGCACTACGGGCTCACACAATAGCCTGCAAATCACATGAACCAAGGTAAACTGCATTTAAGCGACAGACTCTGACTCATGAGGCATAATCATAAATTCTCCTCCCGTGGGATTCGAACTTGTGACCAAGAGGATAATTATCCCCTTTTAACCAATTGAGTCAACCCTTAATATATTGAAAAACATTTCACTGTAATTAACTTGTTATCTTATTATTGTTACAGAGTTCATTTTATTATACTTACACTTTTACTAAATTTCTAAGTTTATAGACAGAAATATTAGAGGAGTCAACTAATTATTGTTATTATTATAGCTCATATGTATGAAAATGTTATTGGAGAAAATATATCTACCTAAATCACTAAATGAATCTCTTATATATATAATAGAAGAACAGGGTGATAATATTTCTGAGATTAAAAAGTCTTATTGAAAAGATTAAACTACCCCTATTTTTAATATTTATATAAAAGATGTGGTTTGTGGGAATCGAACTCGAGATATTTCATTCACTTATATAACCTCATACCACTACACCATATTGTCACATATTTTTTATCATACACATAATATGTAAGTGTGTTAAATGAATATTTTATTTAAGTTTAAAGATAGTTACTTGAATTTCGCAAAAAAAAGATAGTTACTTGAATATTTGTACAGTTAATTTTAAAAATTGAATTCCAGATATAAAGTTAGGCATAGTACATAAATGGATTATTTTTTTATTAATAATTTTTTAGTTTGAAAATATATCTCATATATTTTAACATATTTTTTATTATAAAAGAAGTAATTAAAATGTACATATATAAGTTTTAAAGAAAATATTTAAAATAGAATCGCTTATATATAAATAATCTATATTGGTATTACATATTTAGATAAGTTCGAATTATAATGATTCAATGCATTTTAGTTTATTTCGAATTTGAAATCAGAAATTGGATCATTGTTCAAAAATACTCAAAATTTGACTACATGACCCGACCAAAAAACATCGTCACAATTTATGTTTAGTAAATTTAAATTACAAGCTCGGCGAAAATATCTTACTAATAATGTGAATTTTTTTAATATCTTATGTTCAGATTAATTAATGTGTTTGAGCTCTTTATAGGATCAAGTCAATGATTATTATATTAAAATTACTAACTTCATTGGTAGCGCATTATTGTTTCTGGGACTTGTCCCGATTTTAAAAATATTCTAAATTTGATATGAGATCTCACGAGATTTGTTAAAACTACGATAATTATCTATTTAGGGTTGATGAAGATGGAGGTGTTGATGATCAAGCACAGAAGGTGGTGATATTGTACAATGGACACTGAGTTGCATCTTTTGACAGGGAACTGCCTTTCTTGTTCTCTCCTATTCTACTTGGTTTCACAAGCACCAGTCCTGAGGAAGTACCTGGCTAGATACTATATGTTGTAGATTTAAGAATTATATATATTTTTAATTTTTTCAAATTTGTATATTGGAATACTTTGTATTAGTTTTGATAATGATAATCAAGGTTTTAGATATTGATATGTGATTGAAGTGTTTGTTTTTGTAATAACCTTAATTATCAATTTAGGGTTTGGTGTATTAGATTATTAAGAGATTCATACATATCTCCTCAAACTATTAAGGTAAGCTGAGCCCTTGTTTTGTATTTTCTGTATAGTATGACATACACATGTATGTCTGGAATAAATTTGTTCATTGATATCTCTGCATGCTCCGATTAGGATCCATTCTTTTAAAATTATGATGCATGATCGCACAAGTATGAACTAGTTGATTATATGCTAATAGCATCATAAATATGTATGTGTTATAGGAAAACGAAAACTAGATCATATATTTACTGTTCATGTGTGCGCATATCAATTTCAACATGTATACTTTTTAGTATTATTTTCTTTTTTATTTATTAATTATGAAAGTTATTGATTTTAATTATGTGGTAATTACAGCTTATAATAATAAGTTTTTAGGTTTACAAATTTTATTAGTTAGTATTTCCTTGTA
This sequence comes from Apium graveolens, assembly GCF_009905375.1. Lineage (NCBI taxonomy): Eukaryota > Viridiplantae > Streptophyta > Magnoliopsida > Apiales > Apiaceae > Apium > Apium graveolens. The sequence continues at coordinate 197,366,201 of NC_133657.1, forward strand.
AAATATACATTATTTTCTTACAATTATTAGTTAATAAAATGAAGTGAACTTTGACGCATGTTAGTATTCATTACTATTGTTTGAGTTCGGGGAATAAATAAGCTAATAATTATTTTCATAAAACATGTTAGATTATTAAGTGAAGTGCTTTGTGCTGCCAATATTAGTTTAATAATTAATTGTCAATGCATGTCATGTTAGAATGAGAAGAGCACCTGAACCATTTACATTGTACATTGGATGCCTTTGTTTGATGTTGGGCACTTACATTATTTTTATATTTTATTTGATTAATATTTCGTGTTCAAGTTCATGTAATTTAAGCTATTTACAAGACTGCACGCAGCTTACATATATATAATTATTATGTTATCTGCTCCGTTAAGTTTTATAATTTTGTAGTCAGTTAGCTAATTTTTTTGTTAATATATTAATTAGGTTTTGTTCGTGTATTAATTTGAGTATTCAGTCGCGTTCGAGATAAGTGACTTTTCGTTGCTCACTTAAATTATAATATATGTTTTGCAATATAAATATGTCTGATTTGAATTCCGAAAATTTGTGAAATTGAAAATAGAATTTTTAGAAAAGATTATTTTTATAGAATTCCCCCGGTTTTAGATTATGCATCGAATTATAGAACCCCCGGTTTTAGATTATGCATCGAATTATAGAACCCGATCACTAGGTAGTGTGATACATAGAATATAGAACTAGTTTTACGCACGTTCCGGAACATATAGATGCCTTGTTGAGTTGGTCTCAACGAGGGCGTAAACTAGCCCCCATCGAATTATAGAGCCGTGTCGCTGGCATAGTGTGACCATAATTTAGAACTGTGGGAATAAAATATTTTTGTTCTTTAAAGATTATTTGGTCGATGTAGAAATTCAGAATTTTTGGACTTAACGAAAAAAATATTTTGGGAGTCATCATACGATGGTTACTTGCTGGGCTTTGCAGCTCATTGTTTTAATATATTTCAGGTTTCGGCTTTTGGAAGCTAAAGATGTGAACTACGTAGATTTTGATGCTATTTGATTTAGATGCAATTATTTGGAAAAGAATTCTCGTAATTATTGAATAAATTTGAGTTATCTGCTAGACATTATTATCGGATTTGTGGAGTTGTGTCTCCGTTTTTATGATTTTGAATTAATAAGTTTGACCGCTATTTTGACCTTCGTGATATTTTGATATTTCGAATAAAAGAATATGTTTTTATTTAAGTTAATATTTAGAATTAATAGTCTGGAAGTGCGGGTTGTTACACTAACATTTTTCCATACATATATACGTGAATTTCAAAACTAACATTTTTCATTACAATCAACTTATATATTAACAGTAGCGTAAATTTTACATTATTGTATATTATGATTGGAAGTCATTCTAACTTCAGTTATACATTTTTTATCTTTTAAATTAAATAAGTTAATTTAAGTTAGTAGTGAATTCAGTAATAATAAGATCAGTACATATAGTTATTTAAATAAAATTCAAAATTTATGGTCAACTCTGTATTCAACATATATGTTAATTTTTAGTTTTTTTTTTAAACATACTAACGGTATTCTACAAATTAAGTTTAATCGTTTCGTTTTAAACGTACAGTGACTATAAATTATACAACACAAACAAAATATATATATTGCTTAATGAGCTATATTAGAAATGTTGTGTAATTTGATAGTATCTTGTACGATAAAAATAATACACATTAATAATAATCAACTAGTATTTGATATATATATGTTAGATATTGTACAATATTACAACTAAGAAATAATTAAGAATATTATAATTGTATGTATAAAAAATTCTAGAAAATGACACGTGATTTGAACGGAATATCAATAAAAAAAATCGATGTGATGGGTCACAATTACATCTATAACCAATTAAGTAGAGACTTGCAGTTGATCTATATATTTCTTTTTTTTTCAACCGACAATATAATTTAACTGCAAATTAATCGGTTGAAAATACTATTACGTTTAATAGATCCCGTCTTATGAACCAATGTCGTATGACAGTCGTGTAGATTAAAAAGCGACTTAAATTTTAGACTATATATATTATATAGGTCGGA